>NC_135542.1:25684170-25986621 GCF_045843805.1 Urocitellus parryii | reverse complement strand
TTATTGAGGATTTTTGCATCTATGTTCATTAGAGATATAGGTCTGTATTTTTCTTTCTTTGACGTATCTTTATCTGGTTTGGGAATCAGGGTGATGTTGGCCTAGTAGAATGAATTTGAAAGTACTTCCTCTATTTATATTTTATGAAATAGCTTGAAAAGTATTTGTATTAGTTCTTCTTTCAAGGTTTTGTAAAACTCTGCTCTATACCCATCTGGGCTTTTCTTGGTTGGTAGCCTTTTGACGGCTTCTTCTATTTCCACAATTGATATTGGTCTGTTTAAGTTGTGTATCCTCCTGACTCAATCTGGGCAGATCATATGACTTAAAAAAATTATTTATGCCTTCACTATCTTCTATTTTATTGGCATATAAGGTTTCAAAATAATTTCTAATCATCATCCATATTTCTGTAGTGTCTGTTGTGATATTGCCTTTTCCATTCTGTATGCTAGTAATTTGAGTTCCCCCTCTTACTCTGTTTGTTAGCATGTCTAAGGGTCTGTCTATCTTATTTATTTTTGAAAAAAATAACTTTAAGTTTTGTTAAGTTTTTTTCAATTGTTTCTTTTATTTCAATTTCATTGATTTCAGCTCTGATTTTAATTATTTCTTTCATTCTACTACATTTGCTGTTGTTTTGCTCTTCTTTTTCAAGGGCTTTGAGATGAAGTATGTGATCATTTACTTGTGGTTTTTCATTTTTTTTTGAGGAATGAATTCCAAGCAATGAATTTTCCTGTTAGAACTGCTTTCACTGGGTCCCATAGATTCTGATATTTTGTGTTTGTATTTTCATTTGTCTCTATGAGTTTTTTTTTTTTTTAATTTCCTCCTTGATGTCTTTTGTAACCAATTGATCATTCAGTAACATATTGTTCATTCTCCAAATGATGTAGGATTCTTTCCTCCTTCTTTTATCATTGATTTCCAGTTTCATTTCATTATGATCAGATAAGATGCATGGTATTATCTCTACTCCTTTATAATTGCTAAGAGTTTCCCTAAGGAATAATATATAGTCTATTTTTGAGAAGTATCCATGTGCTGCTGAGAAAAAAAGTATATCTGCTTCCTGATGGTTGATATAGTCTATATATGTAAGTTATGTCTAAGTTATTAATTGTGTTATTGAGTTCAATAGTTTCTTTATTCAACTTTTGTTTGGAAGATCTGTACATTTGGTGAGAGAGGTGTGTAGAAATCAATTTGTCCCTTGACCTTGAGGAGAGTTTGTTTTATGAACATAGCAGCACCATTGTTTGGGGCATATGAATTGATAATTGTTTTGTCTTGTTTGTGAATGTCCTTCTTTATCCCTTTTGATTAATTTAGAATTAAAGTCGATTTTATTTGATATGAGTATAGTCACCTCTGGTTGCTTCTGAGGTCCATGTGCATAGTATTATTTTTCCCAACCTTTTACCTTCAGCCTATGTATTATTTTTCAAATTAGATGAGTCTCCTGAAGGCAGCATATTGTTGGATCTGCTTTTTTAATCCAGATTACTAGCCTATGTTGCTTAATTGGTGAGTTTAAGCCACTAACATTTAGGGATACTATTGATATATGGTTTGTACTTCCAGTCACGTTTATTTACTAAGTTATTTTTAAAAATTTGGGTTCTTTTTCCTCTTTGATTAATTTTTCATCCCACTCCTTTACTTAAGTACTTCTCATTGTTGGTTTTGGTTGTTGTTTTTCATTTCCTCTTTGTGTAGTGTTTTGCACAAAATGCTTTGCAGTGATGGTTTTCTGGTTGCAAATTCTTTTAACTTTTGTTTATCATGGAAGATTTTTATTTCATTGTCAAACCTGAAGCTTACTTTTGCTGGATACAATATTCTTGGTTGGCACTCAATATCTTTCAATATTTGAAAAACGTTGTTTCAGGATGTTTTCACTTTCAGCGTCTGTGGTGAAAAATCATCAATTAACCTATTTGTTTTACCCCTTAATGTAATCTGCCTCCTTTCTCTTGTAGCTCTTAATATTATCTCCTTGTTCTGTATGTTGGACTTCTTCATAATAATATGTCTTGGTGTTTTGGTCTATTGTGGTTTTGTACATTCAGTGTCCTGTAGGATTCTAGGATTTGGACATCCATTTCATTTTTCTATTCTGGAAAGTTTTGTAAAGTTATTTCATTTAACAGATTGCTCATTTCTTTGATTTGGACCTCTATACCTTCCTCTATCCCAATGACTCCCAAATTTGTTTTTATGGGAAGCGGCAGCTTATTCTTTCGATTGCCTCCGATAGCCATACTTCAGAGAGCTGGCGAGACAGGTTTCAGTTATTGCCACTGGTGGGAGATGGAGTTGGAGGTCAGGTGCCTTTTTTGTTCCCCATGCCTCTGATATTCATGCCCATGGGAGCTGGGGAGAGATTTCATGAGATTTCCCAGCTGTATGGGAGGGGGTTTGAGAGTCACACACCTGTTCTGCTGCCAAATTTGCTGTGATGGGATGAGATCTGCTGAAAGCTGACAACGATGACATCAGCTCCTGAATATAATGGACGCTGGCTTCCTCACTGTTGGGCAGTGTGGAGGGCAGATCTGGGCCATTTCTTTCCCCCATCCAAACCCCAGAACTCAGTCTGGAGCACTATGGAGGCACAGTTGGCAGGGCCCCACAGGATCCATAGCTCCATTTCTCTGCATTGCTGGCACATCAGCACACACAGGATCCAGCTGCGGGGCGGGCCACCAATCAGTCAGCCTGAATCTCTGCACAGAGGTTGGCTCAGATTCACTTGCGATTCAGCCATGGTCGCTAATCCTCAGGTGTTGAAACTCTTTCCCTAGGTTTCATTGCATTCCACCTTTGCTGAATATTCCTGTCAACACAGCTTCCAGCTGTTCTGAACTTGCCCATTGCCAGTACAGTGACTCGAGACATGGTGGTGCCACACTTGCATTTGCCCTGCCGCCATCTTCTCCTCTCTCTCCAAATATTCTTAAATTAACTGTTGAGATGATTAGTTTCTAATTGGAAGCATTGCACATTCTCATCTTATACTTTACCATTCAGTTTTTAGTTTTAAATATCATTGGTAAGTTCCAGGCACTTGTCTAGTAAAATACAGTCTATTGCTTTATTTAAGTATTTGTATAATCCAGAAGTTGAGGAAGTAAATGACAAGGCAACCAAGAACAGACAGGGTGTTGAAGAACAACAGATAACCCCTCTTTTACTTTTGGTTAAATAAAACACTTGATGATCTTCATATGGCATTTCCGTACACCTTCTGATTCCCCATGTAGGGTTGACAGAGTAATAGCATATGCACTGGCAGACTATCTAGGGGTAATATTAGGAGTCTGAAGGAAAAGAGCATTAACAGTGAAGCTCCACAAGTCATCTGACCAGGAGACAGCCCCACCCAGGAGGTTCCCAGCAGGGTTGTGAGGAGCACAGAGTGTACAAGAAGGCCAGGCTGCTTTTCTCCTGCAGCAGTTGGTAAACCTAGCTCTCTGGTCCTCAGTGTCCTGGACACAATGGCAGAGCTCCAGGTAGGGAAGCTCAGGTGGCCTCCTGGCAGGAGCTCTTGATTTCCACGCAACCCATATGGCTGAGCAGCTCCCTGATGTCTGGAATTCTGCTCCTCCACCCCTGGTCCACTCTTTATAAGTGAGGATCTGATGACACAGTCTGCAACCTTTCTGGTCCAGGCCTGAACCTCCTTGTCCTGCCCATCACATGTAAAAGGCCACTTCACCGGCTGTGAAATCTTTCCTGGGAGCCACTGAGTTATGTGTCATTCTGACGTCACAGACACCGGGCTGCGGCTGAAGCGGGAGCTTCATGCAGTTCCTGTTATGAAGGAGCGACATGGAGTCCAGCTTGCTGAGGCTGCTTTGCACCTCTACGCTCAGGTTCCAGCCCAGCCACCACCTGGGGCCCACGTAATTTCCCCTCCCTGGTGACTTCCGCCTGAGTAAGATGGTGGCGGCTGGAAATGGGAGGAGCAGAAGCGGAAGGGGTTGTGGGCACATGGTCGTCCTCCAATGGCCCCGGCCCCAGGCGCGGAGGTCTCCCAGGGGCAATAATGCTCCGGTCTTGACAGCCTTGTGGTCAGCCCCACTGTCGCCCCCCTTGTGCATCTCAACAGGAGTACACACTAGAGAATCATCTGCACTTCGCGTGACACGTGATCTTGGAAAGGGCGCCAGGGCTACATGGAGGATCATCCACAGTGGTGATTTTAAACTTTACTTCTACTGTAGCATAACCACCGCAGGGGTGTATGTGAGTGTACCTGGCTGTGCACTGCTTGGTGCAATGGGGAACGCAGGCATTTTCACCACCTGCTGAGATGATGAAATGCTCACTATCATTTTTTTCAGTTTTTCTTCCTCATTTTCTACATTTGGGTAATCATTCATGTACACTTATTGATTGATTGGGAGCTTAGTTATGTGCAATACAATAGCAAATCCTGCATCTCTGTGGTAAAATTTAATTAAAAAGGAACAGAAATTCCATCTTATATTAGAACATTGTGGGTCATGAGTATAAAATCTTTTAACAAAATGGAAATAAAATTAAAAAATTGAAAAGTGAGTGCTCTGAATGAAATGAAGAGCAGATGACCGAAATTGCAGAGAAGAATACTTGAGTTAATGTTCTTCTGTCATTTTCATCCTATTGAATTTACACAAATTTGTGCTCATTGAAATTCTGGCTTCACTAAAATAAAATGACTCCCTGGAAAGAAAGAATACAGCTGAGCTTTGGCAGTTAAATATACCTTCCTTACAACACTGGACATGAGCTTAGCCCATAACATCTGGTGAAGTTTTTCTTTGGAACTTAGGTTGATGTCTGGGCGGGGAAATGTGATTGAGTAGCTGGGACAGAAATGGAGAGCAAACCTGCAACATTATTACTCATGCACTGAAAATGCTACACTGACTGTCCTTCATGTATGTCTGCTACATGATCCTTAGTCTCCCATTGTACCTCCTGCTGATTTTTCCAGCCCCAGAATTTCCTTCTAGTCCTGTTCAGCTTAATGACATGGTCTGTTCTGAATGAACATCCTCTCTCAAACAATACCAGGTATATAATTGTTCAGAAAAAACTTTTGAAACATTGCATATGCTCTATTGGGTTGATTTGGAGTGTATGCCATAACTAAGGCATATTACAACAGGAAGTTCACTAACCATTTTGTTATTTCAAACCTGGAGTTCTGCATGTCCGACTTCCTCATAAGCTTGCAATCACATGATGACCTAACCTGAAAAATCCAGGCAGGGTTCTTCAAGTCTTTGATTCTTGCTAAGATATACATCTCAGTTTCTGAACAGGTGGATCAAAGATCTAGCTCAACCCCATCAGCATTCCTTGCCCAGCATGTGAGCCCGAGGTGTGGTGTTGTGTCAAGAGCTGAGGACTCCTATGTACCTTTCATGTCTTCTTTTATTATACTCTTCCCCAAATTTTTAGATTCTTATTTTTTTTTTAATTGGGGGAGGAATCAATGTCTGTGTTACTCTAATTATTTTTATCCTCTCTAACTTTTCAGAATCCAACATTGGAATTCAGATAATGCCAATTTTTTCTTTTTGATAATTTTTGTATTAATTTATTTATTTCTTTTAATTAGTTATAAATGACAGTAGAATGCATTTATGCACTTTGATATATTATACAAAGATGAGATATAATTTCTCATTTTTTCTGAGTATACATAATATAGAATCATATTGGTCATGCAGTCACATATATACATGAAGTAATAATGTCTGTTTCATTCTACTATCTTTCCTATTCCCACATCCCCTCCACTCCCCTTCACTTCCCTCTGCCTAATCTAAGTTAACGCTATTCTTCCCTAGTGCCCCCCACTTTATTTTGAATTAGCATATGCATATTAGAGAAAACAAAAAAAAACATTTGTTTTTTTTGGAATTGGTTTATTTTGCTTAGCATGATATTTTCCAACTTTATCCATTTACTAACAAATACCATAAATTCACTCTTCTTTAAAGCTGAGTAATATTCCATTAAGTAAATATACCACATTTTCACATTTTATTTATCCATTCATCTGTTGAAGGACACCTAGGTTGGTTCCATAGTTTAGCTATTGCAATTCAGCTGGTATAAATATTGATGCAGCTATGTCACAGTAGTATGATGATTAAAAGTCTTTTGGGTATAAACCAAGGAGTGGGATAGCTGAATCAACTGGTGGTTCCACTCCAAGTTTTCTGAGGAGTATCCACACTGCTTTCCATAGTGGTTGCACCAATTTGCACTCCCACCAGTAATGTATGAGTGAACCTTTTTCCACACAACTTTGCCAAAATTTATTATTGCTTATATTCTTGATGATTGCCATTCTGACAGGAGTGAGATGAAATTTTAGAGTAGTTTTGATTTGCATTTCTCTTAATTGCTAGAGATGTTGAACTGTTTTTCATACATTTGTTGATCTATTGTATTTCTTCTCCTGTGAAGGGTCTGTTCAGTTCTTTAGCTCATTTATTGATTTTGGGGGGGCTTAAGTTTTTTTGAATTCTTTATATATCCTAGAGATTAATGCTTTATCAAGGTTCATGTGGTAAAGGTTTTCTCCCAATCTGCAGGCTCTCTCCTCATGTTACTGATAATTTCCTTTGCTAAGAAGAAGGTTTTTAATTTGAATCAATCTCATTTATTAATTCTTGATTTTACTTCTTGCACTTTAGGAGTCTTGTTTAGGAAGTCAGATCCTAGGCTGACACAGTGAAGATTTGGGCCTATTTTTCTTCTATTAGGTGCAGGGTCTCTGTTCAAGTGCCTGAGTCTTTGATTCCCTTTGAGTTGGTTTTTGTGCAAGGTGAGAGGTAGAAGTCCAATTTCATTTTGCTGCATATGGATTTCCAGTTTTGCCAGCACCTTTTGGTGAATATGCTATCATTTCTCCAGTGAATGTTTTAGGCACCTTTTTCTAGTATAATATAACTGTATTATGTGGGTTTGTTTCTATGTCCTCTATTATGTAACATTGCTCTACAAGTCTATTTTGGTGCCATAACATGCTATTTTTGTTACTGTAGCTGGGTAGTATAGTTTAAGGTCTGGTATTGTGATGCCTTCTTCTTCACTTTTCTTGCAAATAATTGCTTTAGTTTTTCTGGGGCTCTTATTTTTCTAAATAAATTTAATGATTGATTTTTTCTATTTCTATGAAGAACGTCATTGGGATTT
The DNA here is from genome assembly GCF_045843805.1 of Urocitellus parryii. Lineage (NCBI taxonomy): Eukaryota > Metazoa > Chordata > Mammalia > Rodentia > Sciuridae > Urocitellus > Urocitellus parryii. Next base: position 25,979,415 of record NC_135542.1, on the reverse strand, counting down.
AATAGGAAATACATTAAATCTGTATAACCCTTTTGGTATTATGGCCATTTTGACAATATTAATACTGCCTATCCAGGAGCATGGGAGAGCTTTCCATCTTCTGAAGTTTTCTTCATTTTCTTTCTTTAGTGTTCTGTAGTTTTCATTGTATAAGTCTTTCATTTCTTTTGTTTGATTGATTCCCAGATTTTTTTTGAGACTATTTTGAATGGGGTATATTGTAACATACTATGACTGAACACTTTGATCTTTCTTTTTGAGTAGATTTCCCTTACCATCTGGGTATCTGAAAACCACAAAAACTGAACAGTTTTCTAAGATACTTACTTTAGAACAGTAATATTCCCTATACTGGTGCCGCAGTCTGGCTGGGCACAATTCACGAGCTACTTGTCAAGCAGGAATGAACTTTATTTTTAGAATGCATGCTGCACAAAGGGAGCTCTCCAGGAATTCCCCAAGAGCCCAACCACCACCTCCAGCACTTGCAGCGAGCACCACCAGAACTCTTAGGTCCCGCTCTTGAGGCAGATTTGCTGAGTCACGAGGGCAGAGCCAAGAGTCCCCTAATGAGGATCTCCATGTTCTGAAAAGGCAGAGAAACAGCCCAATGGGCATCACCGCAGAGGAGCCAATCAGCTGGAAGATTGATGGGGCTGCGGTGAGCCAATCAGATGGAAGTTTTCTAGGACTGCTTCGGCTGTGGCTCCCAACATCTCCCCGTCTCTGTTTAATTAAAGAACAAGCATGTGGCTTAGGGACCATGCCTGTCTTAGATTGTCCAATATTACATATGGTTCTTACCCATAATCCGATGAGCTGACCTCAAGGCATCAGCCTCCTGTCTTAGGTTGGTACCATTGTAATTGGATATTACCAGTAATTGACTACTGGTCCAGCATACAGCCACACCTGTAGATAGGCCTTTGTACCAGTGGGGGCGGGGGAGTGAGGATATTTCCCTCACCTCTCTTGACCCCCAAATGTTAGCTGAATGACCATCACAAGCAGAAGGGAGGAGGATACAAAATACCATGACACCAAACTAATTGACTGATGGCTCCTTTTGGAATAATTGTACCACTGATGACATCCTCAGCAAAAATACCCTGGTGCTACCACAAGTTGCTGCACCAACAGATCTGCAAGCAGTTCAAAGCAGAGGAATCCATTAATATGTCCATTTCCTCCCAAAGTTTGATTTTATCTTTGTCTTCAGTGACATTGGGATGAAGATAGGAATTCTGGCAATAATGGTTAAAGAAAAAAATTATGTAACATTCCAGCAGGCACTAAAAGAAAGCAATTTTCTGAATGATTTACATTATCCTGAATATAATTATTAAATATAATGAAAAGGATAGGTGAAAGTAAACAAACAGATCTGGTAATCTCCTTTATTGTTTGCATATTAAAACAATCCACAACGGCTATTTACCCAATTTAAATTAAACCATTTAAATCACGTGAATAAGAAAAAAAATATTTGGATCCATTTTTTTCTTGAGTGCTCATCATATATGATATACGGACATATCCACATACAAACATACAACACAAAACACAAGTGTGCACACATAGTATAATACATACAACGCATAACATAATAGTAAAGGCCTTGTAACTTTTACCGGTGAAATCTCTATTGCAATGTTTAAAAACTCCATAGTCAAAAAATAGAACTGATCAGCAAAACATTAAACTAGGTCTGTAGGAGCGCAAAAAACAAAATAGAAATTCATGATGTGGGAAATGGAAATAATAAAATAGATATTGAAAAAAGCATCCTGGTTTCATTAGCCTCCAGGTGTGGGAGAACCACTGTCACCGATGTAAATATAGCCAAACTGGAGTTCTGGATATCAGCTGTTATGGATTTGAGTCAAATCATCTTCTTTTTGGTCTGTAGTAATTGCTTTAGTTAATCTCTCAGGAATCCAAATCGGCTGCTGTTCTTCCTGTGGAAACACACAAACAGACTTGACTCCAGACAATCACTGGGTCAGGATCTTTACATTGTCCTGTTAGAGTATCCTTCCAAAGTACCTTGGGCTTATGTACATTTTTTGGACACATATACCTTTCCACAGCACTAAGCCCTGATGAGTCCAAATTTAAAATTTTAGAGTAAAAAGGGTTATTTTAAGTTTATCTTTGAGGGATATATTCCCCTTCCCAATTCCCTCTTTTTGCTTTAATAAGTACACTTTAGTACTTTGATGAGCTCTTAAACTATTCCTTGTCCCTGTGGATTGTATGGGATTCCTGTTATATGAGTAATGCCAAATGATGAGCAAAATTGTTTAAGAGGTAGAAGTATAACCAGGGGCATTATCTGTTTTTAACTGTTTTGGAACGCCCACAGTGGCAAAATTTCTAAGCAATGAGCTATAATATCTTTATTTTTTTTTCCTCTGGCATGAAGGGAGCCCATCAAAAATCCAGAAGAAGTATCAACTGTAACATGCAAATATTTTAATTTTCCAAATTCTGACAAGTGTGTGGCATCCATCTGCCAAATATGGTTAGGTATCAATCCTCTAGGATTGACTCCAAGATTAACTTGTGGTAAAAAGGTCACACAATTTTGACATTGTTTTAATATTTGCCTAGCTTTTTCCTTAGTTATTTTTAAAATGCTTTTGTAAAGTATTAGCATTCACATGGAACCTTTTTTGAAAATTTTTAGCTTCTTCTTGTGTAGAGAAAATTTGTATGTCATGTGTAGTTTTATCTGCTAAACCATTGTCCAAACTAAGGGCTCCAGGCAATCCTGTATGTGCCCTAATATGTCCTATAAAGAATGGATCTTTTCTGTCCCAGATTAGACATTGTATAGTGGAAAACAAAAAGAAAACAGTAGAGGAAGGGGGAAATCCTACCAGCATCTTCAAGGGATACTATAGCATTAACTATATATTGACTATTGAAAAATAAATTAAATACAGAATCTTTAAACATCATAAAAACATGTAATACTGCATTAAGATCTACCTTTTGAGCTGATTGTTTGGGTACTAAAAATGTAAAAGTTTGATTAGGGGTAACTACTGCTGCTGTACTATTATTTTACCCATCAGTGAATATATTTGGAGCATTCATGATAGGTGTTTCTCTTGTCATTTTTGGGAAAACTACATGATGTTAAGAGCAAAAAGTCAGCATAGGATTAGATTGTAAGTGGTTATCAAGTGAAACACTAGATTTGCACATGATTATTGCCCATGTATTTAACTCATTAGCTAATTCATCAATATGATTTATAGTATATGGAATAATAACTTTATTGGCAGAAATTCCAAACACTCCCTTTGCTGTTTTTATTCCTTTTAGTATTAATTGTCCTACAGCCTCAGGATACCTAGTAAGAATAGTGTTAGGAGAATAAGATAAAAGTATCCATAATAACGGACCTTCTTGCCAAAATACTCCTGCAGAAATATTTTTATTTGGTAATACAATAAATAACAGAGGCAAACTTATATCAATTCTATCAAAATGCATATTTTCCATATATGTTTCAATGATTTTTAATGTATTTATTGCTTCAGGCATTAACATACAGGGTGAATTTGGATCTGACGGACCTTTTGGGATATCAAATAAAGGTCTCAACTCTCCTATTGGTATGCCTAAATAAGGCCTTATCCAATTTATATCTCCTAATAACTTTTGAAAGTCGTTAAGTGATTTAAGTTGATCTACTCATATTTGAATTTTTGGTGGATGGACCATGGTAGAGGATAACAGAACTCCTAAATAATTAATTGGAAAATTTAATTGTACTTTATCTATTGATATCTCTAGATTATATTTTTAATAAGTTTTTAATTGTGGCATAACATTCTAGCCATGTGTTTTTATCTTTGTGTGCTAATAATACATCATCCATTTAGTGAAGTATTTCTATTTCAGGATTTTGATTTCTATGTGGCTCCATTACTTTTTTAACATAAATTTGACACATAGTTGGGCTGTTAGCCATCCCTTGAGGGAGTACTTTCCATTCATATCTCTGATCAGGACCTTCATGATTCAGTGCAAGGATAGTAAATGCAAAACGTGGACTATCCTCAGGATGAATTAGAATTGAAAAAAAAAATCTTTAATATTTATAGCTAAAACATACCAGGTTTTTGGCAAAGCAGACAATTGGGGAATCCCTGATTGAGCAGGTCCCATAATAACCATCTCATTATTAATGGCTCTTAAATCTTTCAATAATCTCCATTTACCAGATTTAGTTTTGATGACAAAAATGGGAGTATTATGGGGAGATACAGAATGTTGTATATGTCCCTCCGCTAATTGTTGTTTGACCAGGTCATGGGCTGCTTGTATCTTTTCTTTAGTCAGGGGCCACTGAGGAAACCATACTGGCCTTTCTGATTTCCAAGTAATTTTTATTGTCTCAGTGACCCTTCCTGAAAACCCAATCCATGTCCATATATTTCTTGATCTATTTCTATGGGTGCCACTAAACCCTTTTTCTAGCCATAATAGTGGATGCATTTGAAATGATGTTGTTTGTTAATGTTAGTCCTAATTGATCTAGGACATCTCTTCCCATAAATTTGTAGGAAGATGATCCAATGCATATGGCTGTATAGTTCCCTTACATCCTTCAGGATCCTTCCAATCTAATACCATTGCACTTCTATGGGGATTAGTTGCCACTCCTACGCCTCAAAGCATTTGAGTGGCTTGTTGTAATGGCTAATGTTTTGGCCATTCTTGATGAGAGATGATGCTAAGGTCTGCACTTGTATCCAGTAGCCCATTAAATTCATGTCCTTGAATATTTAGTTTTAGCATAGGGCGAGAATCTAAATTTAAAGAAAGCATATCCCAGTCTACACCTGTGGAGCCTAATCCCCTGGAACCTCTTTCTACAGTATGACTGGAAAATTTATCATGTAGGCTGGGTATTATTAATAACTGTGCTATTCTATCTCCTGGTGAAATTGCTGATATACCCTTTGGAGAACTGGCTATAATTTTTATTTCACCTTCATAATTGGGATCAATTACCCCAGGACTTATCATAAGTCCTTTTAGAGTAGAAGAACTGTGTCCCAATAATGAGCCTACTGTTCCTTGGGGAAGAGGCCCTTTTACCCCTGTGGGAATGATTTGAACTCTTATCTCTGGAATTAGTACTTCTCTGGAGGAGGTGCAGATGTCCAATCCTGCACTCCTTGTGGTTTGTCTAGTGAGGGGTCTAATGTATAATGTGTACTGGGCACTACACTGATAGTGTTTCTGGGTTCCTCTAGTGCCCCGTATATTTGTGGTCATGGGCCCTAGAGCATTGGGACCCCCTGTCCTTTTTTTGGCAATGGAGCCCGATACCTTTCTCCATGATATAGTGGGTAAATACCTGGTCCTTGTTAATTTTTTGAAATGGAGTACCCTCTATGTTGGTTTGAGAATGGCATTCATTAGCCCAATGTCTCCCTCTATGACATTGTGGTCAAATACCCAGCATTCTACCCCTTTGATACCTAGTTTTGCGAAACCCTCCTCCTATGGGGCAATTCCTTTTAAAATGTCCTGTTTGTTCACAATTGTAACATGTTTCTGGCCTGGAATCTAAAGCCTGTTTTACTGCAGCTGCCAAGACTTGCTCTTGTTCATTATTGTCTCTACAAAATTTAATATATGTGTTTAAATCTCCACGTTTCCATGGTCTAATGCCTCCTTACACCATCTGTTTGCTTGTTCATAGGCTAGCTGTTTAATTAATGGCACTGCTTGTTCTGTATCCCCCAAAACTATGGTAGCTGTTTGAATAAGCCTATCTATAAATTCAGCATAAGGTTCATTACTCCTTACATTACCTTATATAATTGACCTTGTTAATCTCCATATCCTTGTAAAGTCTTCCATGCCTTAACTGCATCTGCAGCAATTTGTGAGTATATGGCAGGATCATATGCAATTTGTTGATGCTGACCCTCATAAGGTCCCTTTCCTAAAAACATATCTAGATTTCTCTGAGGATAACTGGCTGTTGCATTTTGCCTAGCCATCTCCATGCAAAATTCCTCATTGGCAACCTTCCATAACAGGTATTGTCCTCCATTTAGCACAGCTTTTCACATACTAGTCCAATCTGTTGGTTTCATGTTCAAATTGGTAATGGATTTGACCATGCTTACAGTGAAGGGTGCTTGAGGACATAGGTTGTTACAGCCTCTTTTAGCTGCTTCACTGTTTTGAAATCTAAAGCATGGTAAATTCGCTGCCCTCCTGCCTGCTCAAATACAGGGTATGCTAATATTTTAGGTCCTGTCTCTGGATCCCATCTATCAACTATGGGGGTTTTCTCCATAGGTGTAGCTGTTGGTTGGACAATTACACCCTCTGGTGATAGAAAGGTGTTAGTAGCAGCCTCCTGTTGTAACTTCTCCCCTGATGGCTTTTTCTGCTCTAAACTTTCTTCCCCTTCTGACTATCTCAAGAGGCCTCCTCTTTTTCTTGATCTAACATGTCTTCTCCTTGTCTAAGCAAACAAGTTTGTACGAACACCTATAAGAGTAATGTGCCAACTGGCAGAGTTCCTGGGTTTTCCTTTTCTATCCTTTTAAAATCTTCAACATATGCCCTAACTCTTCTTGATTTTACTGGGGTTCCTACTTCCTCTAACAATTTACTTAACATTCTTTCGGTTTGTTTTTTACTAATTTTTAATTCCATATTTCCGTGATGAAGATACCCCTCATTAAGATAATGCAAAACAAAACTGAGACAAAATGAAACAAAAAATGGAACAAAAATTCATTATATCAGCCTTTCTATCCTCCTGAAATGTCCATCTGTCCTTTCTCCCTATCTGTTCCTCAGATGCACATAGTATTTCCTCAGATGTGAGCGTTTTTCTTCCGTCTCACCCATCTCGAGGGAAAAACAACTTAAAACACAAGCAAAACCAAAGGAAAGAAGATTCTTGCCCCTCAGGGGCAAGCAGTTTACCTTATCACTTACCTTCAGTCTTCCCCATACGGGCCACAAAATGCCACAGTCTGGCTGGGCACAATTCACAAGCCACTTGGTAAGCAAGAACGAACTTTATTTTTAGAATACACGCCACACCATGTGAGCTCTGTAGAAATTCCCCGAGAGCCCAACCAACACCTCCATCACTTCCAGCGAGCACCACTGAATCTATTAGGTCTTGCTCTTGAGGCAGATTTGCTGAGTCATGTGGGCAGAGCCAAAAGAGTCCTCCAATGAGAAGCTCCTTGGTCTGAAAGGGCGGGGAAACTGCCCAATGAGCATCACCGCAGAGGAGCCAATCAGCTGGAAGTTTGTTGGGGCCATGGTGAGCCAATCAGCTGGAAGTTTGCTGGAGCCATTTCGGCTGCAGCTCTCAACATACTGGAAAAGAGCATAAGCTAGAAATAGTGGAAGTCGGAAGGCTGGGTTGGAGAGGGACACATTGTCTAAATAATATCAAATATTTTTCTGCTGCAGGTATACTCTTAACTGACCAATCAAAAAACCACAGTAAAAACAACATATTAAAAAATGCATGAGTTCTGTATTGCCATGAGCCATTCTCAGCCTCAGCTGTGTGGCTGTGACCATAGATTTATGTAATCACTGCCTGTGCACAGGTTGAGAAAATTAGGATGAGCTACAAGTCAGATCTCTCATCTTTTTTCCTGGCTGTTCCAAGGGCAATGGTATACTCTTCATTGTGCTGCTGCTTAGTTCATATCCAGAATGCAGGAGTGATGAGTCTAGCTGAGACATGCCTTATCCAGAGGCATCGGGTGTGCCCTATTCTTCTGAGTCCTCAGCCTGTTCCTCTCACAAAGTGTGTATATTTTACTTCTACACAGTCACCACATTGGCAGCTGGGCTACCCCAAGCAGGGAGGTTTTTGTTCAGAGCTGTACCACTGTGTGAGGAATTGTAAACCATCCTGGCAATAATAGACTCCAACATCCTCAGCATCCACCCTGCTGATTTTCAGTGTGAAATCTGTCCCTGACCCACTGCCCCTGAACTTTTCTGGGACCCCAGAGGCCCTGCTGGAAGCTATATAGATCAGAAGCCTTGGAGAGTGGCCTGGCCTCTGCATGTACCAACTCAAATAACTGTTGCCATCACTGTGTAGGAGACTCTGAGTGGACTGGCAGGAGATGGAGGCTGGCTGCCCAGGGGTAATCGACAGGGAAAGAGGAGTCCGGGTCATCACATCATCCCCATTGTATCCTGTAATTATGACAGAAGCACATGGTTATATATAAATGTTGTATTTTTTTGTGTTTTCTTTTTTTAATTTCTGGATAAATGTTTTTCATAGCTTTGATTAACATTGTAAAAATATTCAATAAAAGTCACAGATAGTTTAAATCATAGAGGGTCTTTAGGGAATCAAGTGTAATCTGGCTCCATTAGTGTTAGTCTTCACGTGATCATAGGTCTTTGCTTATTCGTAAGACTTCTCTTTCTCACAGATATAAAGAGCAGATACACAACCCAAGGGACAGGAACTTCACATTGCTCATGTGTACACAATACACATGGGCAACAGAGGATCCTCAGAGCTCACCCTCTCTCCCAATTATCTTTTCTTGTGCCTTTACCAGGGATCCAGAGCAGCAGCAGCCCCAGGAGCTTAGCAAGGAGACTCATTTTGTGAAGCTGAGCTGAGGAGTCCTGGTGACTGAAGGCCAGGTTAGAGCTAAGCTTTTATATCAGCCTTGCAGGAAGGTCCTCCCCAGGGAGCAGCATGCAAATCAAATGGTGGGTTCAGCCGATCCAATCAGAAGAAACAATAAAATCCTGTGGTCTTCTCTTGTGTGAAAGTGTCATAAAACATCTTCTGTGTTTGGAGGAAATCCAATATAAAGAGCCCATGGTGCACACGACCTAGGTGTCATCACACAACATCAGACTCAAGTATGTGTATGTGTGTGCCAGAAGTTCAGTCTAGGGTCAGAGATTGGAGGGGGCACATGGCCACCATATTTGCCCCCCTCCCAGCTACTCTAGAGAAACACACAGGGCACAACCCTTTGGTACTGAACTTCTGGGGTTTATTCAATAATTGCAGGGTCCTGAGCTAGTGGAAGAGGACTTTGAAATATGTTGTTACCAGGTTTGCAGCTTCAAAATATTAGCACAAAGTGTTAGAAGTGGTCTTTCTGTGGGACCTAATAAACAAAATTTTGCCAGAACGATCAATTCTAAAGAATTTGACAGGGAGAAAAAAAATTCCCATTTCTTGTGGGTAGAGAGTTAAGAGCGTTTAAAAAAAAAAAGGAAATGAAATTGGGAGAGAATTTATACATCATGGTATGAATATGAAATTCTATGTTACAAAATGTGCATTGTAGTAAATATCCTGTCATACTCGCCTCACTGTATCTGTGCACCAGATGAATCAAATTATTCATTAGGAATTTGCTCTGGTCAATAGGAAAAACAAGGAATATTTTTATTTATGTTATTTCTAATGAATTTCTAATGGTATTTAAGGAATTCTCTCCTTTTCTACCCTTTCTGTCCATGCAGACCCAGGTTCCTCAGGGTTCCTGTTTCTTCCCCAGTCTCTGTGAGAACCTGTATCTCTCACTGGTCTGTGTGTAAGCCTGTGGGTCCTCAGCTGAGACCTAGATTCCTTCCACTAGAGGGGCAAGAACTGCACCCACTGTTTTAATGTGCCAGTGTCACCTGCACCCAGGACATTCTCCTGGACCTTTATCACAAGAGCTGCTAGGAATAGGGTGCTCTACAAATGGGTTTGAGGAGGAGAGTGCTTTCCTTTTTAGTGCTGAGAGCCATAGCTGAGTCCAAATGACGCATGGCATTTTTGCCAGTATGGAGTGGTTGAGAGGTGATGCCAGCAGGCTGATGGGATGATGATGGTTATTTTGAGCTGTGTATGTTAGACCCCTGCTGTCCACCTCGGCCTGCTGCTTTGGAGTTCTTGCTACTTTGAAGTTCTCTCTGGGCTTCCTCGAGAGTTCCCATTGGTTGAGGAAGTGCCAGAGGAGGTATTTCCAGTTGGTGTGCTTCCTGGAGGAGCCACATGGCATTCGGGGGTGTTCCTGGGGAGCGTGTGTGGAGTGTGCTGGTGGAGTTCAGAAATAAAATTTGTTCCTGCTTCAGTGGCTCATGATTTGTACCCAGCCAGACTGCAGCATTTAGTGTGTATAAAAGGTCTCCTCTTTAAAAGGAAAAGGGCATTACTGTTTCATCTTCTGGAAGCAGCACATAATACAACTAAAAACACTGATGACAACTGACACGAATTTTGACAATACATATTCATCTTCTTCCCAGGAAATAAACCACTTGCTATAAAGCATTTATTTACATTTGTTCTGTTTGCACCAAAATTACCAATTTAGGCAAATAAATGGGATAAGTTTGTTCATCACATGCAGAAAGAAACAAAAGTGATTGATGTTCAATTACAATTTCCTTGAGGACATTACACTTAAACAAAAAGTATGTCTTTTGTTTCTGACTTATTAACATTCTAAATTCAGTAAAACCAGTTTGTCTTTAATCCAAGCTTAAATTCCAGTATTAATCATAACTATAGCCCAACAATCCAAAAAACTTATAGAGATAAATGAAGAGGCATTGAAAAACCTATTCTAAAAAGTAGTCCAAGGTTAGCATTTCAAAGAGAGAGAAATGGAAGTTGAGATGCAAATTGACTGAATATCCATCTAGCAATATATTCTCAATAAAAGAGTCAAATACAGAAAAAAAATTGCCCCAAAATTGTAACAAAGTAACCATATAAATAACTGTATTTGAGTGACCTCTAGTGTGTTGTAAGTACCAGATGAAATTAAACACAATAAAAATAAGGAAGTTAATGAAGTCAAAGTTAATATCCTCCCAGACTAGAGTGGCAGGTGAGATTGTGACAGGAGAAGCAAAATTATTTAAAAATGTTCTGAAGCTCCCCTCAATGGCATGACTGGGCATCCCACAACTGGAGGGGCAACAAGATGCCTTTCTGGATGCTTCAGGGAGGATGTGGTGGCCATTTCCTTGGTGGGGGGTAGTCTTTGGTTCTTGAGACTCAGTGGGAAGGAGGAAAGTATTCTGCAGCTGTCCTGGCCATGCCCTGGACCTGTTCACCCAGAAGAGGTGCCTGTGCCATGATGCAGGCCCACATGGCCTCTTCCAAGGCTTTGCACCATTCCTACCTCAGCCTGGTGTCCACCATCCCCTGGGCCCCTCAGCTTTTCCTGAACCCAAAGCCTGGGCCTTTCTTGGGGCTTGTGTTGTGGGATGCTACCCCCTGCAGGGTCCTGGTGAGTGTGCTGCTCACTTGAGTGTGTTCATAGCTCCAAGTCCCACACAGGAGACTTTGCAATTGCAGTCAGTAGAATTTGTTTGAATGTGAGACCACACTTGTGAATGCGAGTAGAAATACACTCTGAAGATCATCTTTGCATGTGTCAAAAAACACTTGTTATAAAGCATTTACTTACATTTGGCCTGTTAATATAAGTATTTAATCATACTCACCAGGAAATCTATTATCTTAGGATAGGAAATCATCTCTAAAATAATTTATTTCCTTGTCCAAAATTATCATTACCCTAACTACTACTACTTCAAATATGCTTTTACTCCAGTCACAGCATGCCATGAAACTGACATGCTCCATATTGATTCAGAAATCTTCTCAGGGCACTACTTTAAACAGGATTGATTAAAAGTATTCATTTTCTGTACCATTACTACCAGAAAATACAAATAAGACTCATTTTGAGGTTCTAACCATAGACTGTGAATATAATGCATTTATATATTGTTTGCACACATTTTTAAGACGATGCAGCACTGTCCCAGGAGAGAAAGTGTCTGTGGAGAAGGGTTCTGGGGTTCTCAGAGGAAAGGGACTCACCCCAGGACCAGCATGGTTCTTGGCACACATGATGGAAATGAAGTTTAGCATGAGCCATAAAGAGGCACATACAGGGGTTTATTTAGGAGGTAGATGCACACTCAAGGGAGGAGGTGAGATGCCTTGAGAGTGGGAAGCCCTGCCCTGGGCTGGGGGTCCAATTTTCATACAAGTGCTGTTTTAGTGGCAGACTGGAGGTGGAGCCAGGGTGGAGCTGCACAATTTCACCCTGGTTTTCCATGAGATGGTTTGTTCTTTCGCCTTATTTTACAAGGGAACGGTCAAGAGCATGTTGCTGGAGATTGACAACAGTTTTCTGCATCTCAAGGGCTTGTGGGTATTTCCCTTCAGATTCAGTATTTCTCTGATTCAGAGATTCCTACAGTCTAAACGCAGTCAAAATGCTAAGTCTCAATGAAAAATAAGCTAATTTCACATCCTTTTGTATTTCAGTGGTATTTTGAAACGTTCTTTTTTTTACATCTTCCAGGTGGAGGAACATGCCCTCCTGTCTGTAGGAGAGGTGCCCCTCCCTCAGCATGAGAGAACTCAGCTTCTCCAGCTTTCAGTGCTTTTCTGAAGACAGCTACAGTGAGTAAGGAACATTACCTATTCTTCCTATGGCTACCCACTTATTTTCCAGGTGTCTTGGTCAGGACTCACAGTGACCCTCTCCTAGGAAAATGCATTTAGCCCTATTATGTGCAATGCATAGCTCTGATACAGTGAGGGACAGAAAGAGGAGCATGAAGTATCTGCATTCTCAAAGTATTTCTATTTCATGTGAGGAGTAAGGACTGTCAACAGGAAGTCAATTAGTAAAAGGAGTGGACATCAGTGCCCTGGTAATCTACATTAGACATTGTGGCTCAGACATCTAGAAACCCAGGGTCCTGCAGAGAGGCACACTGCATAAATACAAGGCATTCCTTCTCACATGCTCTCTACCTTTTTCTGGAAATTTCTCATTTCTGAGAATTTTAAAGTTCTCCCTACTTACTGTCCCCTAACCCAGGTCTTGAGCCAGCTCTTCCTGACCTGACCCATCTTCTCCCTCTGCTCCTCAGCCTGTTCCCTACTCTCAATAATACTGGGGTGAATCTTGCAACCTGGTATGTTCCAGTGGTTCTCATAGATCATCCTATGAGATCCTTCCTTATTACACAGGCCATGGTACAGCTGTTTAGAAATCAGTCTGGCAATTCCTTGAATAGTGAATCCTACAGTGCCCTGCACTCCAGCATCCCCATGCTGGGTTAGGCTCCCTCAAGTGGAAGCACTGGTCCATGGGAACGTTGGCACTCCAAAGGCTGGTAATGTCATCTTTAGACTAAATTCTTTAGGTAGAGCATTTGTCTAGCATGTGGGAGGCCCTAAGTTCCATTCTCAGTATCACAGGGAAAAAAAAGTACATAAGTCTTTATTGCAGTTTTATTCAAAAACATCTTAATTAGCAATATACCAAATATCCATCATTTGCTGAATGGAAAAATAAAAAGTGTGTATACATACACTGGAATATTACTTGATCATAAACAGAAGAGGAGAACTCATGGATGCTACCATAGGATGAACCATATGAAGAAATCCAGTTACTAAAGACCACACAGAATGTGAATTCATTTTTTTTGAAATTCCCATGTTTGGCCAAATTATAAAATCAGGAAGTGGATTTGTATTTGAATGGATCTGATGTGTAGATGGGGACATGGAGAGTGACTCTAATTGGTACAAGGCTTCTTTTGGCATGAGGATAGTGTTCTGCAGTTGATTCTTCTGTTGGCTACACAACTCTGTGTAGATACTAAAAGCCATTGAACTGTACAATTTAAGTCATGCATTGAGTGATGTGTGAATTATGTCACCACAAAGTATTAACTAGAACTCTTAGATTTCAAGAGAAAAGAGATTTGGTGCAAGGAATTACAATACCCAAAGCAGGTACTTGTGTCCTCGGTCAAGACCTGTTGTTCTCAGATGTCCTTTACATGTTTCCAGTTGATCCATCTTTACAACTACTAAAGAACAGCTTTGTCCTGAAGTGGGATTCCCAATTTTTCTGTGATGCTCCTCAGCAGTTGGGAGACCTTGACCCACAACCATCTTCCTCTATCTGAGCTCTACCTACCTCATCTCTACTGAATGGTGTAGCAGAAATGAATGTCCTCATGCTTCTGTTTCTCCTTACAGTCAGAAAAATTCGCAGTGGCTTTAATGCTTCCTTAAGGACAAAAATCTTTAAACAATGTGTCTTTATTCTATGAATGTTACTTGATTTGATTCATAAATGTAGGATGAGTGGAAATCATTGTTCTAGTACAAAGCACATTGAGTAGCTTGGAATTCAGAGTTCCAGGAAAAATGCTATGAGTGATTCATGTCTCTCTAAGGTCACTAAGCATGTATGGAACTTGTAAAACTTAGGACTTCTACTGGTTTGTGCAGTGAGCTCATATATGACATACCACAGTGAACTTACATTATTATTGAATATCAATTTTATGAAATTGCAACAGAAGTTTGTTTTCAGTTGATTACTGGAAATAACATTATGTTTTGAAAATGATTGTTTTGTTTTTATTTTTCATTCCTGTGATTTTAATCCAAAGGTTCTCTATCAAGGAGATACATCCCCAGCTCACTGCTATTTTTGTTTGTTTGTTTGTTTTAAGACAGGGTCTCACAAATGTGTCCAAACTAACTTCAAACTTGTGATCCTCCAGCCTCAGCCTCCTGAGAAGGTGGAATATCAAACATGTACCTAGCTATTGATGGTTTTTTAAATATGCTCTTTGGTTGGGTAAATCTCACATTCACAAAACATACTTTTGTCCTTGGATGCAGTGATGCCATATTGAACTGGACATCAGGTATAACTTTAAAGGCATCCACTCATGTGAATCTGATCCAATGTGCTTGGCAGAGGAGTTGTTCTTGATCCTAGTTGTGAAATTACATCCAAGGAAAGTCCAGAGATCAGCTGAATTTCTGTAAGGAACTCACTTTCCAGAAACAAGTCTTTGCAGAGCTGCTCCAGCTGAGCAGGCACCACAGAAGCTTCCGATGGAGGGAGAAGCTGGTGTGAACAAAATAACTCCAGTGGTCTTGAAAGGTTTATGTCACACATTGAATCACTTTGGGACACCTGTTACCACACTAGTCACAGTGGTATACTGCAAACTCCTCAGGCTCCAACTGCTGATGGATGTGGTGAAGTCTGTCTCTGACCCACTGCCACTGAACCAGGCTGAGACTCCACTGGGCCAGCTAGATGCACCATAGATGAGAACCTGGGAGCCTGCCCAGGCATCTGCTGGTACCAGGCTAATGAGCTATTAACACTCACACTGGACCTGCAGGTGAGGGTGTCTCTTCTTCTGGAGACAAGGACAAGGAGGCTGGAGTCTGTGTCAATAGAACATGTCCATTGGCATCTGAAATTGAAAATAAAACAGGAGAGTCACCATGTAATCTGGATCATACACCTGGTATTCCCAGTAGAGCCAGAGAGTTTCTTCTGCACTGAGTTTTAAACCCTTTGCTAGCTGAGCAGAAATGCCATGACCCAGGACCCAACCACATTGAAATACTTTTTACAATGGAGAACCATCTCATGCTCCCTGACAGGAGGCAGAGGAGCTGAATGGGGGCTGCCATGGTTTCTTCTGGGTCCCAACTGAGGCAGAGCTTCCCAGAGCCCTGACCAGAATTTGATATGGCTCTGGAGAGCAGGGTGGGCTGGGAGGGGCATGCAAAGCAGTTGGGAGGGGTGAACTGAACTTCCAGCTGCCAAGACTTTGCCTCCTCCTGTTAACACTTGAGCACCCCATGCCCAGTGGTCATGTCAGAAAAGGACCTTGTCTCAACATTTGTGTTGAATTTCCACCTATGATCAAAGAGATTACCCTCCTTTCCTCCTGCCTCACCAAACACCTAGATCAGCCAGAGGGGTTTAGTGTAAAACTGTTGGGGATGAAATAGAAGTTAATGGGAGGGAGAAGGGGAATTGCATGGAAGATAGAAGGAGACCCTCATTGTTATATAAAATACATGTATGATGATATGAGGGGGGAGAAAAAATAGAAATGTGTCACATTAGATTGGGTAGGGAGAGGTCATGGGAGGGAGGGGAGGGGGGGGATAGGAAGGGCAGCAGACACTGTATGTGTATATGTGGCCATATAACCAATGTGATTCTGCAACCTGTACACTTGGAAAAATGAGAATTCATACCCCATGTGATCTAAATATATGATATGTGAAGAACATTGTATTGTCATTAGCAAGTAATAAAAAAATGCAAAAAAAAAAAGAAAAAGAAGAAAGAAACCATATAAGTAACAAGAAAAAAAATAAAAGAAGTTTGGGGCCTGTTTTCTTTCTTTCTTTCTTTCTTTCTTTCTTTCTTTCTTTCTTTCTTTCTTTCTTTCTTTCTTTCTTTCTTTCTTTCTTTCCTCCTTCTGTAATGGGTCTGGCCATCTCCCCTGATCATGATGGTATCTGGTTTAAATGAAACATGAAGTTTTCTTCAACACATTTTTCCCCTTGCTTATCAATCTTTCCCAAAGTTTCTGAAGCAAAATTATTCTTTGAAAAATTCTAAAGACCAATATTCAGTTAGCCTTAGCAGTGATGCCCCCTGGACAGCCATGCCTGTAAAGAGGGGCAGGACCTGGAATCTCAGCCTTCAGAGCACTGATACTATGTCCATGAAGACAGTCAGTAGCACTGTCCACACACACAAGAATATATCCTTGGGTCATTCTCTATAACACTCAGTGGAGTGCACAACACACCCATCAACAGATGCTCAGGTGTTCCCCCCTTACCAATCGTGGAAGGCTCTGTTTATACTCCTGATAAGGTGTCAACTAACATCATAATCAGTGAGAAAATATTTAATATTTATCCTTTAGATTGATTTTAAAAGTATCCACTTTAATCACTTTTATTTTATTGGAGGTCCTAGCAAATTCCACAAGGCAAAAAAGGATCTAAAATGCAAACATTTTGAAAGAAATAAGTAAAATATTTTTATATTTTAATAACAATATTTTGTGCATAAATTTGTAAAGACATAACTGAAAAATCTTAACATGTAATAATTTTACAAAGTCTCTGGACGCTCTGTCAGTATATACAGTACCTGTTGTGGATTAAGGAAGATTTATATAAATGCTTTATCATGTTCATAGAGTAAAAAACTTGATATTATTAAGATATCGTTTTTCTCAAATGTAGACATATATCCACACACTCCAATCAAATCAATGTCTACAAATGATTCCCTGAAATTGATAAACTGATTATAGAATTTATAAGGAAAATCAAAGTACCTAGTATGACAACAAAATTTAAAGAAGAAAGAATACTGATAATTTTCAATTTTAAAACCTATTGTAGGGAATATAGCTCAGTGACAGAACCTTTAAGAACATTTTCCCAGGATTCACAGTGCCTGAGTATTTTTTTCCCAGTACTGTAGGAAAGGATATATGTATGTGTGTGCATGTATGTGTGTGTGCGTGTGTGTGTGTGCATGCACACGTCTATGTAAAACTATGTATGTGTAAAGTTATATATATATGTATGTATACATATATATGTTTCTTCTGTAATAGTGAATTATAGGTACAACTACAGTGCATATACAAAAAACCTCTGGAAATTCATGTGGAGCCATATATATAATGTCACCTCATTTCTAACAAAGGTAATAAAAAGGATCATGAGAATTTCTTTTTCATTTTTAAAAATAATTTGCAAAGTGCAATAGGGTGTAAAAATAAAATTAACTGGAGTTTAGAAAGATATTCTCACCCATATCTTATCAGTAAACATAATTAACAGAGGATCATAGTCTACAGGTAAGAGCTAAAATAATGCACCTTCTAGAGGAGCTGAGGGGGATAAATTTCAACCTAAATGAGGCAGTTTTAAACAGGAAACAGATGTGCACAACCATAACAGAAGAAGAACATTGATACATTACACTAATTAAAGCTAATTAAAGATATTATAGAAGACAAAATAACTGGATATCCCATGTCCATGAATTGAAATATGTCCATATTACTCAAAGTAAGATAGAGGTTCAATGTCATCCCTCTCAAAAGCCCAGTGGTATTTTTGGAAAAAAATTTGTGTGGATTCCCAAAAGAACATAAAGAGCCAAAGCAATCTCAGGAAAGAATAACATCCTGGAGGCATCACAATTCCTGAATTTAAATTGTAATGAAAACACTATGGTACAGGCAAAAGTGGCTGATATATAAGCCATTGGTATACAATGGAAAACCCAGAAATGAACCTAAACATAAATGGTCAACCAATCTTTCACAAAAACATTAAGAACACACAGTGGAGGAAGAAAATCTCATCAACAAATACTTTTGGGAAAAATTGATACACCCATGCAAAGAATGAAACTAGACCCTTGTTCTATGCTATATACAAAAATTAACTCAAATTTATTACATAATTAAATATAAGACTTGATAATGTAAAATCTAAAGAAAATATGGGGGACAAGTACCTTGACATTGGTTTTATTAATTTCTTTCCAGATTTTACACTAAAAGCATGGGCAACAAAAACAATCATAGACAAGTGGGAGTAAAAATTCTGTAAAGCAAAGGAAATAAGAAAAGGAAGATGAAACTTACAGAATGAGAGAAAATATTTACAAAAAATTTCTAATAATAGTTAGTATTCAAGATATCTAAATATTTCACAAAACTCAACAGCAAAAATCAATAACAAAAACAAAAAACATGATTCAAAATGGGCCAAAGACATGAAGAGACAATTTTTCAAAGACGATGTATAAGTGGTCACCAAATGTTTGAATGGGTATTCAATGTCACTGTTACAATTTAGATATGAGATACCACCCAAAAGCTCATGCACAGGACAATGAAAGAAAGCTTAGAGCTGGAATGATGGGATTATGGAAACTTTATCCTAATCAGTGAATTAATCCACCAGTGCAGATTATATGGTGACAACTATAGGTAGACAAGGTGTAACTGAAGGAGGTGGGTCACTTAGGGTGCCCCTTTGGGTTTATATGTTGTCCCTGGTTAGAGGCGTTCTCTCTGCTTCCTCCTGTTCATGTCCTGAGCTGCTTTCCTCCTCTATGTCTTTCCACCATGATGTCATGTCTCCACTTAGGCTCAGTGCTATGGAGTCAGCCATCTGTTGTCAGAGACATCTGAATCCATGAGCCAAAATATACTTTTCCTTCTCTGAGTTTTCTTCTCTGGTATTTTGAAAAAGTTGACTAAAACAAAAATTCATACCAAGAAGTATGGTGGTTGCTGTGACTAACCTAACCACATGTTTCAGATTCTTTGAAAACTTTTTGGAACTTGTGGGAACAATTTTGAAAAGAGAGAGATTCAAGTTGTAAAAGCTTTAGGTTGTTGTGAGCAGAGTTTAGTGGGTGATTCTGATGAAAACTCATAGACCAGAATGCTGATGGAACTGTGGACAGTAAAGACGGGCCTCATGAGTTTTCAGAGGAGGAAGACTCTATTCCAGGGATGGAATTCAGGGGCACTCAAGCACAGAGCTACATCCCCAGACCTATTATTTAATGTTAAAATTTCATTAGTCATAATGATTATGGGCATTATATATAGGGCAAGGTGAGAAAACAAACAAAGCAAATGAAGAAAGCAACTTTCTCCTCCATTTAACCAGATGCAGCATTTTGACATTTTCATGATATGCAGGTTGAGTTAATTCATTAACTTGGGTTGATAACTGGCAATAACAAATTTTTGTAGTTTGGGTTCTTTTGCCATAGCAACTCCAAGTAATGTAATTCCAGAACTATGCTGTGAGCTCTGAAATGGTGTTCATTTTAACATTCTTGAAGCTTTCATGTCTTAATTGGACACCTCTTAAGGCAGGGAACTGTCTGTTAAAAGAATGTCTTCCTCTTTGCTTACCCAGGCCACCAGCAATCTTTTTCAACTGTTATAAAAATAAACTGGAAGAAACTGTTTTGCTGGATCCATTTTTAAAGCATTAGTTCCCTAAGAGAAGAAAGAAGTCCTAACCAATTGTTTTCATCAACAACGACCCCAGTATAATGTACCTAATGTCCTTTGCAGCAAAACCAAAAAGCCAGGCAACCCTGCTCATCTTGACTAGTTTATCAATAATTTATATACAAAATATATTTAAAGCTAATTTCAGACCAGGTATTGCAACCATAACCCCAAGAAACTGTTCAGTTTTAGCCCACTGAGGTTCTGGAAGATGCCAGATCAAGTGAGAAATCATCTCAAAGCAGAGTGGTGGTTCATCATCTTTTACAAGTGAGAGGAAAACATCAATAGAGAAGAAATAAAACAATTTCCTCCTATATTCATTGAATCCTACAGCTATATTCACAGCCTTAGTTGACAAAATCCAGAGTCTTTGATTTCCTGACATAGGAATACATTTTCAAGGTGACAGCTAATATCAAGAAGAGTTTTCAGGCTTTTCTTTTCCATGGCCCATGAACTCCAGTTTTTCAATAGGAATCTCTTCCTCTTTTACTGATTTATGGATGCACTGCTGGTAGCTCTTGAAGAGGTCATCATATGGGTCCTCAGAGCCATCTCCCTTGAGGAACTTTTCGGCAAACTAGACATTGAAGCACTGGTCATGCTCGTGCTTCATGTTGGTGCAAGCCTCCCTGATGCTGTTCATGGCTATGGCAGAGGCAACAGAGCCATAGCCTATTTTGATTTTATTTAGAGAAAGGGTCTCACTGATTTGCTTAGCACCTCACTTTGCTGAGGCTTTCTTTGAACTCACCATCCTCCTGCCTCAACCTCCTGAGCTGCTGGAATTACAGGCATGTGGTATGTAGATTGAGACTTTCTATGCGAGTGAATTTAAAGCTTATGGAATAATTAGTCTGATGTAAAAAATTCCATCCCTCATATGCTTTAAATTATCTCTTTATGTGGTTTTCTTCTATTATAGTATTTAAAGAATAATGTCATGAAAAGAGTCTGTACATATTCAGTACAGATACATTTTTTCTGAAATATGTTCAATGTATTATTGGTTGAATCTAAAGATGCAGAACCCATGAATGCAAATGTTTGATTTGTTTATCAACAAAATACTTCAAAATTCAAAAGCAGAAAGCAAATTGGCAAGAGATCAACTTAGAGAAGATATTACAATGCATACTTCTAATTGTGATAGTCAATTTATGCTGTCTCCTTGACTGGATTAAAGAACGCTTATTCTCTTTTGTTGCTTAGTAATATTCTATTGTGTATACACACCACATTTTCTTTATCCATTTATTGACTGAAGGGCATCTAGGTTGGTTCCACAATTTTATATTATGAATTGTGTTGGTATAAACATTGATGTGACTGTGTTCCTGTAGTATGATGTTTTTAAGTTCTTTGGGTCTTTAAATACTTTAAGAAGATTTTTTTTTTGTCAGTGTACAAGTCGGTGTTCTCCAGAGAAACAGAATACATTCATATATACATGCACACAAATACATGTCTACATAAATACCTCTAATATTTATGTGTAGTAGAATATTAGATTGAGTCACAAAGTCACACAGGCTGAAATGTTCACCAATGACTATTTTCACTCAGGATAACCAGGGAAACTGGTAGTTACTCAGTACAAGACGGTGGGGGTTGTGGGGTTGAAAATGCACAATATGCTCCCCTGTTTGTATCCCTACATCTGAAAGTCCCTGAAGGTTCACTGGTGCAAGTTCACATTCAAAATCTAAGAAACCTAGTATTTGGCACTCACAGGGAACAGTGGTCAAGTGGGTCAGTGCACTTGGTCAAGTGGGGAAGTGGAGAGAGAAGAGATGGTGGTTTCTCCTACTATTTTGCTCATATTTAGGCTGGGTCTTTGACTCACTTCCATCAACCTGCCAAAAATTTCTTGAAATACCTTCACAGTCACACCCAGAAGTGTGCTGTGTTCCTAAGGGAAAACATCAAAATGGAGGAAAGCATAAAGGTAAGAATAATTTTATTTGATTACTAGCAGTTCCTAATGGAAAATATCAAAATGTATGGATATTCTTGAATATCCAGACATGAGAAATTACTCAATTTCACTGGTCATCAAATAAATAACATTTTAGGTTGTACCAATATAGATACAATTTCACAAAGATAACAATATCAAATATTATTCGGGAGGTTTTATAGCAACTGCAACTTTTCTGTATGGTACAGGTTGGTAGACTGCAAACATGCTCACTATATTATTTTAGTGTTCACTGAAGCTAAACTGCACAGAAAAACTCTGACTCACCACTTTGATAACTAGGAAAATACTTAAGACAAGTGAATGCACACGTCTACCAAGGATGTTTCAAGACTGTCACTAAAACATTAACAACAGTCTCAAACCTATGCCAACTTGTTGACATGAAGATTTACTGACATGTTCATATAATAGGAAATTATCCTTAGTTAAAGGGAACAAACTTCTACCATACCCACCACTCAGGTAATTTCGAAGAACATGTTTATCAAAAAAAAGCAAGATGTCAGATATAAAATTCTTGGATGGCATTAATTTTTTTTCAGAGCTTTAAATATATCATTCAAGGACTGCCTAGCTTTGAGGATCTGGTTTGAGAAATCAGTTGAGATCCAAATTAGTTTCACCCTATATGAAATTTTAATTTTCCTCTCACAGCCTTTAAGATTTTATCTTTATTCTGTGTTAGTCACTCTCATTGTAATGTTTCTTGATGTGGGTCTGCTATAATTTTGTGTATTTTGGGTCCTGTAAGCCTCTTGTATTTGATTTCCCATTCTACTATTAAGGTATGGGAAATTTTCTGCTATTATATCTTTGAAAATATTGTGCATTCCTTTGGTTTGTATCTCTGCTCCTTCATTTATTCTGATACCGCTTAAATTTATTCTTTTCATGTTATCCCATAATTCTTATATGTTCTTTTCATGGCTTCTTGCCAACTTTTCTGCACAGTCAAACTTACTTTCAAGATTATTTATTTTGTCTTCATTGTCTGTGATTCTGTGTTCCAAGTGGTCTAGTCTGTTGGTGATGCTTTCTATTGAATTTATAATTTCGTTTACTGATTCCTTCATTTTGAGGATTTCTGCTTTTTTCCCCTACAATCTCTAACTCTTTATTGATTTTTAAGTTCCTGTATATTTTCTTTGATTTCACTTCTTATGCTATTCTTTACTACACATGTCAATTTAACTATAAACAATCTGAACTCCCTCGTAGACATTATTCTACTATGTTATCAGTGGCTTCTATTGTTGAAGCATCTTGGTTTGTTTGGGATACTTTATTCCCCCTTTTATTTTTATATGTTGTTAGTGTGTTTTGCCATCTAGAAGTATAAATTTAAGGCAGCATAAATTTCTACATTGTAGACCTGTAGTGATCCTGAAAGTTTCCAGTGCCTCACTTTTAATGATGAGACCAATATCAACATCACCCAGTGTAGACAATATATGTCCTTAAACCTAATAACTCCTACTAAGGTGTCTACTGCTTTCTAGCATTAAACCAAAATTATGAGTTCAATAACTATATATAGTATAAATAGAAAATTTGTTAAAATGTTTTATAATTTCAAATGGTGAATGAGAGAACAGAGGTAGTGTAGTACACAATATTTGCAAGAAAGGAAGAGAGAAGCTAGAAGTAAAGATTCACAGGAAGAAAGGAAGAGGAGTTGATAGAGATTGGCTGTTGGTTTAGAAAAGTTAGAAAGAAAATAGACAAGAAAGTAGAAGAATAGAAAAAAAGAGGAAAAAGATTAAAGACATAAGAGTACAATGAACATACAAAACACCATTCATATATCATTGTCCTCCACATACTGGTGCATAAAAAATTCTGTTACAAATATAGTAGAGATGTTAATGAATCAAGAAATAAAATAAATCTTGCTGGAAAGTCGACCTGTCTCTGTCAGTGTTCAACAATGTCTCAGCCCTGTCTCTGATATCTCTCAAAATCACAAGACCCACATCAGCCATTGAAAACCCAGTCACTATTCCACCAATCTGGGCTTCAGATCCCTCAGGCTCAGTCACCTGCTTGCCCAATATCTCAGTGCTGCTCCTACTTGCAGAGAGGCCACCAGGGAAACACTCATGAAACGGAGCAACCCCGAGATGCAACAGTAAGTAAGGGCCACCAGCACTCTTAGCAGGAAGACCCCAGGCACCTCCAAACCCACAGGAACCTCCACATTGAACCTGCAGGTCCCAAATGGCATCCCCAGATAGAGGCTTTTGTGGTGGTAACACCCAGACCCCGGGCCCTGGCTGTTGTTCCCAAATCAGTGTAGCTTAGTGCAATCAAACCTGGAATATCCCTATAGCAGTCCTCTAGGCCATCATAGCAGCAGTAGGGAAGTGGTTGTTGTCAGCATCAATGGCAGCTGCAACTGGAGCTGTGGGGGCAGCATCACCTGGAAACCTCTGGGGACAGAACCAGTGTCAGCTTCAGGTGAATCTGGGGCAGCAACAGGGGGGTGCAGCTGTAAGGGCAGCATCACCCAGAAGGAAGATATCCAGGATACCTCAGCCTGGCAGCAGTAGAATCAAAGGCAACAGGAATGGCATAGCAGTGCAGGTGGAGTTTATTGACAGGCTATCTTGGGTTCAGCAGCAGTGATTACAGAGATGGCATGGAAGTAGCATATGAGGTAGCATAGACCATGCCCATAGAAGAGATCTCCGGACATGGCAGTGGCATCTGTGGCGAGCAAAATTAAGTTTCAGATTTGAAGATGAAATGAAAACCTTCCATGATAAAAAATATATATATTAAAAGAATTCACAACAATAAAGTCTACACTACAGAGCATTCTCAACAAAATATTCCATGAGTATAAAGTGAAGAAAAAAAGTGATTACCAACAAAAGGAGGATCTACACTAAAGGGACATCAAAAGAAATGAGAAACTAAGATAAATCAAAAACCAGAAATAAATCAAAATGAAAAAGCATACATACCATATCTCAGTAATAACCTTGAATGTTAACAGCCTAACCTCATCAATCAAAATACATAGACTAGTAGATTGAATTAAACAGCAAGACCAAGCAATATCCTGTCTTAAAGAGACTCACCTCATGGCAAAGACATCCACCGGCTGAAGGTGAAAGGATGTGGAAAATTTATCACTCATATAGATTGTGTCAACAAGCAGAGGTTTCCATCCTCATATCAGATAAAGCAGACTTCAAACTAAGGTTAATCAGAAGAGACAAAGGAGGACATTTCATACTTCTTAAGGTAAGTATATAAGCAGAACATAAAAGTTATAAATTTTATGCCCCAAACATTAGAACATCTTTATACATCAAACAAACCCTTCTCAATTTCAAGAGCCAAATAAACTGCAATACAATAATACTTGGTGACTTTTATACAGTTCTCTCACTATTGGACAGATCTCCCAAACAAAAACTAAATAAGGAAACTACAGAACTAAATAATACAATCAATAATTTAGACTTAACAGACATATACAGAATATTTTATCCATCGACCAGCAAATATACTTTCTTTTCAGCAACAAATGTCTCCTTTACTAAAATAGGCCGGATATTATGCCACAAAATAACTCTTGGTAAGTACAAAAAAAAAAAAAAAAACAGAGATAATACCCTGCATTCTATCAGACCACAATGGAATAAAATTAGAAATAAATAATAAAATAAAAAATACAAGCTACTGTAACAAATTGAGATTAAATAATGCACTATTGAGTGATAAATGGATAGTAGAAGAAATCAAGGATGAAATAAAAATATTCTCAGAGGTAAAAGAGAACACTGATACAGCATATCAAAATCTCTGGGACACTAAGAGGAAAGTTCATTGCATGGAGTTCATTCCTTAAAAGAAAAAAGCTCTAGAAAAAGAAGTACACATCAACACCAAAAGCAGTAGAAGACAGAAAATAATTAAATCAGACCTGAAATTGAAACAAAGAAATAATTGAAAAAATTGGCAAAAAAAAAAAAAAATGGTTCTTTGAAAAAATAAATAAAATGGGTAAACCCCTGGCTATTTTAATGAAGAGAAAATTCAAATTATGAAAATACAAAATGAAAAACAAAATATCACAATGAACATATCTGAAATACAGAAGATAATTAGAAACTATATTGAAAATTTATATTCCAATAAAATAAAACATATTGAAGATATTGACAAATTTCTAGAGACATACGACTTACCCAAACTGAATGACGAGGTCATACATGATTTAAACATATCAATTTTAAGTAATAAAATAGAAAATGCCATGAAAAGCCTACCAACCAAGAAAAATTCAGGACCAGAGGGATTCTAGCTGAGTTCTATAATACTTTCATAGAAGAATTAACATCAATACTTCTCAAAGTATTCCATGAAATAGAAATGAAGGGAACTCTTACAAACTCATTCTATGAGGCTAATATGACCCTGATACTAAAACCAGACAAAGACACATCAAGGAAAGAAAACTTGAGATCAACATCCCTCATAAACCTAGATGCAAAAATTCTCAATAAAATTCTGGCAAATAACATACAAAAACATTAAAAAGATAGTGGACCATGATCAAATGGGCTTCATCCCAGGGATGCAGGGTTGGTTCAACATATGCAAATGAATAAATGTAATGCATCATATTAATAGACTTAGAAACAAGGATCATGTGATCATCTCAACAGATTCAGAAAAAGTATTTGACAAAATACAACACATCTTCATGTTCAAAACACTTGAAAAACAAGGGATAGTACGAACATAGCTCAACATTGTAAAAGCTATCTATGCTAAACCCAAGGCCAGCATTATTCAAAATAGAGAAAAAATGAAAGCATTATCTCCTTGAAACTCCAGCCACAGCAATTAGACAAAAGAAAGAAATTAAAGGTGTACAAATAGGTAAAGAAGAGCTCAAACTATCACTATTTTCTGGTAACATGATTCTATATCTGAAGATACAAAAAATTCTACCAAAAAACTTCTAGAACTAATAAATAAATTCAGCAAAGTAGCAGGATATAAAATCAAATGCATTCCTATACGTCATTAATCAAATGCATTCCTATACGTCAGCAATTAATCCACTGAAAGAGAAATTAGAAAAACTATCTCATTCAAAATAGCCTAAAAGAAACTGGGAATTGATCTAACAAAAAGGTGAAAGACCTCTAAAATAAACACTACAGATCACTAAAGAAAGTAACTGAAGAAAACCTCAGAAGATGGGAAGATCTCCCATGCTCCTGGATAGGAAGAAATATTGTCAAAATGCCCATATTACCAAAAATGTTATACAGATTTAATGCAATTCCTATTAAATTCCAATGACATTCTTCATAGAAATAGAAAAAGCAATCACTAAATTTATTTGGAAAAATAAGAGCCCCACTATAGCTAAAGCAATCCTTAGCAAAAAAAGTGAAGCAGGAGGCATCACAATACCAGACCTTAAATTATACTACACATTTACAGTAACAAAAATGGAATGTTATTAGAACCAAAATACACTTGTAGAGCAATGGTACAGAATAGAGGACCCATAGAAAAATTCATATAATATGGTTATGTTATATTAGACAAAGGTGCGAAAAAATTCACTGGAGAAAATATAGCCTATTCACCAAATGGTGCTGGCAAAACTGGAAATACATATGTAGCAAAATAAAATTAAACCTCAATCTTTCACCCTGCACAAAAATCAAATCAAAGTGGATCAAAGACTTAGTCACTATAACAGAGACCCTGTGCCTAATGGAAGAAAAATAGGCCCAAATCTTCACTGTGTCAGTCTAGGATCTGACTTCCTTAACAAGACTCCTAAAGTGCAAGAAATAAAATCAACTATCAATAAATGAGATTGATTCAAATTAAACAAATCAACTTCTTAGCAAAGCAAATAATAATGTGAGGAGAGACTACAGGTTGGGAGAAAATCTTTACCACATGCACCTCTGATAACACATTAATCTCTAGGATATATATATAGTACTCAAATAACTTAACCCCAAAAAACAAATTAACCCAATCAATAAATGGGATAAGGTACTGAAAAGACACTTCACAGAAAAAAAAATACAATAGATCAATAAATATAAGAAAAAGTATTCAACATCTCTAGCAATTACAGAAATGCAAATCAAAACTATTCTAATATTTCATCTCACTCCTGTCAGAATGGCAATCATCAAGAATATAGGCAATAATGTTGGCGAGGATGTGGGGAGAAATGTTCACTTGTACATTGCTGATGGGACTGCAAACTGGTGCAACTGCTATTGAAAGCTGTATGGGGGTTCCTCAGAAAACTTGGAGTGGAACCATCATTTGACCCAGCTATACAACTCCTCGATTTATATACAAGTACTTAAAATCAGCAAACTATAGTGATGCAGCCACATCAATGTTTATAGTAGCTCAATTCACAATGGCTAAAATATGGAACCAAACTAGGTGTCCTTCAATAAATAAATGGATAAAGAAAATGTGTTATATTTATATACTGAATGGAATATTACTCAGCTTTAAAGAAGAGTGAGATTATGGCTTTTGCCAGTCAATGGTTGGAGTTAAGGGAACATCATGCTAGGGCTGGGAATGTGACTCAAGCGGTAGCATGCTCGCCTGGCAAGCGTGAGGCCCGGGTTCAATCCTCAGCACCACATACAAACAAAGATGTTGTGTGCGCCAAAAACTAAAAAATAAATATTAAAATTCTCTCTGTCTCTCTCTCTTTAAAAAAAAGAGAATATCATGCTAAGCAAAAGAAACCAACTCCACAAAACCATAAACCAAATGTTTTCTCTTATGCAGATGCTAATTTACAATAAAGTGAGGGGCACTAGGGAAGAATAACTCTACCTTAGATTAGGGAGAGGAAAGTGATGAGGGAGAGAGAAGGGGATGTGCGGATAGGAAAGATAATAGAATGAAACAGATATTATTACTTTATGTATATATGTGACTGCATGACCAATATGATTCTACCAAGTGAACAATCAGAAAAATGAGAAGTTATATCCCATCTATGTGTATCAAAGTGCATAAATACATTCTATCATCACATTAAGACAAATAAAATAATTAACTTTTTTTAAAGAGCCAGATGCCAAAGGGAATGTCCAGGAGGTCCACTGACAGGAAGTTCCTGGAGATCTGAACTGTGTTGATGGTAAGTGGAGGTGAGTGGGTGAGTGGGAGGAGCAGGAGGGCGTGTGAGGTGCTGGGAAACCTGTAACCCCCACGGAGCAGTGGCTAAGGGGGTGCAGAATGTTCATGTTCACCCAGCTGGTCACTTATATTCACTTACTGGAACACGTGTGCTTTTCTGCATTTAATTGCATCTGGCTTTAAATGAAGGGATGAGTGGGAGTTACTAAGCCAGAGCCTCCGAGTCAGTTTCCATCTCCTCCTGCAAACACAGGAAGCAAGCTGAGCTCTGAGAACCTCCAAAGCCACATCTGTACAGGATTACTAGAGATCAGTCAGTAGACAAGTGAGCCCTTAGTGTGGTTTCAACACCCAGCAATCTCCAAATCTCAGTCACTGGCCACTGGCTGTGGAGTGTGGTGGTGGTAGTGGAATGGCCTGCTTTCAGAAGTCTGATGTACCTTTAAGGCCTTTACCATGAGCCCAGCCAGGGTTTTCAACCAGACCCAGTGCCTCTGAGCATGCCCCATAGCAGAGGGCAGCTGATGACACCATGTGACCCCCCCCGTACCATCTCTGGGAGGAGGATTTGTGCATGGGGTTGTGACTGTGTGGGAGGGACAGTAGAGTCCTGCTGGTAGTCAGAGCTGGCAGCAACCTCAGCCTCAACCCTGCTGATTTTGAGAGTGAATTTAGTCTGAGACTGTACCCCAGCAAACCCATCTGAGATGCCCGATTATCACTTATCAGCTTCACAAATGAGAATCTTGGGAGCCTGGCATGGCCTCTGTTTGTACCAGGAGAGAGTGTCACTGATGCTCTCATTGGCAGTTCAGGTGATGGAGGTGTTCTGTCCTTGAGACACATCCAGGGAGTCCGGTGACTGAGTCAGCCCCATGATCCCACTGGAAGCTGGGAAGGAAGAAACAGCATTCCTGTTGTTAAATGTGTCCCACTCCATTTCCTCCAATAGACTTGGCTGTCCTGGTCCCCTAACCTCAGAGCACTGTGGCCAGATATGCAAATAACCCTGGGAGCATCTGACACTAGGAAGAGAGAACTCCATCAGCTCAGGCTATCTACTGTGCTCTTCCCTCACCTGGACACTAGAATAGCAGAAGGCAGAAGAGTTTGGCTAGGTCACCCATGGTTAGAAGGGCCCTGCCTGAGGCTCCTGCTGCCCAGGGTCACCAAGAGGCCTGTTCACAAGGACTTTGAGAAGCAGAAATGGACTCTGGGGAAAGATGCAAATCAGCAAGGGTGGGGCAAGTCACAGCTTGGCAGCTGCAGAGCTAGTGTTCTGGGGGCTCAGTTCCTGCTGGTGTCCTCCAGTTATCCCAGAGGAGTTTCTTGGACTTATGTGAGAAAAACTTCCCTAATTATTCTGGTTCTTATTTGTGTAAGATTTTGTAGTTAGAATGAGGCATCCTCCTTTTAAGAAAGAGTAAAAAAAAGAAGTTACTTGACCTCATGGCTTAATCCTTAATATGAACATGTGATCCTTTCCCCCAAATCCCATGGAATATCAAATTCTAGATATGATGGAAAATGAGACTCTGTGTTGACATGTGGCTTAGAGGAGATGCTAGGTGCCCTGGGCAAGGGGAATTCTTAGAGCAAATGCATAGTATACTTCTTGTGGGAGCTGTGCAGCAGAAAAGACCCAGATTATTGGAGCATATTTTCATGGCCAGTGTGATCACTTGTTAGAGAGGCTAATGGATTTTTTTCTTACCTTTTTCTTGTTTTCTATATAATTTTTTAACCCTTTCTCTGGTAGGACTCTCATACTTTAGAGTGTGTTTTCTTTGCCTGAGAGGGTTCTTGGATGCTCATTAACAGCACTCACTTTCTGTCCTCATAGTAAAACTCTGTGGTCACTCTGCCTTCTGATTCTCCTTCCTCTAAGTACACTGAGATATTTCTTAACTAAAAATTATTAATACATGTAAAAATTAACTTATATTTTACATCATCTATCAATATGGTTGGGCTTTGTACTGTAATCCATTATTATGTTCAGTGACACTAATTTATACAACCTGAACTCACTGGTGCTCTTGAGGATGATCCTTATTTTGGTTAAAATGCACTTTCCAATAGCAACTCTTCTCAGAAAACAGAAGAGAGGAAGGACCACCGAAGTCATACCAGGTAAACTAGACTTCAGCACAAAACTGAACAGGGAATGAAGGGAAAGGTCATTACAGAAGACACTGGAGCCTGTTCATCAAGAAGCTGGGATTATTAGTGTGTATGCACCGAACATTGGAGCAACTAATCATAGAAAGCAAACATTAATAGATCCACAGAGAAATGAAGACAGCAATACAATAATACCAGGGCACATGGGTCCCCTACTTTCAGCAATGAATAAACAGGAACCATCACTGTAGACAAATGGACCCAATGGACATCTACCAGACCTCATTTCCAACAGCAACAGAACACACATTCTTTTTCAATCAAACATGGACCATTCTCCTGAGCATACATTAGACCACTAAACACGTCATGGCTACTTAAGAAGATTGAAATCACCAAGTGTCTTCTCCTGACACAATACCATAAAACTAGAGCTCAGTACAGAATAATTGTAGCACAATCACAAATGGGTGCAGATTTTAAAATATCATCCTGAAGTACCAAATTGTCAAAGAAGAAATGAAATAATATTTTTGTGCTGAGACAAATGAGAATTCTAACAACACACCTGAGCCTATGGGGTGCATCAAAGGCTGTTCAAAGAGGAAGGTTTAGAGCAGTTGCTGCCTTCATTGAAAACAGGAAAGATCTTCAAACAGCTAGCTTTACACCCAGGGGAGGAGGACCAGATGGACCAGCTAAGCCCTATGTTACCATGAAGAACAGACTTTACAAACATCAGAATAAAATAGAGATGAGAAAAACAATAGAAAATAAGCAAAACTAAATATTGGTTTTATGATAAGGTAGA
Source organism: Urocitellus parryii (assembly GCF_045843805.1). NCBI lineage: Eukaryota > Metazoa > Chordata > Mammalia > Rodentia > Sciuridae > Urocitellus > Urocitellus parryii. The sequence goes on along the minus strand of NC_135542.1, from coordinate 25,947,382 downwards.
TCTAATTAGCAGATTATTGTTTAGATTAAATTTAAAAAAGAGTTTCAAGTGAAATTAGAAATAAAAGAGAAAATTTCGATCTAGTAACAACCATTCAAAGGATTGTAAGGGAATAGAATGAACAGTTCTCAGCTAATAGATAGAACAACCTAGAAAAATGTGAATAAAGTCCTAGACAGAACCAACTATCAAGAAAAAGCCATGAGATGACAGAAGATGGCGGCAAATAGAGTGCATCACCCCAGTGTACCACGTCACTGTGCAGGAGAATAATGAGATAGAATGGCCAAAAGCTTTCTATTTAGGAATCTCCAGCAAAATTGGGGTGCATTGAAACCTAGAGGAAGGATTTCCATCTCCCGAGGATCAGCTACTAGGGCTCAACAGCGAGTGAACCATGCACCTGGAGATTCAGGCTGTTTGATAGGCAGCCCGCCCTTCTGCTAGAGAGTGCAGCATGCCAGGAAATGGTGTGCCAGCAATGCAGAGGAAAGGTGCTGCAGATTCTGTGGGGTCCTGCCAGCTGTGCCCTCACTGTGCTCCGGGCTGAGTTCTGGGTTTGAAATGGGGGAAGGAAGCGGTGTAGATCTGTCCTCCACACCGAACAGCCCACCAAGGAAGCCAGTGCCAACCATCTTGGAGAGCTGATGTCACCATCTCCAGTTTTCAACAGATTGCAACACGTTCAGTGATAGAACAAGTGTGTATCATTTAGATAATCTCCCATACAGTAGGAAAATCGCATAAAATCTCTCCCTGGCTTTCCGGGGGCATGATTAACAGAGTGAGCATGAATAGAGGCGTGGGGAAAGGTAAAGGCACCTGACCTCAAACTCCCCCCCTCCCACCAGTCATGAAAACAAAACCTGTTTCGCCAGCTCTTGGAGGAGGGGCTATCTGAGGGAATCAAAACAATAGAGGCTGGTTCCAAATAGCTGCACTCCACATCCAGGAAACTGCAGGCCCAGAGTGTAGCTTGAACTGCCTAGAGGTATCACACTGGGAAAGGCATGGCTGGCAGGAGAAGCGAGGTGACTAGAGACCAGAAAGAAACCTAAGCTAACAGGTTTTGAGAGACACAGGGGTGGGGGGAGGAGGGAGCGGCCTCAAATGGATAGTTTCCTACAGCCGGAGGGGAGGGCCAAATCTTGGCCCAGAAGGCACAGCACCACCTACTGGAAGCAAAAAAAAAAAAAAAAAAGAAGCCTAACAGTGCACTTTTATTTTTCTTTCTTTCTTACATTTTTTAATTTTTTAATTTTAATTTTTTGATTAATTTTTTAATTGCAATGTTTATTTTACTGCATTTTATTTTTTTTATCATTTCTTTTTCTTTTCTCTTTCTTTCCTCTCTCCCTCTCTCTTTCTTCGTTTGCTTCCTTACCTTTTCCCCATCTTCCATCTTAAGCATTACCACCCAGATTACATACAACTTACTAAATGCAAATAGATGAGTACTACAAATTGGTCTATAGTCCGCCTAAGCCCTTAACTACCCCAAGTACTCCTGTCTATTCTTTTGTTAATATCTGCCTGCATTTGAGCAACCCCTCAAAGAAGCTAACAAATACTAACCTCCATACCATCAAATAGTCTTACCTCAACATAAAATCCTAAGTTGAAACCTCAATTCACTATATACCATAAAAATCTGTAGGCCTTTAATGAAACTAAAGAATTTGCCTTAAATCACAATTCAATACAACATCTCTAAACATTGTCTCCCAACACAAAGGAGAGATATTGGAACTATAAAAACAAAACAAATTTAAAGGAGAAAACAGAAAAACAGCAGTCAAACAGAGTTGGAAAGTAACATGAGCACCATAAAAAAAGGGAAAAAATGATTACAAACAATGCAGGACAACTTAAATTCACAGGAGAACCTAGAGGCATCAGAAAAATGGACAGAGAAAGAACTCAAGGCATACCTAACTTAAATGGAACGGAATCTTAGAGAAGACTTTAGACAGCAAGTCTAAACAATGAAAGTACAATTTGAAAACGAATTACATAAGCCAATTCAAATGGCAAAGAATGAGCTCTACCAGGAGAAAGAGATTTAAAAATAATCAAACAGTAATACTAGAAATGCAGGAAAGCATAAATCAAATTAAAAACTCAAAGGATTATATTACAAATATACTGGATCATATAGAAGACAGAACATCAGATAATGAAGACAAAGTTTATCAACTTGAAAAGAATATAGTCAACACAGAAAGGATCCTAAGAAATCATGAGTAATCCATCCAAGAGATATGGGATGTCATAAAAAAACAAACTTGAGAGTCATTGGGATAGAAGAAGGTGTAGAGGTTCAAACCAAATGAATGAACAATCTATTGAATGAAATAATCTTAGAAAACTTCCCTGAAATGAAAGATGGAATGGATTGCCAAATCCTGGAAGCCTACAGGACCCCAAACATACAAAACCATAATAGACTAACTCCAAGACACATAATTATGAAGATATCCAACATACAGAACAAGGAGAGAATATTAAAAGCTCTGAGAGAAAGGAGGCAGATTACATTCAGGGGTAAACCAAATAGGTTAACAGCTAAAGTTTCATCACAGATGTTGAAAGTGAGAAGATCCTGGAACAATGTATTTCAAAGGCTGAAAAAAAAAAAAGGATTCCAAACAAGAATACTGTATCCAGCAAAATTAAGCTTCAGATTTGTCAATGAAATTAAAATATTTCACGATAAATAAAAGTTCAAAGAATTCACAGCCAGAAAACCAGCATTACATGGCATTTTGAGCAAAACACTACAAGAAAAGGAATGAAAAAAAGCACCCAAAACTAATAGTGGGAGGTAACTAAGTAAAGGGAAGAAAAAAAAAATAACCAAAAAAGAAAAACTAGCCATATTAAATAAATAAATAAATAAATAAGCATGACTGGAAGTACAAACCATATGTCAATAGTAACCTTAAACAATAACTAAACAATAACGGCTTAAATTCACCAATCAAGAGACATCGGCAAGTACCATGCATCTTATCTGATCATAATGGAATGAAATGGGAAATCAATGATTAAAAAAAGGAAGGGAAAATCCTGCATCACTTGGAAAATGAACAATGTTACTAAATGATCAATGGGTTACAGAAGACATAAAGGAGGAAATCAAAAAATTCTTAGAGATAAATGAAAATACAGACACAACATATTGGAATCCATGGGACACAATGAAATCAGTTTTAAGAGGAAAATTCATTGCCTAGAGTTCATTCCTGAGAAACAGAGAAAAAACAACAAATAAATGAACTGACACTTCATCTCAAAACCCTAGAAAAGGAAGAGCAAAACAACAGCAAAGGTAGTAGAAGACAAGAAATAATTAAAATCAGAGTGGGAATCAATGAAATTGAAAGAAAAAAAATTGAAAAATTGATAAAGCTAAAAGTTGGTTCTTTGAAAAAATAAATAATATTGACAGACCCTTAGCCATGCTAATGAAGAGAAGAAGAGAGAGAACTCAAATAACTAACATACAGGATGAAAAAAGGCAATATCACAACGGACACTACAGAAATACAGAAGATAATTAGGAATTATTTTGAAAACCTATATTCCAATAAAATGGAAGATAGTGAAGATATTGATAAATTTCTTAAGTCATATGATTTGCCCAGATGAGTCAGGAAGATACACACAATTTAAACAGACCAATAACAAAGGAGGAAATAGAAGAAGCCATCAACAGACTACCAACCAAGAAAAGCCCTGTACCAGATGGATATACAGCGGATTCTTAAAAAAACTTTCAAAGAACAATTAATACCAATACTTTTCAAGTTATTTCAATAAATAGAAAAAGAGGGAGCTCTTCCAAATTCATTGTATGAGGCCACCATCAGCCGGATCCTGAAACCAGACAAAGACACTTCAAAGAAAGAAAACTACAGACCAATATCTCTAATGAACTTAGATGCAAAAATCCTCAATAAAATCCTGGTGAATCAAATACAAAAGCATATCAAAAAAAATTGTGCACCATGATCAAGTAGGATTAATCCCTGAATGCAAGGGTGGTTCAATATACGGAAATCCATAAATGTTATTCACCACATCAATAGACTTAAAGATAAGAACCACATGATCATCTTGATAAATGCAGAAAAAGCATTCGACAAAGTACAGCATCCCTTTATGTTCAAAACACTAGAAAAACTAGGGATAACAGGAACTTACCTCAACATTGTAAAAGCTATATATGCTAAGCCTCAGGCTTTCATCATCCTGAATCAAGAAAAAACTGAAGGAATTCCCTCTAAAAACTGGAACAAGACAGGGATGCCCTCTCTCACCACTTCTATTCAATTTAGTTCTCGAAATACTAGCCAGAGCAATTAGACAGAAAAAAGAATTTAAAGGCATAAAAACAGAAAAAGAAGAACTTAAATTATCATTATTTGTGGAAGATATGATACTATATCTAACAGACCCAAAAGTGTCTACAAGGAAACTACTAGAGCTAATAAATGAATTCAGCAAAGTGGCAGGATATAAAATCAACACACATAAATCAAAGGCATTCCTGTATATCAGTGACAAATCTTCTGAAATGGAAATGAGTACAACCACCCCATTCACAATATCCTCAAAATAAATAAATAAATAAATAAAATAAATAAATAAAATACTTGGGAATCAACCTAACAAAAGAGGTGAAAGATTTATATAATGAAAACTACAGAAACTTAAAGAGAGAAATAGAAAAAGACCTTAGAAGATGGAAAAATATACCCTGTTCATGGATAGGAAGCGGTAACATCATCAAAATGGCAATATTACCCCAAGTTCTCTATAGGTTTAATGTAACGCCAATCAAAATCCCAATGACATTTCTTGTAGATAAAGCAACCATGAAATTCATATGGAAAGACAAAAGACTCCGAATAGCAAAAGAAATTCTAAGCAGGAAGTGTGAATCAGGCAGTATAGCAATACCAAATTTCAAACAATATTACAGAGCAATAGTAACAAAAACAGCATGGTACTGGTACCAAAAGAGGCAGGTGAACCAATGGTACAGAATAGAGAACACAGAGACCAACCCACAAAACTACAACTTTCTTATATTTGATAAGGCTAAAAGCATGCAATGGAGGAAGGATAGCATCTTCAACAAATGGTGCTGGGAAAACTGGAAATCCATATGCAAAAAAATGAAACTGAATCCCTTTCTCTCACCATGCACAAACGTTAACTCAAAATGGATCAAAGAGCTTGATATCAAATCAGAGACTCTGCGCCTGATAGAAGAAAAATTTGGCTCCGATCTACATATTGTGGGAAAGGGCTCCAAATTCCTTAATAGGATGCCCATAGCACAAGAGTTAACAACTAGAATCAACAAATAGGACTTACTCAAACTAAAAAGTTTTTTTTTTTTTCCCCTCAGGAAGAGAAACAATAAGAGAGGCAAATAGTGACCCTACATCCTGGGAACAAATTTTTACTCCTCACACTTCAGATACAGCCCTAATATCCAGAGTATACAAAGAACTCAAAAAATTAGACAATAAGATAACAAATAACCCAATGAACAAATGGGCCAAAGACCTGAACAGACACTTCTCAGAGGAGGACACACAATCAATCAACAAGTACATGAAAAAATGGTCACCATTTCTAGCAGTCAGTCAAATGCAAAACAAAACCACCTAAGATACCATCTTACTCCAGTAAGATTGGCAGCCATTATGAAGTCAAACAACAACAAGTGCTGGCGAGAATGTGGGGGAAAGGGTACACTTGTACATTGCTGGTGGGACTGCAAATTGGTGCAGCCAATTTGGAAAGCAGTATGGAGATCCTGGGAAAGCTGGGAATGGAACCACCATTTGACCCAGCTATTGCCCTTCTCAGACTATTCCCTGAAGACCTTAAAAGAGCATACTACAGGGATACTGCCACATCGATGTTCATAGTAGCACAATTCACAATAGGTGTGGAACCAGCCCAGATGCCCTTCAATAGATGAATGGAAAAAAATGGACATTTTTACACAATGGAGTATTATGCAGCACTGAAAATGACAAAATCATGGAATTTGCAGGGAAATGTGTGACATTAGAGCAGATTATGCTAAGTGAAGCTAGCCAATCCCTAAAAAAATGCCAAATGTCTTCTTTGATATAATGAGAGCAACTAAGAATAGAGCAGGGAGGAAGAGCAAGAGGAAAGGATTAACATTAAACAGAGCCATGAGGTGGGAGGAAAAGGGAGAGAAAAGGGAAATTGCATGGAAATGGAAGGAGACCCTCATTGTTATACAATATTACATATAAGAGGTTGTGAGGGGAAAGGGGAAAAAAACAAGGGAGAGAATTAAATTACAGCAGATGGGATACAGAGGGAAGATGGGAGAGGAGGGGAGTGGGGATAGTAGAGGATAGGAAAGGTAGCAGAATACAACAGTTACTAATATGGCATTATGTAAAAATGTGGATGTGTAACTGATGTGATTCTGCAATCTGTATATGGGGTAAAAATGGGGGTTCATAACCCACTTGAATCTAAATTATGAAACATGATATGTCAAGAGCTTTGTAATGTTTTGAACAACCAAGAAAAAAATAATCACATCATGAAAACCAAAAAGAAAAAAGAAAAAGTCATAGAGAAACAGACAATCAGAATAGAGCAATATAAAGAAGGAGATAGAGTCAGTAATTGAGACTCTCCCCTCAAGGGCCAGGGTGTAGCTCAGTGGCAGAGGTCTTGCCTAGTGCATGAGAGGCCCAGGAAGAAAGGGACAGAGGAGGAAACAAAATCATCTATTAAACAATATCCCAGAGTTCAAAGGCTTCACTATTGATTTTATGAAATATTTACAATATTGCACTGTTGGGATTGAACTCAGGGCCTCTTGCATTTCAGCATGTGTTCTACCACCCAGCTGCATACCCAGCCCCTCAAATATTTAAATAAAATCGATCCTACTTGTCCATCACAGAGGTACATGCTTGTAGTCTCAGCTGCTCTGGAGGCTGAGGCAGGAGGGTCATAAATTTTAAGCCAGCCTCAGTAAAAGTGAGGCACTAGGCAACTCAGTGAGACCCTGTCTCTAAATAAAATACAAAACAGGGCTGGGGATGTGGCTTAGAGATTGAGTGCCCCTGAGGTCCATTCCCCATACAACTCCCCACCCACCAAAGAAAGTATTGAGAATTCTTAAACTACCAAAAATTGAAGAGGCAGGAGCACTCCAAACTCTGGACTTGTTTTACCTGCAGAATGTGTGAAGGATACACTGCCCAAGAACCCAGGGCTGACCCTGCAGCACCGACCACCTTCTACCCTTGGAATGTGATAACTGAGGTTGTGCAGTGGAGAGACAGAGGCCACCTGCAGGAGAAGCACCCAGCCCACAGCCACACCCACAGCCTGGCCCTGGCACTGCAGGGAGCTAGCTAAGGACTGTGAGTAGGCTCCATCTTATGGGGAGGAGTGCTCTGCCTCTGGTGCAGTGCAGAAGAGCTCAGCAACATTGACAGAAAACAAAATAACACAAACCAACAAAAACCATTTGAAGTCACCGATGATTCCTGCAATTGCCCTGTCATTAATAAGAGAACTCAGGGGCCCTGGCTGAAAGCAAATACAACTGAGAGGCAGATAGATGAGGTAAGCATGGGGGCTCTAGCCCAGCTAAAGTGCTGTGGACAGCTGCATGCCACAGCCAGGCACAGCTTCAGAGGACCCAGAGCCATGCCACAGCCTCTCAGGAAGAAGTGAACCATCATTCAGTCTGAGGGTCAGGGGATCTATTATGCAGTGATAGATGATGGAAACCTGGATCTACAAATCCCTGGGTACCTCTCCCCTGGAGTGGAATGTGAGTTGCACACTGCCCCCTGCCCCTGCTTCAGCAGGACAGAAAGCACAGCTCTGAGAACATGCAGAGTTGCAGAAAGGCCTCTTCACACATCCCAGGCTGCACCCCCTGCAGGGAGCAGGTGTCTGCACTAGGGCAGGTTCGGGAACACACAAGGGACATTTCTGCTTGGGCTCAGTCACTGTGAGAGGCTGGCTGAAATGCTGCTGACAGTAAAACACTCCAACATCTTCAGATTCCACTCCATGGATGGACAGGGAGAAGTCCCCTGGCAGATGCCCCAAAGATGAGAAGCCTGGAAGCCTTCTGTGGTTTCTGTCAGTATCAGGCCTTGGAGGTACCTACCACCATGCTGCTTCTACAGGTAATGGAGACAAAGGCATCTGGAGAGGCTGCCAGTGTCTCTGAGGACTGAGTCAGGGTGATCTTCCCCCTGCAGTCTGCAAGGACACAGCATCCAGGGTGCACCATGAGTTACTACTTTCAAAGGATTGTTTGGAAAACAGTGCCCCCACCTCCTCAGAGAGGCCCAAGGCAGGTTCAAAGCTCCCTGTCTCTGCCTCTCTGTAACCATGAGGATTGGTCTTGGGTTCCCAGTAATGAAAACAACTCACCATATTACCCCATCATTTCTAAAGCACACTGACAAACAGTATTGCTAGGCCTACAGCCAAATTTCCAGCTTAATGTTTTCCACCTGAATGTGCTTAACCTGAAACCCTACCACCAGGAGGCAGAGGAGGTGGACCAAGAGGCTCATCCTGCAATGTCCACAGAACCTGCTGCTCTGGAACCAAGGACAAGGCAGGGGGGCTGGGCACCTGTTGTAAGTCCATGTGCTCTGGAATTGGCACTCATGTCCAGGGATTAAAGAGGCACAGCTGGCTGTGTAGTTCATTTGCATACCTGATGGCCTGAAGTAGAGATACTCTCCAGGGTCATGCAGGGCTCACAGGCTCTCTCCTCTTGCCCCTCTATGGCGGTGGACAGGGGGTGCATGAACCTCTGATCCCTCGGAGGCTGCACTGTGTGGGACAAAGGTGCTTCCAGCACACAAGCTCCTTTCCAGAAGATAGAGTGAGGTCACCCAGAGCCTGCCAGACACCTATAGGGAGGGCCCTGTGCACTCTGCTGCCATGACAGTGAGGGGCAGCTCTGAGGCTTTTCCAAGTAGATGCCAAGCAGCCAGAAGCCCAGCAACTAGGTGTCCCAAGAGGACTAGGTCCACTGACATTCTTCATCATGGTACTCTGTGAGAAGAGAGTTCAGTGAGTCCCTGAACATCACCTTGAGTGGAATAAAGGAAGAACTATGTGGGGCATGGATCTTCAACAGTCCCCAGAAGAGCTAAGGACACGGGAGGATGGGTGGACAGGTGATGGATTTTTGAGTTCCAGACCATTACCTTTGGATATTATATTCCTATATTAAAGATTTTCCCCATCTGATGAGATGAGGCAGTACTAGAAATCTGATTCTAATCAAGCACTGAAAGCATTTCCAATTACTTCATGAAATTAACTAAGAAAATACAACCAACACTGTAGTTTTTTTTTTTTTTGTACTTTGGAAGTGTAGTGATATCACTTGGCCCACAACATATGTGCCACCCATGAGGTGGGTCCCAATTTAGCCAAGGGTCACCTGCTCCCCCTCCTGAGTCCTGAGGGCCCCTCAGCCTTGAAAAAAATCCAGGGTCCAGGTAGAAGCAACCCAGGATCTCCTCTGTAAGGCCCACATCTCCCCCATGGTGGAGGGCCATGCTGGTTGTGTCCAACCTCTGCATGTAAATGGTGACAGGCAGGTCATTCAGCAGCTCTTCCTATGTGGGCTCCTCCAGGGTGCAGAGACCCTTGGAGAAGTGAGGTTACTGGTGACCATGAAGGAGAAAAGCTGAGAGTGCAGGAAGGGAGACACAGTGGTGTGAGAACATGAAGACTTGGTTCTTCACCATTCATGTGACTGAGTGTGGGGCCACCAGGGCAGGTCCTCCCCTATGCTGGCCTGCCTTGTATGGAAAGCCTGGCAGATTTTATGCAGGATATTCACATGGGGAGATAATCCAGAATTAACCAGATGGATCCTAAACGTGTTCTCATAAGAGAGCAGGCGATCTAACATGGAAGAGGGGAGGCCATGTGAACAGGGACATAGTCACTGCGGGGATGTGGCCTCAGCCAGGGGAGCTGCAGCCTCCAGAAAGTGAAGAAAATGTGGGCTTGTGCAGGAGCTCTGCCACCAGTGCCCTGGGCCTGTCCCATGGAAAGAGATCCAGTCTTCTGCACTCCAAAACCCCGAGTGTCTCTCTGCTGTTTTAAGCCAACAGCTTTTTGATACTGTGTTATGACAGACCTAATCAGCTGACACAAACAGGGCTTAGAAAACCTAGACTGAAGGGTCTGATAATCTCATTGACTTTCTAATGCTGAACAGAGTGGAGAGAAAGAGGCTTCCCTGGTGGAACAAATGCACATCTGCCCACAGTGTGTATTATGCCAAGCCAGAGCTCACTGCCTCACAGGGAGAAGACAGGCCTGTGCACACCATGGCCTGGGTTTGTAGCAAAGGAAAGAACTTCACTTCAGATCAACCCACACAGAGACAGGAAGACAGCTTACTCCTACATTTCCTGCTGGCCTGTACAGTGGGATTCTAAGGGCTATGGGGAGTCAATGATGTCCTGGGTGTACTTGATTAGATGCAGTTTTATCTTTGAAACTATTTTTATTACTATTTTTACTACTATTCTGATTTCATGGTCAGCACTCCAGCTCTTGATTTTAGGGGTCGGAGCTTACAGTTATGGGTTTAATATTATGTTGGTTTGAGGATTTGGGTTCTTTCAGGCTCAGGGTCAACCTTAGGTCAGATTTCTAGGTATTTCCCAGTGCACGTTCTATAAAATATTACACAACAGCTAGAAATGAGACAGTTATTTGGAATGTGAGCAGTAGGGGAGAGGGCGTAACTCCACTCTGATTGGAATGATTATGAGGCAAGTGCATGTGGATGCTCAGGAGAGGAAGAGAGCAAAGAAACATGAGGAGGACAGTGACTTTGGCTGGCATGGCTAAAGCCAGGATTCTGCCTCCAGTGGAGTCCTGGGAACAAGGCTCCTATTCCTTTGATGATTCCATTCATGACAAAGGCACTCAGGTCCTTGAGGGATGCTTCTGTGTTGCACTGTAGGCCTTAGTGGTACTCAGGACAAGGCTTGGCCTAGAGCAGGAGCAGGCTCCAGAGAATTAGGTGACACTGAGGACTTTCAGGTAAGAATGAAAACCGACTAGGGATATCTTATGTAGTGTCTTCATTCTAAGATATTTAGGGGTGCACAAAACAGCCCTGGGAATTTTCTCAAATTTGTGTGTATATCTCATGGTCCATGGTGTGGTCCAGGTGCAGGCAACCTTGGAATCTTTAGTGTTCCATTCACAGATGAGGGGACATTCACAGGATGGGTCATTTGCCCAGAGCCACATGGAGAGAGGGGTGGACAAGGGAGCTGTCAGAGCTGACCCCAGCCTGCCTCCTGGGATGGCCTGAGACCTACAGCATCCTCCTGGTGGAGCAGCAGCTGGGTGAGATTGATGTCTTAGAGGTGACAGAGGAGGCACATGCCCTGAAAACAGCACAGCTACTGGCAAAGTAGCATCTCTCTAGATGTGCAGGCACCATGCACAGGGCAGCAAGAGCTGGCAGGAGCTGGGATCCAGGCCTATTTTGTGCTGCTACCTGGCTGGGACCCTGTTGGTCCTCAGGCAGGCCCTGCAGATGCTAGAGATCCTATCTTCTGGGACAGAAGGAGGGAAGCTAGAGACATGGTCCATTTTAGGATTCCACTAGCCTCTATGTCAGAAGTAACATGAAGACCCTCCACTTTCAACAGCAAGCACATGTTCATTCCATGTGCTGTGACTGTGATCAGAGAAAAAACAGGTGGACAACATCATGTGCAAAGAAACATCACATATCACACACTGAGGATGAGGGTCCTCCTTCCTCACGAGTCAGAGGAGCAGGAGAGAGGGGAGCCTTGCAGGTTCATGTCCATGAGGTTGGTCCTGAGGCTGCTCCTGCTCGGGGAAGGTCCAGATTCTAAAATAAACTTTAGGGACTCTCATAGGGAGACACATGTCTCTGGTCTCAGTGGCTCAGATAGTAAAGATGTGTCCTCTCAATGTTCTGCAGACTGAATGTCTAAAGTCAAGGGGCAGCAGATGACTCCTCTGTCATAGGCTCTCTTCCTAGGGCTTCCTTCTTATCTGTCCTCACAGGCTTCTCCTTGTGGCCTGAGAGGGCTGGAGAGGCTTCCTGGATAGGGAGCTCCCTGGATGTCTATTTAGAAGGACATGGTTCCTCTGGGACCATCCTTACCTTGATGACCTTGTTTAACCTCCATTTCTTCTTATGGACCACTTCTGCAAACACACCAACAATGAGGTGAGGTGTCAACATATGAAAGGGGGCAGTTTAACTAATACTAAAGAAGTGTCCTTAGTGACTAGGTGGAGGGGTGCAAAGGTAAGGCTGGGCATCCAGTCTCAGAGCACCAACACAGAGACGTTTGTCCACACCTCAGCCCCCAAGCAGGTCCTCCACATGCTCCTGGCCACACAGAGTCCCCATTCAAGCCTGGGAATCTCCCTGTAGGTAAGGGACAGTATCACTCTATTACTTACCTAGTATTTCCAAGATTCAGCTTCTCTTTGCAAATCGTGGTCTCTTCTGACACCTACTGGTTCATGATTGGTATTGCATTTTACAGGGTCAGAAATGGTACCAAGGCGGCTTCCTGGAGTCCCTTTTCTCTTCCTGTTGGCGCTCATTCTATTACATCAGTCACCAGACTGATTCTGTAGAGAACATAAAATGATCCCTCCTCTGATGTAGACATCAACTTTAGGGCACAAGACAAACAGATAATTTCTTATTCAGAAAATAAAATAGTCCTAGGACAGTAGGGCACATCTTGATGCTGTAATCCATGTGAGATGCAACAGGTGTGGATTTATAAAGGCTCCTGAGGGCTGCAATGCATACTGTCAGAGGTGGCTGGAACCCTGTTCTCCTGGTCTAGATCTGTGCATGTGGCCCCATTTCCATCATCCCAGGTGCCTTCCCAAGCCTACTCTAGGCCAAAACATCTATACCAACTTAGAAGGACCTGAGGCCACCCAGTAGATAAGGAGGTGTGTATTCTGAGCTGCGTCTCCATGAAAGACCTTGTTAATCTTTTAGACCAACAATGGTCAACAGAATCTCCTGCCATGATGAAGAGATCTACATCTGAGCTATACCCTGTGGCAGCTGTTAGCCACACATGGCCTGTGAGATTCATCATGGGAAATAATCAAGTGCAAAGGAAATGTTCATTTTAAAATTTAACTGAATCCCTGTGGCTAGTGTGCTCAACATGAGACAGCACAGTTCTAAAAGCAGGATCAGCACAATTTCTTCTGCCACCACGATGCTAATTGGCACACAGTCTGCCTCATGTCATGGCAATATTGATTGTCAGTGACATCCTCAGCCTCCAAGCTGCCTCTGTAAGGCAAACATTAGAAAGGTGATGTCCTATCACTGTGATGTCTTTTTCTGCTTGGATATTTTTTTAAGATTTTTGTTCCTTTGAATGTCTCATGTTTCCCTGCTCCTTTGTGTGCCTTGCCATCTTCTGTTGAACTGCAGACTTTGAATTAAACATTCACCTGCCCAGTCTTTGAATTCTGATGTGGAACCCCTTCACTATGATCTGAGGCCTAGGATCTGCCTGGGTAAAGGTTTTGATCATTCATGAGCATGCAGGTGCCTTAGTATATGCTTCCCTTCCCAATCTCCCCAGTATCCATGGTTATTGATAAATGAGCTGGTTATCCAGAGGGTCCCATGGAAGCTTCTTTAGGGCCTGAGTGTGCTGTGTATTTCATGATCCCTTTTCCTTCTTGAAGTGGTCACTCACAAAGGCACGCACCACTGCTGTCCACAGTTCCCTCACCTGAGAGCAAAGCCCTGAACTTTTCCCTGAGTTCTGAGTCATGTGATCCAGAGAGCAGTCCACCAGGCAGCCCACAGATGAGGAAGAAAGTCATAAGTAATTGCTGTCTGTTCCTCCTGGGCAACGGGAGGGATCAGAAAATTGGGCCCTTTGATCTCTATCTGGCCTTTTCCTGCAGGGATGGGGTTGGGAAAGGTGTACAAATGTCCAGATGATTCCTGCTGTAACTCAAGTGGTCTTTTCTTGACCAGGCTTTAATTTTTGTATTTATGAAGAATTTGGAGTGTAATCAGACTTTTTATCAGGTTTTCCCATTTAATTTTCATTTTTTAAAAATTTATTTCATTTTTATTTTTCAACAGCGAAAAAAGTTCCCAGAAATCCTTATTTAAATAGTGTTAAGCTGACCCTGTCATCAATTAAAAAAAAAAAAAACTATTCATTAATGAAATTGATTTAAAATAAAAAATAATATTTAATGAGACCACTCTTTTCAATTTGAAGGATTGAGTTTTCTAATTGCTCTGCAATATTTTCTTTACATTACACTAACAAATTGCTTATTTTAACTTTAGGTGTATTCTTGATGGAATTTGTTAAGTTGGAAGTCTAAACCTTAAGCACAGTATGTTTTCCTAAGTAGGATAATTTGTTCATTTAGTTCAATTTTTTAAATTTCTATTACACAATATTAAAACACTTGTTCATGGATCTCTGTAGTTACTAGAACATAATTTGAAACAGATGAAATGATGCACCAGAGATACAGGAAGTACAAAGAAGGGTGAGGGAGAGGAGGTCATCATAGCCCTGCTCAAGTCCAGCCATGTGTAGATGATGTTTACACCAGAATAAATGCTAAAGAAACACATACAATTGTGTTGCCACAAGCCACCTGATTCTGAGCCTGGTCCTGGTGAAGGAACCTGATGGGAGAAAACCCCAGCCTGAGCTGTCATTCAGCTCCCCTTTCATCATGCTGGGTTGACCAGAGGCTCCTGAACACCCTTCACCCTCTCTCCTGCTCCTGCCCTGCCCCTCTGATGAGGTCTTAAAAAGAGCTTGAGCTCTAAGCTAGGTACATGGTCCAGAGTCCTTGACTATGCTCTGTGCCTCTGAGATCCCAGGATCCTTCTCTTCAATAGACATAGAATCTGCAGTGCCTCTCCCCTGACAAGCAACACATGTGGCAACTGGGCCACCCAGCAGGGAGGTATGTGCAGATTTTATGTGTTATTTTTATATTTAATTTTTATAGATTGCAAACTGCATTAACACCATCCTCCTCAGCCTCCGCTGTCCTGAAATCAAACATGAAATCTGTCCCTAACCCTCTGCCACTGAAATTGCCTTAGACCCAGAGTCAATTGGAAGCCCCAAAGGTCAGAAGTCACATAGACTCTCCTGCCTTTTGTCTGTAAAAGGCTGTGTGACCTGCAGGAGGTGGATGGTTGAGAGGCAGGAGGGAGGAGCCTGGGTCATCAAAGTAGCCCCTGTGGGTCCTCAAATGAGAGAGAAATGGAAGGTAATGCCTCTATTATGAGCCATGTTCATGATTTCTCTCCTAACCTTAATCTCAGGCTATTGTGTGGTGTGTTTGTGTGTGTGTATGTATATGAATGTATGTGTGAGAGAGTGTGTGTGAGTGTATGTTTGTATGTGTGTGTGTCAGTAAGTGTGTGTGCATGTGTTTGTGTGTATCACATGTTTGTGTGTGAGTGTGTGTGTGCCTGTGTGTGTCTGTGTGAGTGTCTCTGTGTGTCTGTGTTTGTGTCACTGTGTGTGTCTGTGAGTGTGTCTGTGTGAGTGTGTGTGTGAGTGTATATGTGTGTGCATGTGTGTGTCTGGGTGTGTGAGTGCTTGTGCATGTGTGTGTGTTAATGTGTGTGAATGTGTCTGTGTGTGTGAGTGTGTGTGTCTGTGTGTGTGTGTCTGTGTGTTAGTGTGTGTGTCTCTGTGTGTGTGAGTGTATGTGTGTGTGAGTTTGTGTGAGTGTGTGCATATGTGTGTATGTGTGTGTGTCTGTCTGTGTGAGTGTGTATGTGTGTGTGTGTGCCCCAGCAGTAGTGACCACAAAACCAAGGGTTCCACCCCCAGCAGGCCTGCTCTCCCTGGAGCCCACCTGCTCTCACCTGATGGACAGGGGCTGCTCCTTCACTGCTGGGCTCCCCTAACCCCACCTGTCTGAGATCAACGCAGGAGGATCCTGAGGTGAAGGCCTCAGAGCCCACCCATGGCTGGTGCTGTGCTGCTGGGAGGAAAGCATATGGGCAGAGCATCTTGGAACTTCACACATACCTGCCACACATGTGTCTGTGTCTCCTGATCTCGGCACACACAGGCCCAGGGGTAAGGGTGTTGGGGCTGCAAGTAGCCTGAACTTGCTCCTCCAGCCTCCTGATCCTAGTCAATGGCCATGATCAGACCATGGCTTAAGCAGCCAGGATGGCCTCTGTCACATCCAGGTGACACTATGACATCACAGTGAGGAACGAAGGGACTGGACTGCATGATTCTCAGCCTCAGGCTGACCAGTAGGCTGTGGCTGGAGGTCACGTCTCCCTGTCTCTCTATGCAGGTCACATTCCATGTGCCTCATAATGCTGCCTGGACCTGTGATGGCCACCTCCTGGATCACCTGAATCTTCATGCTCACACCTGCTCAACTGTTCTACCAGCTGTCACCAGTGGCAATGTCATCAGGAGGACCATTCCTGAAGCTCTTCCAGAATTGATACATTTTCCAGTCACTTTCTTAAAATGCATAGATAGATTTGTATTAGCCATTGATCACTAGGATTTATAGTCCTAGCCTCAAAAATGGAACCCTTTCTTCACAATTGGTCCCTTTTATTATGGGATATAATGACCATGTGTTCATCATTTCACCCAGTTTAATGGCAGAGTGACCATGGCAATCCTTTGGGTCAAGAACTTTTGATGAGAAAAACAAAGTGAGTAGATAGAAGCTCTCAAGGTGCTCCTTGGGAACAATGGAGAATGTGAAGATGGCCCCGTGATTCTGAAGAGAAAATATTGATTATTCCATGTCTGAGAGAAACAGAACCACACAGGGTCAGTGCTCTGAGCCTTCTCCAGACCAGGCGGGACTGTGAATCAACTCCATGGGGCCCAGGGCCAGCATAGCTTGATTTGTGTGGGTTTGTCTTTTGTTAACACCACTGCACCTGCGTTTATGATAATATCGTGATCAAGTGCACTAGGTTGATTATTTTTTTCTGTTAATGAGTTGCATGTTGAATGCTGTATTATGTACAAATTATAGCACCCATGAAAGCTCTCAGGAGATCTCCACATGTTACTGGCTGATACAGGACTGAAAGCAAAGGCACAGAGGAGAAACTTCCCAGCCTTCCAGTGTTGGTCAGGTACACTGTGATCAAGTGGACATCAGGTGTCAGTCTGGTCTCATGATGTGGATATAATAATGGGGGTAAGCATTGTCCAGCCCCCTTGGTGAGTTGGATGACTTCAAGTGTCAGTGGTCACATGAAATGGGTGAAAAGAGACTGATATTATAGGAGTCCAGGGAAGGACCTCCATGACACTGGTTCATAAGCCTAAATTGGGGAGTAGATGACTATGTAGAATCTTCGTTTGTTCATGCTAATTATTGGCAGTTGATGCTCAGTAATGAACTTTAAATGATCATTTATTTGGAAAGGACTTATTTTAAATTCTGACTCATTTTTAAATATCTGGAAATCTCTCTTCCAAAAGGGAAGTGTCCCTAATGCACCCATTTTGTTTCATCCAAAGCCTGATAATTTGTCAAAACTGGATGTCAACAGCATTGCCTTGCCCATCTCTGTTTGGATCTTAGTCCAAGAGGCCACAAACCTCAGAAGCAGAGAGACCAGGTGCATTCCCAGTCCAGGCCTCAAGGTCTCTTAGCCCAAGAGAGGACAGCAGGTCCACAGGTGCAACTCCAGGTCCACAGGCCAAAAGACTCAGGGTTGGTGTCCATGCAACCTAGCAAGGATCTAAGAACTTAGAGAGATTCTGTCTCAAAAAAATAAATAAATAGAGATAGATAGATAGATAGATAGATAGATAGATAGATAGATAGATGATAGATAGATAGATAGAAATACAAATGTGACCGTGAATGTAGCTGAGTGGCAGTGCATGTCTGGATTTAATATCAAGTTTAAAGAAAAATTTTTAAAAAAGAAAGAAAGAAAGAAAAGGAAACAACTCTCTATGCTGTAGTGAAAACCCCTGGAGGAGGTTTGTGTGCACAGCACTCAGGGTGACAGGACAGTCTGAACATTGTCCATGCTATGAGTGCCAGGCAGGGGTCACTCAGCCCAGGTGAAACTATAGGATGGAAAATCATGAAAGTCTGCAGCAGAGAGGGGTGGTGAGGAGCAGTGGGAGCTCATATAGTGTGAGGGTGAGACCTGCACTGTGCCAGGCTACACTGTTGAACACACGTCACTGTCCACTTGTCTACTTCCACATAATGCACAAAATGACCCTGATTTGACCTGTAGACTTGGGCAGAAGTTGATGAATTATAACAGAAGCAACAGAGTCTAAGGTGGTGGAGGAGGGGCTCTGGGAGCAGGAGGGACACAGCAGAACCATGTACTTCACCCCAATTTTCCTGGATGCTTAAACTACACTAAAAAATAAAGTCTAAAATATTCCCCTGTGGAATACATGGAGAGGCCTGTATTTTCTGCACATCCCCTGATACTGCTTATTTCAGTCTCTTCAGGTCTTAAATAACTTCCCTTATCATACAGTGAGCTCACTGCCTGCTAGGGCTGAGCTGAAGGTTCAGGGTGCAGAGGAGCCCCCGATCCTCTGACAAACCCTCCTTGTAGTGCTCAGGGCCTGGCTGCCTCTGAGCAGTGCCCTCAGCAGGTGGAGGCAGCAGGAGGAGCAGCTGGGGCAGACCAGCCTCACACTTCTGCTTTCTGGGAGGTTTTTGTCATGGCCTGTATCACTGTAGGTGGCAAACTGTTATACTGTTGACAGTAATAAGTGGCGACATCTTCAGGCTCTAGACTGCTGATGGTGAGAGTGAAATCTGTCCCACAACCACTACCACTGAACCTCGAGGGAACCTTAGATTGCAAACTGTTTGCAAAATAGATGAGGAGCTTAGGAGCTTGCCCTGGTTTCTGCTGATACCAGTTTAAATAACTGCTAATGTCCTGACTGGCCCTGCAGGTGATGATGACTCTGTCTCCATGAGACACAGGCAAGGAGGATGGAGATTGGGTCATCTTGATGTCACATCTGATACCTGCCATTGGAAACATAATATAAATATCCTTGTAAGTAGTGATGTTGCAAGAGGATTTTCCTGAGTAGCCAGGCAGCACTGACCACACTGTGATTAGTAAATACCCAGTGCTGTCCCTCCTTACCTGGGAGGCAGAGCAGCAGGAACCCCAGGAGCTGAGCAGGGGGCCTCATGGCCATGCTGTGTCCTGACAGAGAATGAATCCTGCACAGGATGTGAGCAGCCTCTTAAGAAGTCCTCAGGGCAGTGGGCTGTGCTGTGGGCACATGCAAATCAGCAGGGCTGGGCAGGCAGAGCACAGCTGCAGGGTGTGCTCATATGTCTCATCACAGGCCCATGTCCCCAGGTGTCCCATGTCAGACTAGGACAGCATAGATTTGCTGCACAAAACCTTTTCCCTTTGGGGGCCACAGGACAGATTCGGTCTACTGTTCTGTGTTTGACGACCGATTCCTTTCATCCTGGTTCTGAAAATGGTCCATATTGTTTCTTTTTCTTTCTTCCTTCCTTTTTTTTTTTTTTTTTGGTGCTGGGATTGAACCCAGGGCCTTGTGCTGTATCCCCAGCCCCATCTTTCTTTTTTCTTTCTTTCTTTCTTTCTTTCTTTCTTTCTTTCTTTCTTTCTTTCTTTCTTTCTTTCTTTCTTTCTTCCTTCCTTCCTTCCTTCCTTCCTTCCTTCCTTTATTTTCTTTTGTTGAGTGGTAGCATGGATCCTACCACGTTCAAGGGGTGCTTAGCCATAAAGGAACATCCCCAGTGCGTGTGTGTATATATATATATATATATATATATATATATATATATATATATATATATATATATCATGTTAAGGAAAAATAACAATACATACATGTTTAGGTTCATCCTTTACTAAAGTAGTAGGGACAACCAGTCTCAATATAAATATGTTTACCTGCAGAAAGCATGTATATATCTGAGGTGGGCTTTGAAGTTGTAATCCTTTTGCTTCAGCCTTCCAAGTCCCTGAGATTGCAGTCATACATCAGCACAACCAGCTCTAGGGTTAACTTCTTTGTCTTTTTTTTTTCCTTTTGGTACCAGGAATTGCACTCAGGGGCACTCAACCACTGAGTCACATCCCCAGCCTTATTTTGTATTTATTTAGAGACAGGGTCTCCCTGAATTCCTCGGTTCCTTGCTTTTGCTGAGGGTGGCTTTGAACCCATGGTTCTCTTTGTTAGCCTCCCAAGCCATTTGTGCTACAGGCATGTGCCACCATGTAGTGTTTCTTCATGACAATACTCTTGGAGTATGACAAGAACCTTGGAGCAGGGAGGAATAGGAAATGGGGGAAATCTTTATGTTTAGAACATAACCAGAGCATTGAAGACAGGAAGAGATTTGAAAGTTTAAATCTTTGGAGGTATTGGGGTTTCACTGGACCTTGGCTTGGCCTGACTCAGACACCAGAGGAGGAGGGAGCCTATCATGATTGCAGCCCTTCGACCTCACTTTACCCAATGCACTTAAAACAGTCAATGCCTTTCTCTAGAACAGCAGGGCTCAAGCCCAGAAAGGCTCCTGCACATAAGTGTTTTTTTTCTACAGAAGGTAGAATGATGCTTGAAGCAAATATTAGTTTCTTTCATCCCTCCAGGAAAGGTTTAAGAAATAAATCAAACAAGAAGGTTGGAGCATGTTAGGATTTGCAATAATAGCTCAGCAAAAGCAGAAAGGACCCAGGTTCACTCTATCTGTGTTTTTAATCCTCAGCACACTGGACATTTAAACTTGGGTTTCATTCCTAATGGGCCAAGGAAGGCTGTGTAGCTTTAAGTGTTACATCCTCCATGTCTGGGCCATGGAGAAGAGCAGCCAAGGGCTTTAGCTCCACTCTGCTCATGAGGAATGATAATCCTCCTAGAAACCATGCCCTTCCCTCTCTAATCTCATAGGCCCCTGAGCTGATCTCATGTGCCCCCATCCCTACTCTTGCTTGGGCTGGGAGTGGCTCACCTGTCCTCACCATGCACAGCAGCACAGAGCTGGTGCTCAGTCAACTGTAGGAGGGGGCTGGCAGCTGGACAGGAAAGCTTTGCCCTCTAAGCCTCACTATGCTTCATGTGGAATTGAGTAGGAAAGTAGGATGCCAAGTAATCTCTGTCTGGAGGATTGGAGCAAGCCAGGAACTGAGGATAAAAATAGAGGTAAGTTCTGATTTTTCTGTTGACAGCCTTGGTTTGAGTTGTGGAAATGAGGTCTGTGCATTAAAATCCAGCTCAGTCCTTCAGGCCCTGGACAAAATGGGAGAGGTTGGGGCAGGGGCTCATCCAGGTGAGCTCAGGCTGGTGTCACCCAGGAGCTAAGGGCTCTTGCCCTTGACTGTGAGGACATGCTCTCCCGGACAGTGGGGCTGAGGACCTGGGGAAGCAGAGGCCCTGCCTACCAGATGCCTGACAGTGGATTCAGGGAAGGAAGGAGCTCCACACCCTGGGGCTGAGCCAAGCTGAGAGCCAACAGCCAGGTGAGGAGCACCAGGGGTCAGGGTAGAGCCTGGATCTCTGGGAGGCTGTGCTCAGTGCTGAGCTCACCAGTCCTGGAGCAGAAACCTCATGTTCCGAAGTGTGTCGGGGGGTCTGAAAGACCCATCCAGTGCATTCTCTTAGCCAGAGTTCAAGTGTATTTGGAAATAAAAGGAGTAAAATATGCCATGCACATGCTATTTAGGATATAAACTGTACTGACAAATCTATACACAATGTGCATCAGAAATACAAATATTTTTTAAATATCAACACACTACTTTGCCTTCTTGTACAATGGAAAGTTTTTGTTTGTTTTCCAGTTTTGGTGACCCAGTTGGGGCCTCATGTTGGCTAGGCAGTCTCTGAAGAACACTGCAAGTATTTTAAAACTTTAATTTGGGACAGTATGTATGTGGCCGACACTGCCTTTAGACCTATGATCCTCCACCCTCAGACCCCAAAGCAGCTGAGATTATAGTCATGGGCCACAGAGTCTGCTGACCTTAAGCTGGCTACAGTGAGCTTGGACATTGCAAACCCACATCTATACCAGAAGCCATGACTACTACAGAGAACTGAGGATCATGAAGCTCACAGACTGGCCCTGTGCTCCTGCTGCCTGGAACAGTGACCTTCCCATTACTCAGGATACTGGATGTCCTGATTCTCTGTAGTTACACAGAGATATCACAGAGTTAAGTATTGGTTATGGGTCCTAAGGAGACACAAGTTTTGTGTCAAGAGCTGGGCATGGGCAGCCCCTCCCTGCTGGCTTCCCCCACACTGAGCAGAACAGCTGGCTCAGTGACTGCCTGGCTGATGGCCTCCCTCTGACTGGAGGGACACAGGTACCTTTGGCAGCTGGAAGGCTCCTTTGTCAACTCTGTTCACAGTGGACCATGTTGGCCACACGAATAGCTTCTGAACATCTACTACTCTCCTTTCGTGTCTCTAAAGACCACCGTGCACCATCTTGGACTCTTCCATTACAATCCAAGGAGTGGAGTCAGAGACAGGCCAAGTGCCAAGATGTGCAGAAGAAGAGGGTTGTGACCCATATGAGGACAGCCATGTGTGAAGTGAGGAGTGACAGTTGTGAACTCAGACAGGAGGGGACAGGACTGGAAGACCCAGCAAGGTATGCAAGGAGGAGCCCAGGATTAAGGGACAAGAAATGGGAAAGGGAGAGAGGGTGTGATTTTAGAGCTGTTCCCAATGTACTCCTCTAAGAGTCCCCAGACTCTCAGCTGCAACTGGGCAGGAGGAGCACCGGTTCATCCCCAGTGGTTGGAGGAGGAGGTTCCTGTGCCTTGAAAGAAGTGTGGTGCTAGTGGCCAGAATGACCTGTGTCCTTTCCCCACAGCCCTCCCAGGCAGGGAGGGTGTGCAGAGGGCAGCAGGAGGCAGCAGGAGCTCAGCAGCCAGGCCTGGTCCTGATGGTGCCAGGCTGGATACTGCTAATAATCTTGCTGAGTTGGTAAGGGACAGTGACCTCTCTCCTGGGACACAGAAAGAAAGACTAACATGAGACCCTGTGTGTTCTCACTTTACCAGAAGTGAGTCCTCTCTCCACGTTTCTTATGGATAGTGAGAGGGACATCACTGGACAAAAGCAGGAGGAAATTACCTGGGAGATCAGGAGGCAATAGGTGGTGTCATGGTGCAGTATGGTTGGGAGGGATTTTACTACCATCCTGGCAATTAGGAGGGCAGCACGGTATCTTAGATTCTGTTTTGTGGAGGACAAGGTGGCCATTCCCTGGAATTCCTCAGCAAGGAGCGACAAAGTGTCTTGTGGACATCCTGGCCATGCCCTAGATGGACTTTGCACACAAGTGTCCATGCTTTGGCTCAGGCCTGCCTGGCCTCCTCCAAGGCTCTGAACTGTCCCCCCTGAGCCCAGCCTGGTGTCCAGCATTCCCTGGGCTCTTCAGCTCCTCCTGCTGCACCTGGAGGCTGCCCTCCCTGGGGGCTAGTACCGTGGCTGGTGCACCTGCAGGACCTGGTGAGCATTCTGCTAAGGAGAGTGGGAGGCAGCTCCAGGACACACACAGGGGACTGTGCAGGGTGCATCCATACAAGCCTGGATGTATGTGTGTTCACACTTGTGCACAGGTGTAGTCATGCAAACTGAAGATGAGCTACAGCCATCTTTGATATTTTTTTCTTTGTGAAATACAATTAGATTAAAAATTGAAATCTTAAACTTGGAGTAAGCTAACAGTGTAAAATAGGTTTTTTGCATATATAAGCCAATGTTGTACAGGATTAATTTTTTTTCTTTTTCTCTGAATGACCTGTTGAATAATGGAGTAAGCATGATTTTAATGAGAATCTAACAAATATATTTCTGGAAAAACTTTTGCTGGAATATACAAATCAGGTTACTTTGAGTGGGTCTGGAGGTTAAGGAAGCAGTTTCTCCATGCTCATCTATCCACACACTCAGAGGCTGAGGCAGATGTGGTTCCTGGAGGCTGAGCTACTGTTCAAGTTGGTGACACATCTTGGTGTCAACATGTGGTGCTGATTCTACAGAAATGCAGGATGCTGGAGTTAGGGGTTCATGGATGCCACCACCCAGATTTCACAGGGATTCCTGGGAGGCAGACAAAAGGCCCCAATGTTTGAGTCCCTGGAGGACTTGCCCCTGAGAGAGGGCATTGCATGGAACTGTGGGAGGAGGCAGACACTGCAGTGGAATTTTCAAAACTGAGAAAAGCCAGAAGCACAGACGGTGTGCTGAGGAGAGCTGCAGGGATAGAGCAGAAACAAGCCAAGAGACAAGTCTTGTGAGTCACCACCGCAAGGCCAGGTACAGAACTACCCAAGCCATTTGGAGGGAGCACCTCAATGCCATTGCCCTAGAGGCAGGATGAGGAGCCACAGGGCTTGTTTTCCCAACTGGAGTGTTTGGTCCTATCCATTTTTTGTAGGCCCTTATTTTTTCTTACTTTTTCTCTCTTCTCTCTTTTTTATTTTAAATTTCTATGTTTATTCTGTGCCTTTCTATATTGAATATATGTAACATGCTTTTGATTTTTACAGGGGCTTACACTGAAAGTTTGCATTTAAGTTAGACTTCATGCAATCCTGGAACTCTTAAGACTAGGGTGACTCATGGAAATGGACAAAGTATGTTTCACACTGTCAGATGGGCATGATCTTTTGGGGACAGGATCAGAATTTTATGATGTGAAATTCAGATGTTAACCAAAACTCATGTGTGATACAATGCAAGGCTATCTAGAGGTAAATAATTGCATTTTGAGAGTCTTTACGTGATCTCCTAATCAGTGCATTAATTTCACAATGGAAATTAGCTTGGTGGTTACTCCAGGCAGGCAGGGTGTGGACAGAGAAGGTTGTCTTTGGGAGCATGGCTCTGAGTGATATATTTTGCCCCTCATCTGTAGTGTCATTCTCTTGGTCCCTGATGCCACTTCCTAAACCATACTCCTCCATCTCACTTTTCCACCAGGATGTTCTGCCTCAGAGGGGCCCAGAGCAGTGTCTATGGCTGTCTATTGTCTGAGACTCTGAACAGTAAGCCCCCAAATAAACTTGTCCTCTGATTGTTATTGCCAGGTCTTGTGGTATCAGCAGTGAAAAATGGAACAAAAAGTATTTCCAACTTTGTTAGGGTGGAAGCTGGTCGAGCTTTGGGGAAGCCATGGTTGGAGGACACCTGAGAGAGAGGCCTGGGCTGGGGTGAGTGGGGCACATGGTCCTGTGGACATGGCCCATAGGAAGGGGGCTCAGAATCTGAGTTATTTGAATTAAGTTGGAGTTTCAGACTGGACAGTACTCACGGAAGAATTAAACCTTTCATTCTTTCTTTCTTTCTTTCTTTCTTTCTTTCTTTCTTTCTTTCTTTCTTTCTTTCTTTCTTTCTCTCCTCCTCCTCCTCCTCCTCCTCCTCCTCCTCCTCCTCCTCATCTTCCTTCTTTTTGAGTAAATACTAGTTGGGTCCAGAGATTCAGAGCTTCATTTTAGGTCTTGGATGTCAGAATGCTTTCCTCTGCTCCCACAGTGACGCCCATGGCAGAAGGGCATGGAGGAGAGAAGCTGTTCACCTCCTGGTGCCCAGGAAGAAGAGAGAGAAATGGCGGTGCCAGGGAGACAGGTCAGACTCCTCAATAACATGTTCCCAGTGCCCTTTCTCCAGGAATGCCCAGCATGCCTGGTCAGCACCCAGTTAGTGCATTGAATTATAAATCTATTAAATGGATTAATTGCAGTTTTCATGCCCTCATCCTTTCACCTCTGAACATCCCTGCAGTAACGGGAGCTTTCAGGTGACACCTCATATCCACACAATAACATTCTGCACCTGGACCCCTGAAACTCAAGGTGTGACTCAACAGGCAAATTGCATAGAGTTCACCTGTAAGAGTTCCCATACTCTTAACAATTTCAGCTGGTCCAAATATTCAAGTCAAACTCTTATGAGCTCAATGCTATGCAAAAAAGAAAAAGAAAAGACAAGAAAAAAAGAAAACTTTACCCAATTTGATTTTTTTTTTTTGACTACAGGGATTGGACCTGGGGCACTTAGTCATTGAACCACATCCCCACCAATTTTAATTTATTTTTTAATTTTTAATTTTTGACAGTATATTGCTAAGTTGCTAGATCTTCACTAGGTTTCTGAGGTGGGTGTTGATCTTGCAATCCTCCTGCCACAAGCTCCCAAGTTGCTGTACTTCACAGGTACAACAACACAGCCTTCCATTTTTCTTTTCTGAATATGGATCTGATTAAATACACCCTTTCTCTTTGTTCCTTTAGTCACAAAGACATTCTGCCCACCATCCTGAAGAGCTGGGAACCCAGAATCTGTCATTCTTGGAGCTCTAAGGACACTGTGGTTGGGAGCAATGTGAGTCTGGTCTGCAGGTCTCCAAAGCTTCAACCTTGGCCTTAGGGGCCTGCAGGTGTTGCACTTCCTCCTAGCTGGGTGAGGGGCACCTTGATCCTGTCACCCTGATTCCCATCAAGGACAAGATCAAACTCCAGGGACCTAGTCCTCATTCCTATTCCTTCACTACAAGGACTCTCTTTCAAGTTCAATTCCCCAGCGAGGCATCTGCTCAGACCCACACACCTGCTGCTTCTCCCTGGATGTGTTATAAGTATTGGTTTTCACCAAGTACGCACTGAGGGCTCACTCTGAGTCTTTCCTGGGTGACCATGGCCTTAGGGACATGGAGTCTGCTGGAACAATGGGCAGTGGGAGGAGGTGATGTGATTCCTCAATGGAAAGTGTGAGTCTGACAGGGGGTGGTGGAGTGGTGATAGCAATAACCCCAGGTCATTCTGGGCTCATGATTTCCAGGGACAACATGGTGGGCTGTTTGCCATCCCTGCTGTTCACTGGCACCCTCTTGTGGCCGAGTGTGGAGATGCTGTCTGAGATTTCTTTTTTTTTCTGACATTTCCCATGAAGATTTTCATTTTTTTTCCCTCCCCCAGTCTCAGGGTGTTCAGGACTATAGGTGTGTGCCACACTGCCCATGGGACTCTTAAGTTCAGACACCCTGAGCCTGGGCAGGTAAATCTGGCATCTCTTACCTAAAACCATGGCTGCCTCTCCACTCTTAGGATTGAGCATGAGAACCATGAAGTTCAGGACCTGCACATGATTGTCCTGCTGCCTGGAACAGTGATCTTCCCATTGCTCATGACACTGGGTGACCCACTGGGCTATGGTTACAGATAGGAGCAGGTGTCATACAGTTGGGCAGTTGTTCTTGAACCCAAGGGGACAGAAGTTCTGTGCCCAGAGCTGGGCAATGGCAGCTACTCCTGCTGGCTTCCCCCACACAAAGCAGAACAGCTGGCTCAGTGACTGTATGGACACAGGAGAAACCCATCCACAATGGCTGCTGGCCACCCTTCTGACTGGAGAAACAGGTGATTCTGGCATGTCACAGCTGACATGATGCAGGGTTCTGCTCACAGTGTACCATAGAGGCCACATGTACAGGCCTGAACATCTGCTGTTCTTTTTTTCTGGTCTCTAAAGACCACCAGGCACCACCTTTGACTCTCCCAGAGAATCCATGGGTGGAGTCAGAGGCAGGCCAGGGGCCATGTTGAGCAGGAGAACAGGATTGTGACCCACCTGAGGATATCCATGTGGGAAGTGAGGAATGACTGGTGTTAACTCAGAGTAGAAGGGGATGGATAGAGAATACCCAGGCAGGAAGGCAGAGGGGAGACACAGGAGGAGCCCAGGATCCAGGGAGAAGGGATGGGAGGTGGAGGGAGTTTGTGACTTCAGAACTTTCCCCAACCTGCTCCCATGAGGGTCCTTAGACTGTCAGCACACCAGTGCACAAGCAGCATCTGAGAGTAGGTTTGTGCCCTTGTGGGGACAGGAAGAAGTACAAGTTCCTTGAAGGAAGTGTGGCTGCTGTGGCCCAGAATGGCCTGTGTCCCTGCCCCACAGCCCTCCCAGGCAGGCATAGTGTGCATAGGTCAGCAGGAGGCAGTAGAGGCTTAGCAGCCAGGCCTGGTCCTGATGGTGCCAGGATGGATGCTGCTAATATTCTTGGTGAGTCAGTAAGGGACAGTGACCTCTCTCCTGGGACACAGACCCTGAGTGAGACCCTGTGTGTTCTCACTTTACCAGAAGTGAGTCCTCTCTCCATGTTTTTGATAGTGAGAGGGACATCACTGTGCAAAGGCAGGAGGAAGTGCCCTGGGGAATCAGGAGGTAGTAGGTGGTGTCAGGGTGCCAGGGTGGTTTGGAGGGATTTTACTATCATCCTGGCAATCAGGAGGGCAGCACAGTACCTGTTTTGTGGAGGACAATATGGCTGCATCCTGGAAGTCCTCTTGGGCCTGAGCCCTCAGCAAGGAGTGACAAAATGTCTCTCTGAACCTCCTGGCTATGCCTTGGACTGACTTTGCACACAAGTGTCCATGCTTTCACTCAGGCCTGCCTGGCATTCTCCAAGGCTCTGCACTGTTCCCCCTGAGCCCAGCCTGGTGTCCAGCATCCCCTAGGCTCTGAAGCTGCTCCTGCTGCACCTGGAGGCTGCCCTCCCTGGGGGCTGGTGCTGTGGCTGCTGCACCTTCAGGGCCAGGCGAGCGTCTGGCTCAGGAGAGAGTGTGGCAGCTCCAGGACACACACAGGGGCATGTCCAAGTGACATCCATGCAAACATGGGTGTGTGTGTGTGGGTGTGTGTGTTCATAGGTATGCATAGGTGTAGAAGTGCAATCTTGTGTTGGCTTGTGCAACCAACACCTTCCCACAATTTCTTTTTCCCCTGTCTGCTATGGAATATTATTGTGTTACTTGAAGTAATAAGTGTAAAATAGGTTATTTCCTTAACCATAACTACCACTATATTGCCTTGAGGGTAAACATTTTTTTCCCTTGAAGGACATGTGTGGTATCCAGATGAAACAGTGACAATCTTGGTGAGGGTGAGACACAGGCAATAATATAAAGTGAGATTGTGTGTATAGGTCTAATGCAGTGTGACTGGTGTCCCTATAGGGAGGAGAAATAAGGTCTCAGAGACACCAGGGAAAGCCATGTGACACAGGAGGACAGTCACCTGAGAGCCAAGAGGGAGCAGAATGACCTGTTGGTGCCTTGATATCAGCCTGAGATCACACATTTATGGGAAAGTCCATTTCTAATGTGAAGCTTCCCAGTGGGGTCCCTCTTTATGGCAGCAGTGTGACCTCATTTGTGGATGCAGGAGCAGAATTCAGTCCTGAGGGACACTGAGTCCTCTGAGAGGGTATTCTATAGGGCCACTGGTGCAGCACCTTCAAGAGTGACAGGACCACAAGATCCAAGGAAGTAGAGGTTTCCATTTCAGGCTGAAGAAGGCTGAGGATACCTGACTCCACAGCAGCTGGGAGTCTCTACTGCACCATTTGCTACAGAAGACACTAGGGAAAAAATGGGCACATGTGAAATGCCATGAAGACGGGATGGGACAGGGCAGTAATATCCATGTCCTGGTCATAGGTGCACTGCAGTTATGTGGGGCATGCTGTCCATAGGGAGACATGCTGAGGGGTGGGTGTGGCTTCAGGTCTTCACCTCACCCTCACATAACCCAAGGAAGGAAGGACTGACTTCTCCATCCTGAGGGCAGCTGGTAACCAGAATCCATGTGAAGCACTGATTTCCACTTTCTCTTGTTTAACTGGTAATCAGAGTTCTCAGCTCCTGAAGAGCTGGGTTCTAGACCATGCCCATCCCCTCTCAGGAGCCAGGACTATGAATGTGAGCAATCATAAGTCTGAGACACAGACCCCAAAGACTGGGCCACTTAACTGAGAAGAACCTGCAGGGTGGGCACCTTCTCCCACCTGGTTGAGGGGCATGGAACCTGGTCCACTTGCTTCCCATCAATGGTCAATTTGAGACCACACTGTGGGGACCTGCAGCACAATGTTTTCCTCTCCTGGGGAGACCAGCCTGCCCAGAGCACATTCTGTGTGTGTCTTCCTGTGGGGTTATGTGGGGAGCCACTCTTAATGACCCATGCCTTCCAGTCCTGAAGCAAGGAGCTCTGACCAATCACCACATTTTGTGGCGACTTGGGCATTGTCCCAGACTGGGAAGTAGAAAGTGTCTTCAGGTGTAGGCACTTCACCCATGGGGTTGAGCTATGTTCACCTGTTCCTTTGTAATCCTACTCCTTTGCCTTGTTTGGGATAGAATGTTCCATGAAAATGCTCTTTGTGTGTCCCCTTCTCTTGTTCTTCCCTTGGGTGTGGCCTTCCTAGGTGTCAGTCAACCTGCTGACAGCAGACATCAGGAAGCTAGACTCCACCCCCTAAAACCTGCCCCTTTGCCTCATTTGAATAGATTCTTCTCAATAAAAAGAATCAGCAGGTGCTCATTTGCTCTTTTTCCAAGGACCACTAAGGTCAGAAGAGCCATCACATGACCCAAAGTAAAAGGTATGTCTCTGCTTCTGTGTAATTATTTTGTGCCAGTCCAGTTCACCTGGAGTACTCTTGAGTGTTTTAGTCATGAGGAACATGAGAGGGTTACCTTCCTGTGATTGCACTGTGTGGGGATAGGACATGACAGAGGGGAGGGGACTTCAGCCACCACTCAAGTATAAAGTCCCTGAGTCCTCCCTGGTCATTATTGCTCTGTGTCCATGAAGTCCACAGAAAGAAAGGCTGAGGGAGGTGTGTGCACAACAGTTCTGCAGGTGACCTTGGACTGACCAAGGCCCTCCTGTGACCCACTTGCCGCCCTCATGAACACATAGTATGCTGGGTGCAGCATCCTCAGACCCATGGGAGCTGGCAGAAGAGCTCGGGTCCCTTTCAGTCCCCATGGAGAAGCAGCTGGACTTTTGTACTTTGGCACATAGAGTCTCGTTGCTCAGGAGATAAAAGCCTAGATGGGCAGCTCTGTGAATCCCTTGGCTGAGATGCAGGGGCAGGGACTAGGTTGGCCCATTTCCTCCTGGAAGAACTTTCAGAGACTCATGAGGGGTGCTCTCCTGGGAGTTGTTCCTCTAGTGATCTGAACTCCATAGACTGCCTGTTCTCAGAACAAGAACCTTTTCTATGAAAGCAATTAACACCAACCAAGGGCTCACTCCCTGGTACACACAGAAGTGTATATGGTGACATCAGTTTTGAGACAAAGAAAGTCTAAGCTGTGAGGTGAACTGGCAAGAGGTCAGGAGCAGAAAGCTCAAAGTGGCTTCCCCACTAGCGGACAGCAGCGGAGTTTGCAGACAGAGTGGAGAAGCTGCTTGTTGGTTACATAGTGAGAAATATATTGGGGAATTTTCACAAGAGTGTAGAAGGTCATTGTCATCTTCACAAGTCACATTCTTTGTCTGGGAAAGGTTTCAGGGTCTAAATAAAGGATCATGAGTTTGTGATGTAACAAAAGCTGCCTCCTATGCCCAGGCCTATTCTGGAAAAGCCTGTTTCAGACCATCCTTGAGTGGATTCTGAATGGTATTTCTGAAAAAATGCCTGAAGCACATAATTAGTGAATTTTTGTTCAGGTATGTTCTCATTTTAGCTGTTTTCAAAATTTCCACTTTCAGGTCTAGCAAAAAGAAAATTTCTGGTTTGTCAGAAGAAAAAGAGACACAAAACACATTGTTAGTATATCGGATCCTGTGAATGGGCACAGGACACTGACTCCAGGAGAGCCTGAGTGTCCATAAGTCACCTCCTCCATGGAGCCCTGAGCCCTGCTGTGGGTGCAGGAGAAGCCACATATGGATGAATTCTGCAGACTCAAAGCCAGAAGGAGCTGAGACCCTCATATTCCATATGAGGTCCCAGAAATGAGGAGCTCACTAAAGCATTTCATTTGAGCCAGTTCTTATATGAGTGCATTATCATTCCTCATATGTGTGAATTTTCCTGTTCATTTTTTGTTGTTAAATTGTAACTTCATACCATCGTGATCAGAGTAGATAATATGCATGTTCTAAGTTCTAAGTCTTTATAACATCATTGAGATTTGTTTTGTGGCCCAACACATGCAGGATTTTGGAGAGCATTCCATGGGCACTTGAGAAATCATGCAGCAAGTCATTGTAGGTGAAATCTGTTGAGAGCCATACCCAAGTTGGAATAGCCCAAGGCATTTGGCTAATAGTATTGGTTGAGAGGCGAGCCATTAAGATGATGCCGGATTGATTCAATTGTATGTTAGACCTTTACTCTCTGCCTTGGCCCGCTAACCTGGAGTTCTCGAGCTACTTTGGAGTTCTTGTGGGGATTTCTGGAGAATTCACATTGGTTGGGGAAGTGCCGGAGGAGGGATTACCAGTTGTTTGTTCCTGGAGGGGCCACATGGCATTCGGGAGAATTCCTGGGAGTGTGTGTGGAGTGTGCTGGTGGAGTTCAGAAATAAAGTTTGTTCCTGCTTCAGTGGCTTGTGATTTGTGCCCAGCCAGACTGCCGCAATTGGTGGCCCATGCGGGGAATGCCTGAAGCTTGGAGGTAAGTGAAATTACTCGCCCCCTGAGGGAAAGCGAGAGAATGGGTGACCATTTCAAAAAAACAATGTGTTCTTGTTTTGATTGGTTTTGGTTTTGTTTCAAGCTACCTATCCCTAGAACTTTCTCAGGCAAACTGGGAAACATGGTTGGCTCAAGGTTTGAAGTTGTTTGGCCCTGAGGAAGAGATAGAGATAGACCACAAAAATACATTTCAAAAAAATAAGAAAATTGATACAACAATTTTTTGTTCCGTTTTTGTTTCATTCTGTTTCGGTTTTGTTTTGTGTTATCTTGTTGGGTTGCGTTATCTTTATAGCAGATTAGAAATTAGTAAAAAGCAAACCAAAAGAGTGTTAAGTAAATTGTTAGAGGTACAGACCATGGAGAAAGACATTTTAGATCAAGTAAAAGAGAAGGTCTCTCAAGCTAGTCAGACAGACAAAGAAAATTTAAAGGAGGAAGAACTATCAGGGAAAAAGTTACAACAGAAGGCTGCTAATAACACTTTTCTATCACTAGAGGGTGTAAGTGTCCAACCAACTACTCCACCTATTTAAACACATATATTAAATTATGTACAGACAATATATCCTATGGGGCCCCCAACCCCCATAGTTGATAGATGGGATCCTGAGAGAGGACCTCAAAGATTAGCATGCCCTGTACTTGAGCAGCAGGAGGGCAGCAAATTCACCATGCTTTAGATTTCAAAACAGTGAAGCAGTTAAAGGAGGCTGTAACAACCTATGGTCCCCAAGCACCCTTCACTTTAAGCATGGTCAAATCCATTACCAACTTGGACATGACACCAGCAGATTGGGCTAGCATGTGTAAATCTGTGCTAAATGGAGGACAATATTTGTTATGGAAGGTTGCCAATGAGGAATTTTGCATGGAGATGGCTAGGGAAAATGCAGCAGCAGGTTACACTCAAAGAAATTTAGATATATTGTTAGGAAAAGGACCTTATGAGTGTCAATGGCAACAAATTTAATATGATCTTGCTATATATTCACAAATTGCTGCAGATGCAGTTAGGGCATGGACGACTTTACAAGGAAATGGAGATTTATAAGGTCAATTATCTAAGATAATACAAGGAGCTAATGAACATTACACTGAATTTGTAGATGGGATTAGTCAAACAGCTACCAGAGGTTTTGGGGACACAGAACAAGCAATGCCATTAATTAAACATCTAGACTTTGAGCAAGCAAACATATGGTGCAAGAAGTCCATTAGACCATGGAAACATGGAGATTTAAACACATATATTAAATGATGTAGAGACATTAATGAACAAGGGCAAGTCTTGGCAGCTACAGTACAACAGGCTTTAGATGCCAGGCTGAAAACGTGATACAGTTGTGAACAAACAGGACATTTTAAAAGAAGTTGTCCCATAGGAGGAGGGTTTAACAAAACTAGGTATCAAAGGGGCAGAATACAGGGTATTTGCCCACGATGCCATAGAGGGAGACATTGTGCTAATGAATGCCATTCTCAAACCACCATAGAGGGTACTCAGTTATCAAAAAACAGACAAGGACCAGGTGATTACCCACTATATCATGGAGAAAGGCATCAGGCTCCATTGCCAAAAACAGGACAGGTTGGCCCAATGCTCTGGGGCCCATGACCACAAATATACGGGGTACTGGAGGAACCCAGCAACACCATGAGGGTAGTGCCCAGGACACATTGTTCATTAGATCTCTCATCAGACAAACCAGAGGAAGTGCAGGTTTGGACATCAGCGCCTCCACCAGAGCAGTAGTAACTCCAGAGATGGGAGTTCAAATCATTCTCACAGGGGTAAAAGGGCCTCTTCCCCAAGGAACAGTAGGCTTATTATTGGGATGCAATTCTTCTACTCTAAAAGGACTTATGATAAGTCCTGGGGTAATTGATTCCGATTATGAAGGTGAAATAAAAATGATAGCCAGTTCTCCAAGGGGTAGTTCAGTAATTTCACCAGGAGATAGAATAGCACAGTTATTAATAATACCAAGCCTGAATGATAAATTTTCCAGTAGTACTATAGAAAGAGGTTCCAGGGGATTAGGCTCCACAGGTGTAGATTGGGCTATGCTGTATTTAAATTTAGATTCTTGCCCAATGCTAAAACTAAATATTCAAGGATATGAATTTAATGGGCTACTGGATACAGGTGCAGACCTTAGCATCATATCTCGTCAGGAATGGCTGAAACATTGGCCATTACAACAAGCCACTCAAACTTTTTGAGGCCTAGGAGTGGCGACTAATCCCCAGAGAAGTGCAATGATATTAGATTGGAAGGATCCTGAAGGATGTGAAGGAACTGTCAGCCATAAGTATCAGATCATCTTCCTATAAATTTATGGGGATGAGATGTCCTAGATCAATTAGGTTTTACATTAACAAATAACATCAATCCAAATGTGCCCACTATTAGGGCTAGACAAGGTTTTAGGAAAGAGAAAAGATTAGGAGAACAAGAACAAGGTATAGCAGCACCAATTCAAATAGATCAAGAATAAGATAGACATTGATTAGGTTTTCAGAAGGGGTGACTGAGACAATAAAAATTACTTGGAAATCAGAAAGACCAGTATGGGTTCCTCAGTGGTCCATGAAAAAAGAAAATATACAAGCAGCCAATGACCTGGTCAAACAACAATTAGCAGAGGGACATATACAATCTTCCATATCTCCCCATAATACTCCTGTTTTTCTCATAAAAAAAAGAAATATGGTAAATGGAGATTATTGCAAAATTTAAGAGCCATTAACAATGAGATGGTTATTATGGGACCTTCTAAATCAGGGATTCCTCAATTGTCTGCTCTGACAAAAAACAGGTATGTTTTAGCTATAGATATTAAAGATTGTTTTTTTTTTCAATTCCAATTCATCCTGAGGATAGTCCACATTTTGCATTTACTATCCCTGCACTAAATCATGAAGGTCCTAATCAGAGATATGAATGGAAAGTACTCCCCAAGGGATGGCTAAGAGCCCTACTCTGTGTCAAATTTATGTTAACACAGCAATCCAGCCACTTAGAAATCAAAATCCTGAACTACAAATATTTCACTATATGGATGATAGATTATTAGCACACAAAGATAAAAACATATTGCTAGAATGTTATACCACACTTACAAACTTATTAAAAAATTATACTCTAGGGATAGCAATAGATAAAGTAAAATTCAGTTTTTTAATTAATTATTTAGGAGTTCTATTATCCTCAACCATGGTCCGTCTATCAAAAATTCAAATACGAGTATATCAACTCAAATCACTTAATGACTTTCAAAAGTTATTAGGAGACATAAATTGGATAAGGCCTTATCTAGGCATACCAACAGGAGAATTGGGACCTTTATTTGATATCCTAAAAGGTCCATCAGATCCAAATTCACCCTGCATGTTAACACTTGAAGCAAAAAAGGCATTAAAAATCATTGAAACATATATGGAAAATATGCATTTGGATAGAATTGATATGTTTGCCTTTATTATTTATTGTACTACAAACAAAAAATATTCCTACAGGAGTATTTTGGCAAGAAGGTCCATTATTGTGGATACATTTATCTTATTCTCCTAACACTATTCTTACTAGGTATCCTGAGGCTGTAGGACAATTAATACTCAAAGGAATAAAAGCAGCAAAGGGAGTATTTGAAATTTCTCCCAATAAAATTATTACTCCATATACTATGGATCAAATTGATTAGTTAGCTAATGAGTTAAATACTTGGGCAATAATCATGTGTAAATCTAATGTTTTATTTGATAATCACTTACCATCTAATCCTTTATTGTAATTTTGGTCTCTGCATCCTGTAGTTTTTCCAAGAATGACAAGAAAAACACCTATCATGAATGCTCCAAATATATTCACTGATGGGTCAAATAATGGTACAGCAGCAGTAGTTACCCCTGATCAAACTTTTACATTTTTAGAGCCCAAATAATCAGCTCAATAGGTAGAGCTTAATGCAAAATTACAAGCTTTTGTGGTGTTTAAAGATTCTGTATTTAATTTATTTTCTGATAGTCTACACAGTTAATGCTATAGTATCCCTTGAAGATTCTGGTAGGATTTCTCCTTCCTCTAATGTTTTCTCTTTGTTTTCCAGTATGCATAGTCTAATCTGGAACAGAAAAGATCCATTCTTTATAGGACATATCAGGGCACATACAGGATTGCCTGGAGCCCTCAGTTTCGACAATTATTTAGCAGATAAAACTACACATGACATACATATTTTCTCTACACTAGAAGAAGCTATAAATTTTCATAACAGGTTCCATGTCAATGCTAATACTTTACAAAACAGTTTTAAAATAACTAAGGAGCAAGCTAGACAAATAATAAAACAATGTCAAAATTGTGCAACCTTTTTAACACAAGTTAATCTTGGAGTCAATCCGAGAGGATTGATATGTAACCATATTTGGCAGATGGACGTCACACACTTGCCAGAATTTGGAAAATTCAAATATTTGCATGTTACAGTTGATACTTCTTCTGGATTTTTGATGGGCTCCCTTCATGCCGGAGAAAAAAAACTAAAGATATTATAGCTCATTGCTTACAAAATTTTGCCACTGTGGGCGTTCCAAAACAGTTAAACACAGGTAATGGTCCTGGCTATACCTCTAACTCTTTTAAACAATTTTGCTCATCATTTGGCATTACTCACATAACAGGAATTCCACACAATCCACAGAGACAAGGCATAGTTGAAAGAGCTCATCAAACTATTAAAATGTACTTATTAAAGCAAAAAGAGAGAATTGGAAAGGAGTATATATCCCCCAAATTGGGTAAACAGCTATTGAGGATTGTTTTAATATGTGAACAAAAAAGGAGGTTAAGAGATCTGTTTGTTTACTTTCACCTTTCCTTTTCATTATATTTAATAATTCTGTTCAGGATAATGTAAATTGTTCAGAGAATTGTTTTCTTAGTACCTGTTAGAATGTTACATATTTTTTTTAGCCATTTTTGCCAGAATTTCTATCTTCATCCCAGTGTTGGTGAAGACAAAGATAAAACCAAACTACAGCTTCTTCAATAGCTATCACAACAAACCATATAAACTGATGCATCAATAAATAATAAATAACTCAACCAGTGATGCTTAATCAAGAAGTAGATTTACTTTGGGAGGAAATGGACATATTAATAGATTCCTCTACTTTGAACTGCTTGCAGAACTTGCCTGGACTATGTATCACTTGTATGCATTGTGAACTATCTGTTGGTGCAGCGAATTGTGGTAGTGCTGGAGTATCTTTGCAGATGGTGTCATCAGTGGTACAATTTTTCCAAAAAGAGCAGTCATTTGGCTTGGTGTCATGGCATTTTGCATCCTCCTCCCTTCTGCAAGTGATGGTCTAAAATTGGGGGGCCAACAGAAGTGAGGCAAAGAACCTCACCCCCCCACTGGTGCAAAGGCCTATCCACAAGTATAGCTATATTCTGGACCAGTAGTCAGTGATGGGTAAGATCCAATTGCAGTGGTACCAACCTATTACAGGAGCCTGATGCCTTGAGGTCAGATCATCCGATGATGGGTAAGGACCATATGTAGTATTGGACAACCTAACAGGCACGGTCTCTAAGCCACATTGCTTGTTGTTTAATTAAACAGAAGGGGGGAGATGTTGAGAGCCACAGCCGATAGTCAATACTATTGGGCATTTTGCCAATAGTATTGGTTAAGAGGCGAGCCATTAAGATGATGCTGGATTGATTCAATTGTATATTAGACCTTTCCTGTCCACCACGGCCCACTACTTTGGAGTTCTTGCGCTACTTTGAAGTTCTTGTGGGGATTCCTGGAGAGTTTGCATTGGTTGGGGAAGTGCTGGAGGAGGGATTTCTGGTTGGTGGTTCCTGGAGGAGCCACGTGGCGTTTGGGAGAGTTCCTGTGAGCGTTTGTGGAGTGTGCTGATGGAGTTCAGAAATAAAATTTGTTCCTGCTTCAGTGGCTCATGATTTTTGCCTAGCCAGACTGCGGCAGGAATCCACCTACATGTCTGTTCGGTGGGTGGCATGGCTGCAGTTCTCTCTTTCCTGACTTGTCCTCTGTCTGAGTGTCCCAGGAACTATTGAAAGTACAATAATTGGGTCCCCTCTTTTACTGTATTGTTGTCTATTTGTCCCTCAAATCTGTCCCTACTTTTAGATGTGTTTTGGAGCCTTGATTTTTGGTGCATGTATGTTTGTAATATTTATCACCTTGGAGAATGGACCCCATTATCACTGTATAATATTTTTGTCTCTCCAATCAAATTTGAAAAAAATATGTATTTCTGATACACAACTACATTTCCTGATTTTTTTTTCATGTTTTTGCCATCAAGCTATGCTTGTTCTAAGACCTAATGAGAGATTACAAAAGGAACATGTACATATACAATTTCAATCCATTTTGCCAATCTACACATTTTGATTGGATGTTCACCTATTTACATTCAGCAAAATTACAAACAGGGAGGAGCTTCCCTTTGCCATTCTTCTGTGCTTTCTCTCTTCCTGGTGCATTCTCAATCCCTGAATCTCCTCCACCTCAACCACCTTTCTCTTTAGTTTATTTTGGGAGTATAATGTTTCAATTCCCTTCACATTTTTTTCTGTCTATATGAAAGCTCCCCCCCCCATTTTTGTTAATTTGGTGTAAATTATAGCATACTAAATTTCTAACACTTTAACAAAAGCTGGTGACAATTTGACTTCAATCTTATTAAAATAGGACCCTCCCTTAACACTCAGTACCCCTGGGTGTTACTAATGTCATCATTTGCATCTTTTTGTGGTGCGTGCATGAACACAACAGGATGAGTGTTTCAATACCTATTCCTTTAAAATACTGTGAAAAATAAAGATTAGATTTATAATGAAAATATTGCCCATCTTTGTTTTGACAGAAGAACTCTGTGTTTTTGCATGGCTCTTAGGGCCTCTTCAGCTGACTTAATTTCAACATGGAGCACTCCAACTCTATTCCCCAGGGTCTCCCTTCTGCTGGTTCCACACCAGGGCTTCTGCAGTTGGTGGTGACTGAACTGTGTCCATGGAACTCAAGGTCCAGAGCCCTCAGCTGCAGCTTCTTCCTCTCAGACAATCTGCTATGCTTCTGCCCAGACCAACAGCTCAGGTGGCAGCTGGGCCACCCAGCCAGGGAGGTTTTTGTTCAGGGCTACACCACTGTGGGAGGAACATGTGTATTTTGCAAGCAGTAATACACCCTGGCATCCTCAGCCTCCACATTGCTGATTCTCAATGTGAAATCTGTCCCTGACCCACTACCACTGAACCTGTCTGGGACCTAGTGAATCGGTTTGGAACCCCATAAATTAGGCCCTGTGGAGCCAAGCCTGGCTTATGCACAACCCAATACAAATAAGTGATTCCATTGCTGTGTAGGAGGCTCTGACTGGATCTGCAAGAGATGGAGGCTGACTGTCCAGGGGTGGCAGAGAGGGAGAGGGGAGTCTGGGTCATCACAGTGTCCTCACTTGATCCTGAAATAATGACAGAAATGAAAGTTTATTCATAAAATTATGAAACATTTTTTTACAGCTAAGAAAAATATTTATTTATTTATATTTTATATATGACAGTGGAATGCATTACAATTCTTATTACACATACAGAGCACAATTTTTCATATCTCTGGTTGTATACATAGTATATTCACAACAATTCATTCTTAATATATGTACTTTGGATAATATTGATCATCACAATCCACTATCATTTATAACTCCATGCCCCCCCTTCCCTTCTAACCCCTCTATACTATCTAGAGTTCCTCTATTCCTCCCATACTCCCTCTCTCTATCCCATTATGAATCAGCCTCCTTATATCATGTAGTATTTGGTTATTTGGATTGGCTGATTTCACTTAGCATTATCTTCTCTAACTCCAACCATTTACCTGCAAATACGATGATTTTATTCTTTTCATTGATGTGTAATATTTCATTGTGTATATATGCCACATTTTTAATCCATTCATCTGTTGAAGGGC
This sequence comes from Urocitellus parryii, assembly GCF_045843805.1. Taxonomy (NCBI): domain Eukaryota; kingdom Metazoa; phylum Chordata; class Mammalia; order Rodentia; family Sciuridae; genus Urocitellus; species Urocitellus parryii. The sequence continues at coordinate 25,906,758 of NC_135542.1, read as the reverse complement.
ATCTAGGTTGGTTCCACAGTTTAGCTGTTGTGAATTGTGCTGCTTTAAACATTGATGTGGCTGTGTCTCTATAGTGTGTTGTTTTTAAGTCCTTTGGTTATAGACCAAGAAGAAGGATAGCTGGGTCAAATGGTGGTTCCATTCCCAATTTTGCAAGAAATTTCCATATTGCTTTCCATATTGGCTACACCAATTTGCAGTCCAACCAGCAATATATGAGTGTGCCTTTTCCCCCACATCCTCACCAACACTTATTGTTGTTTGTCTTCATAATAGATGCCATTCTGACTGGAGTGAGATGAAATCTTAAAGTGGTTTTGATTTGCATTTCTCTAGTGATGATGAATTTTTTTCATATATTTGTTGATTGATAAATGTCTTACACACAATGGATAACGTGTCTGACTACGGATCAGAAACATTTTAATTATTTCTCTTTTGTTCCTTTCTCAACTAAATTATTTGTGCATTCTTGAGTATATAGTTTGGGTTTCAATTCAGAAATACCCAATGTTATATAAGATAGAGTTTTATGTGTACAATGTCTGTCTAGAGGTTGACCACACTACTCTCTGCCCTCTATGGCCCAGTCTTCACCAGTAGAAGACTTGGTTTTCCTCTAGAAACTTCGTCCCTTTCATGGATCTGAACATCACATGCCCCATCCTATGCAGTGACACCCACACAACTGACACATACAGAGCTCAGATGTAGGAAGTACTGAGCTCACGCCTCCCCCTTTTCCATCCTCATCCCCTCTGTCCTCACCAGGATCCAGAGCAGCAGTAGCCCCAGGAGCTGAGCAGGGAGTCTCATTTTGAGAAACTGAGCTGAAGAATCCTGGTGAGTCAAGGCCAGGTCAGAGCAGAGCTTTTATGTCATCCTTGCAAGAAGGTCCTCCCCAGGGAGCAGAATGCAAATGCCCTGGTGGGTGCAGCTGAGTGGAGAGAACAAATGGGGGGAGGGGTGTGGACTGACTTTGAATAAATAATATGTCTTCTGTGACTGGAAGAAAATGAAGGAGATTAAGCCCAGGCTGCCTGAAGTTGTGGGCAGAGGATCTGATGGTGAAAGTGAAAATCTTTGCCAAAGTCTCAATGAGTTCAGTAGAAAGCATCAATACAGCACCTGACATGAGAAAGTGGACAGTGTTTATAGGGCAATGTCTGGGGTGTAAATAGCCAGGCTGTTTGACTCCCTCCCATGTAGCCTGGAGAAAGAAAACACCCTGCACCCACTAGAACTGACAGAGGAATTTTCCTCCCTGCAAACCCACCTGCTTTAGCTCTTTTAAAACTCCTGCAATGGCTCCTGTTACCATGTTAACAAGTGCTAGAAATGATCTCTCCCTGGGTCCTTGCAAAAGTCAAAAGAACCTGACAGGGAGAAAAAAATCTTTCTCTCACATTCAAAATCAATACTTGACTCTTAATTTCCAATGGTTCTTGGGGAAAAGATCTTCCCACAGGAGTTTTCCCACTGTGTAGAAGCAAGTCCTCTGAGGAGTCCTATTTCTTCCTTGCCTTGGGTAAGAATCTGTCTCTCTCCTGGTCTGTGTGTGGGGTTGCCACAGCCATGAGTCCCCAGCTTAGAAGGACACACAGTACATGAGTGAAGAAAAAAAGCACCCTCAGCTGTCAGGGTCACTTGGATTTTCACACCTCCTGCAAATTGTTGCCAGTGTCAAATTGCTTTTGTCCCGAACTCAGAATCCTGCAGCTATTGAAAGAATAAGTCACACTGTTCCACAAAATTTGGGGTTAGATACACTCAGTTTCAAGGAATATAATAGCATATAGATTATAGAGCAGGTTTAACCTGGAGCTTGATCTGTATAAGCTCTGAGAAACCCCAATGATAAGATCTGTTCAGCAGATTGGAGGAGAAACTGAAATGACCTTGAACTTCACCCTGATTTCCACTGCAGCAATGATTGGCTTACAAACATCTGGGGAAGGTGTGAATCTAATGTGTCACCTTGACCTGGCTGACATTTCATTCACCCTCATGGTTTGCTCCATTCTTTAAATTTGATGTTTTTCTTCTGATATGTGATGTGAGACACGTCATTCTGGGTCCTCCTCCCAACTATGGGCCTCCTAATCAGCCATGCTGTTGACAGATGGAAATGAAAGGAGAAAAGAACCAATATCAAGGAGAGTGTGCACAATTATCAATGTTACGGCTCTTTTTAAAGAACTGTCCTAATGGGTGTCAAATGAGAAATAAAGTTAACTCCACTTCATGGTTCCATTCCCAATTTTCCATGTCCCCAAACATGGTGACAGTCAATCACTCAGTAGCTCACAATGTGACATGACATGGCGTAGGGCTGCTGGAGGTAGGTGGTTAAGGAATGGTCACCCTAGAGCACAGAGGACAATTGAAGGCCACTGCTGACATGACAGGAGGACACATGGCACAAGCAGAAGCCCTCAGGCAGAAGGAGAGTACAGGGACCCTGGAAAGTCCCTGGGGTTCAGCTGCTACCAGGCAAGCAGGGCCTGGGCCAGCAGAGCCTGGAAGGAGCAGGGAAGGGGGCCATTTTCAACTGAAGAGAGAGCTTGGCCTGATGCCCCTGGATTCCAGACATGAGCCTCCAGAGCTGGGAGTGAACTCTTCTGAGTCAGGTCAGGTGTGAGGTGCCTATTGAGGAGCCCTGGGAAACTCATGTGCCCATTCCCATTGTGGAAACCTGGATTGTGGGAAAACCAAGAGCAGAAAGAAATCTGTAGGTTCTGATTAGTAATAAATCAAGTTTAGAAAAATTTGCCTTCACAAAATAATCTTTAATATAATAAAATGTCAGGAAATGTACATTTCTTTAATGTACATAAAATATCTAAAAGCCTCCATTTTGATTAGTTCTTTTATCTCAGAAATTGAAGATGCAATAAAATGTTTTAAAAATTCCTTGTTGATCAGAACTATTTTCCTAAATTGCCAATGGAAAGAAAAGAGCAGGCAGCATTTCTAAGCCCAAGGCAGACTCTCAAGCTCCTGTGGTCAGCTCACCATGCTCTGTGTGGACATCAACCTGAGCAGTGGACACAGCTAATCCCTCTTCCCTGGACACAGATTAACAGGGTTTATCAGGGTGGGTGAGACTAACTTTCCTGGATCCTGGTGGGGATGGGCCTGTGGGTCTCCAGGGTGATCAGGCTCAACTGAAACAGTAGGGACTTAGGCACATGATTTCCTGGTGGTTTGGACTCTGATGCCAGAGGCTGTCAGTTGGATCCATAGAGCTTCATAAAGTTGGATCCAGGCTGTGCTCTGAGGACCCTGTAGCGCACCAGCACACATACCCCTGTGTGGCCAGGAGGAGAGACACAGCTCTCTGCTCCTGCCTGTGTCCAAAGGAAGGTGTCTTCAGTGTGAGCTGAGAGTGGGTCCCTGTTGAGACTAGAGACCCATCCTCTCAGAGGGGCTTCTCCAAACCTAGGTGTCAGGGCGGATCCTGAGCCTTGAGGCCCCTGAGGGCAGCAGGCCACCTTCTCTACATCACAGCCTGTCACCACTCAATGGAGGATCAATTCATGAACATGCCAGGTGCAGAGAGTCAGAGATTGCTGTGCCTCAAACACTCTGAGACACTTGCCTGTTTATACTTAGTTCTCAGGATTCTCAAGATTGATTTCACCAAATTGATATTATGAGTATACAGAGAATTTTCCAGAACTTTTATGTTTTGTACACTTTTATTCAATTATTACTTATGTTAAATTTTTCTTAACTCCTTAATAACTAGATTACTATTTATATTAAAACTGAATACTTAAATAAATATTTTTCATTCTATAGGGACACAATTCTTTTATTTTATCTATTTAGTTTTATGTGGTGCTAAGGATTAAACCCAGTGCCTCACGTGGGCAAGGCAAGCCCTCTACCACTGAGCTACAACAACAGCCCCTAAAACTGAATTTCATTCTGTTTTAATTAAATAGGTAGGTTAAAATATTATATAATCTATCATTCCCACAATAAGGGACTTGAATTTTACTGGTGCCAGTGCGTTCTGAGCACACACAGCAGTGAAGTGTTGGATGTCACAAGCACAGCACATGCTGTGCCCAGTCTCCTGCCCAGTTCTTTTTCACTCCCTCCCTCCCTGACCCAGCTGCTCTGCCCTCCTGGTCTCCCCCTGTGGTTATTTTAATGTGTGCTTTACCATGATGTGTAATGTGGCATTCATTGTGGCACAATAATGATGCAGGACATTCACAGAATTCTTATGAAGGAGTGCAGGAGCATACCATGGGCCCAAACCAGCAGAGCAGGCGAGTAGTGGATGGAGATGATGAGAAACTCCTGTCTCCTTGATACTCTGCTGAAGGGTAATAATGCTAACATGTTTCAAGTTTATTACATAATAATTGAAAGGTAAAATGGAGTTGCTAAAGTTCCTTGTTGGTTTCCCATATGTGCTCGGGTGCTGGAGGTTTGGTTCCAGTGGGGCCAAGATGAGAGATGATTAATTTTTTTAAGAGGTGGGGCCTGGTAGGAAGGGGTCAGGTCTGGAGCTGATGCTCTGGAAGGACAGTGCTGCTCACACACTGAGGGCATCCTCAGCAGAGTGGGTTGTCATGAGGCCACACCACAGTCCTAGCCCTGCAGTGTGCAGCTGGTTCCCTGTCCACTTTTACACCACTGTGACACAGGCCAGGGGTCCTCACCAGAGGACAGTGGGACAGCCCATCCTTGCACTTTCAGTCTTGAACACCGTCAGTTAAACTCACCTCTTTACTTGCACAGTACTTGCTAACTCAGATCTTTTGCTGTAGCAATATATAAAGGATCGACATGCACTGCTTGTTATTATGGTTTTAGGTGGGAATTTCCATAAAAAGATGCACTAGAAATTAACAAAATCTATCTGAAATAATTGTGTCCCAGAGTTAGACTCTCAGATCTCATGGATATAAACTACTCAACATTGTAAGATGCTGATTCTTGTCCAGCAGGTGGTTCTGGAATTCTGCTCTGGGAACAGTTGTTAATGAGGCTGATGATTTTCACCCTGAACCTTTTGAATATGATGCAGGTCTCACTGATTTGCTTAGTGCTTCACTTTTGTTGAGACTGGCTTTGAACTCAGGATGCTCCGGTCTCAGCCTCTAGATCTGCTGGGATTGCAGGCCTGCACCACTGTGCCAGACCAGGGAGCCTCATTTTGTGAAGTTGAGTAGAAGAGTCCTGGTCAGTCAAGGCCAGGTTTTAGCTGAGCTTTTATCTCAGAGGTCACAGTGTAAGGGGCACCAAGAGGACATGGGTTCTGTCCTTTGAACAAAGTCACTTAAAATATCTTGTATGTTTGGAGGGAAACCAGTGAGAAAAAGTCCTTGCTGCTGCCTGAAGTAGAGGGCAAGATCTGACTGCGGACTTTTAAATTCACGTGGAAGACATGTTGAGATGGGGCGACCCCTAAAAAGATTCAGGGAACTAATACTGTTTTGCAGGAACTCTCTGCTTTTCCATGTCCCTTACCTGACATGTGGGGGACCAGGAGGGTTTCATATTTGAGTGGTTTTCATATTTAAGAAAATTTGAATAACTTTAACAGCTGAGCATCCCCATATCCAATTTCAAACCCCCTGGAAACATCCAATGTTTCATATTGTGGAGCACTTTGGATTCTGGATGTTAGGAGAGGGGGTGCTCAGCTTGCCCTAGAGTAGTGACACAGACTGAAAAGCACAGGGGGTGACCTGTAGAGGAAGGTGTCACTAACTATATGTGTGTGTGTGTCTGTGTGTGTTTTTGTGTGTCAATATGTGGAGTATGTGTGTCTGTGAGTGTGTGTGACTGTGGGTGTGTTTATGTCTGTCTGTGTATGTGTCTATGGGTGCAAGTGTGTGTGTTTCTGTGTGTGTGATTGTGTTTGAGTGTGAGTGTGAGTGTGTGTGTCTCTCTGTGTGTGAGTGTGTGTGTCTGTGTGTGTTTGTGTGTGTCAATGTGTGGAGTATGTGTGTCTGTGAGTGTGTGTGACTGTGGGTGTCTTCATGTCTGTGTGTGTGTCTATGGGTGCAAGTGTGTGTGTTTCTGTGTGTGTGATTGTGTTTGAGTGTGTGTGTCTCTGTGTGTGTGTGTCTGTGGGTGTGAGTTGTGTGTGAGGATGTAATGTGTGTGTCCGTGATGTAAGTGTGTGTCTGTGGGTGAGTGTGTGTGTGTATGTGGGAGTGTGTATGTCTGTGTGTGAGTGTATGTGGAGTGAGTGTGAGTTTGTGTTTGTGAGTGTGTGTGTCGTTAGGTTTGTGTATGTCTGTGTGTGTCTGTGTGTGAGTGTGTGTCTGTGTGTGTGTGAGTGTGTGTCTGTGTGTGTCTGTGTGTGAGTGTGTGTATGTGTGTCTGTGTGAGTATGTGTATGTCTGTGAATTTTTGAGTGTGTGTGTGTGTTTGTGCATGTGTGTCTGTGTCTGTGTGAGTGTGTGTCTCTGTATGTATGTCTCTGTGTGTGTCTCCTTGTATGTGTGTGTGTCTGTGTGTATGTGTGTCTGTGAGAGTGTGTGTATGTGTGTGTGTGTGTGTGTGTGTGCCTCAGTAGTTGTGATCTACATCTAAGGGTCTGACCACCAGCAGGCCTGTTCTCCCTGGAGCCAACCTGCTCTCACCTGATGGGCAGGGGCTGCTCTTTCACTGCTGAGATCCCCTAACCCCACCTGTCTTAGATCAACGCAGGAGGATCCTGAGGTGAAGGCTTAAGAGCCCACCCCTGGCTGGTGCTGTGCTGCTGGGAGGAGAGCAGGTGGGCAGAGCAGCTTGGAGCTTCACAGACACACCTACCACACATGTGGCTGTGTCTCCTGACAGCAGCACACACAGGCTTAGGGTGAGGGGGTTAGGGCTGCAAGTAGCCTGAACCTGCTCCTCCTGCTTCAAAAATGGGACTCTCTCTTCACAATTAGTCCCTTGTCCTATAGGATCTGATGACCATGAGTTCATCATTTCACTGAATTTAATGGAAGAATGATCATGACAATCCTTTGGGTCAAGAACTTTTGACCAAAAAACCAAAGTAAGCAGATAGAAGTTTACAAGGTGCTCCATGGGCACAATAGAGAGGGTGGGGATGACCCCACAATTCTGAAGAGTGAACATTCAATGTCTGAGAGAAACAGAACCACACAGGGACAGTGCCTCTGAGCCTTCTCCACACCAGGCAGGACAGGGAAACCACTCCAGGGGGCCCAGGTCCAGCATAGCTTGATTTGTGTGGATTTCTCTTCTGTTAACACCACTGCACCTGCATTTATGATAATATCATGGTCAAGTGCACTAGGTTGATTATTTTTCTTAAATGAGCTGCTTGGTTGAATGGTGTATTATGTAAGAATTATAGCACCCATGAAAGCTCTCAGGATATCTCCACATGTTTCTGGCTGACACAGGACTGGAATCCAAAGGCACAGATGAGAACTTTCCCAGCCTTCCAGTGTTGGTCAGGTTCACCGTGGTCAGGTGGATGTCAGGTGTCACTCTGGTCTCATGATGTGGATAGAATAATGGGGGTCAACAGTGTCCAGCCCTCTTGGTGAGTTGGATGCCTTCAAGTGCCAGTGGTCATATGAACCAGGTGAAAAGAGAGTGATATTATAGTAGTCCAGGGAGAGCCTCTTGACATTGGTTTATGAGCCTAAATGGGGGAGTAGATGACTATGTAAACTCTTTATTCATGCTAATTATTGGCAGTCCATGCTCAGTAATAACCTTTAAATGATAATTTATTTGGAAAGTACTTATTTTTAATTCTGACCCATGTTTAAATATATGGCCATACCTCTTCCAAAAGGGAATTGTTCCTAATGCATTCACTTTGTTTCTTCCAAGGCCTTGTAATATGTCAAAACAGGTTGTCATGGAAGACATGATTTACAGTAGAAGGGGTAGAGAGAGAAAAGGGGAGGGGAGGGGAGGGGAGGGGAGGGGGGATAGTAGACAATAGGACAGACAGCAGAATACATCAGACACTAGAAAGGCAATATGTCAATCAATGGAAGGGTAACTAATGTGATTCAGCAATCTGTATACGGGGTAAAAGCGGGAGTTCATAATCCACTTGAATCAAACCGTGTAATATGATGTATTAAGAACTATGTAATGTTATGAACGACCAATAAAAAAAAAAAAAAACAGGTTGTCAACAGCATTGTCTTGCCCATCTCTGTTTGGATCTCAGTCCAAGAGGCCACAAACCTCAAAAGGAGAGAGACCAGGTGCATTCCCAGTCCAGGTCTCCTAGCCCAAGAGAGGACAGCAGGTGCAACTCCAGGTCCACTGGCTAAAAGACTCAGGGTTTGTGTCCATGCAACCTAGCAAGGACCTAAAAACTTAGAGAGATCCTATCTCAAAGAGAGAGAGAGAGAGAGACAGAGAGAGAGAGAGAGAGAGAGAGAGAGAGAGGAATACAACCTTGAATGTAGCTGAGTGGTAGTGCATGCCTAGATTTAATACCAAGTTTGAATAAAAATTTGAAAAAAAAGGAACATCTCTCTATGCTGTAGTGAAAACCCCTGGAGGAGGTTTGTGTGCACAGTACTCAGGTGACAGGCCAGTTTATATATTGTCCTGCTGTGAGTGTCAGGCAGCTGTCACTCAACCTAGGTGAAACTACAGGATGGAAAATCATGAAGGTCTGCAGCAGAGAGGGGGGCTGAGGAGCAGCTGGAGCTCAGAGAGTGTGAGGGCAGGACCTGCACTGTGCAAAGCCAAACTATTGGACACATGTCACTGTCCACTTGTCTACTTCAACAAATGCATAAAATGACCCTGGTGTGACCTGTAGACTTGGGCAGAGGTTGATGAATTGTAACAGAAGCAACAGAGTCTGGGGGTGGTGACAAAAGAGCTGTGGGAGCAGAGGGGACACTGGAGAACCCTGCACATCACAGAGTTTTGCTGGAAAATTAAACTACACTAAAAATCAAAGTCTTAAAATATTCCCATGTGGAATATATGGAGAGGCCTATCTGCTGCATAACCCCTGATACTGCCTAATTCAGTCTCTTCGGGTCTTAAATTATTTTCTTTATCATACAGTGAGCTCATTGCCTGCTGGGGCTGAGCAGAAGGGTCAGAGTGCAGAGAAGCTCCTCTGAATCCTCTGACAAATGCTCAGGGCCTGGCTGTCTCTGAGCAGTGCTGTCAGTAGGTGGAGGCAGCAGGAGGAGCAGCTGGGGCTGCCCAGCCTCACACTGCTGCTCCCTGGGAGGTTTTTGTCATGGTCTGTGTCACTGTGGGAGGAAAACTGCTACCTTGTTGACAGTAATAATTGGCAACATCTTCAGGCTCCAAGCTGCTGATGGTGAGAGTGTAATCTGACCCAGATCCACTGCCACTGAACCTGGAAGGGACTCCAGATTCCAAAGTGTTTGCATTTCTGATGAGGAGCTTAGGAGCTTGACCTGGTTTCTGCTGATACCAGTGTAAATAACCACCAATACCCTGACTGGCCTTACAGGTGATGGTGACTCTGTCTCCAGGAGACACAGGCAAGGAGGATGGAGATTGTGTCATCGTGATGTCACATCTGACACCTGTCATTGGAAACATAGAAAGAAATATTATCATGAGTGTTATGTTACAAGAGGACTTGAGTTTCCAGGCAGCACTGACAACACTGTGATTAGTAAATCCCCAGTACTGTCTCTCCTTACCTGGGAAGCAGAACAGCAGGAGCCCTAGGAGCTGAGCAGGGGCCCTCATGGCCATGCTGTGTCCTGACAGGGACTGACTCCTGCACAGGGTGTGAGCAGCCTCTTAATAAGTTCTCAGGTAAGTGGGCTCTGCTGTGGGCATATGCAAATCATCAGGGCTGAGCAGGCTGTGCACAGCTGCAGGGAGGCTCCTCCTGGTCAATCAACACAGGATCAGTGTATTAATGTGTCCCAGGTCAGACCAGGGCAACTCAGATTTGCTTGGGGGAAACATGGTTCCTTGTGGCCATGGGACACAATCAGCCCCCTGAGGTTTGAGTGGTGATCTGTAGTCACTTTCTGGATCAGGACAGGCTGTCCTTGTGTTCTAGGCACAGTTCTGTGTTGGTGATCCTTGAAGGAAGAAGGGACATTACAGAAGCAAGGCAATAGTTTATACTTTGGAAGTAAAAACAGAAATAAAGACAAAAAGAGAGGAAGATGTATAAACTCACTGAGGTGTTTGGGGTTTCTGGACATTGGCACAGCAGGGATGGAGGGACCCACACATCGACACAGCCCTCCCTGCCTCATATTCCCACAGAACACATTCATACTCATCATGGTGCCCATCTTCTCCAGACCAGCAGGTCTAAGGCCAGCCAGGCTCTTCCTCTTAATTGTCCTTTGGGAGAAGAATAATTTTACTAACAAGTGAAAATACTATAGAAGATTAGAGAATATTGGGCTAGTGCAGCACCTTGGTAAAAACAGCAAATATTCTTAATCCTTACATATCTATGCTTTTCCAGTATTACCACAGGGCCTTTTAATTCTTACTAATGCCTCATGACCTCAAGAGGGCTGCATTGTCTCTAAACATCATGTCCTGCATCATGTCCTCTAGCAACTTTTCCAGGAATAAAGCAGGACAAGGTTTTTCACTTTTGTTCTTCTTTAAGTTATCAGAAACCTTTCTTTTCATTTTACCTCCCTTCATTCTTCCCTTCCTTCCTTCCTTCCTTCCTTTATTTCTTCATTTCTTCCAATTTTTCTTTCTTTTTGTCTTTCTCTCATTCTTTCATTTATTTCATTCTTTTCTTCCTCTCTTTGGAGCTGATGACTGAACCCAAGGCCTGGTGCATGCTGCACAGTTCTCTACCTCTGAGTCAGAGCCCCAGGCCATCCTTCCCTTGCTAAGTTACATATCATTTCTGGGATCATCAGTTGACCCCTGATAATTCCTCCTGCCCTGGTCTGGGAGGACTCACCTGTTCTTACCACAAACAGCAGGACAGAGATGGAGAGCAGTAAACTAAAGGAAAAAGGGGGAGTTTTTAAAGCCTCACCTTATTTTAAATTCCCTGTGCTTGTGTTAAGTTCCTTAGGGAAGAGAGACTACAATGAAATCTTTACTGTGGGACTGGGAAAAGTACATTCAGGTCAAGTTTCTCCTTAGCAAAGTGACATCCTGCAGTTGGACAATTGTGGGAATGTGTGCAGAGCATCTGATGAAGAAAGGACTTTGTTGGTCATGTAGATGGGAGATGCTGGGGCAGGAGCCCACACAGGCTTAGCTCAGGCTGGAGCTGCCTGAGAGCTGCAGGCTCTGGCCATGGGCTCTGAAGAGGAGGTTCTCCTGGGCATTGTGGTGATGACCTGGGGAAGTAGAGCCCCTGCCCTCAGGCTACCTGGCCAGGGAGCCAGGGGAGGATGGTGCTCCACACCCTGGGGCTGAGCCAAGCAGAGAGGCCACAGCCAAGGGAGGTTCAGAGATCAAGAGTCAATTCTCGCCTGGTTCTGGACTCAGTGCTGAGCTCACTGTCCTGGGCAGAGACCCTGATAGACCAGAGAAGCGGGGTCAGCAAAGACCCCCTGAGCCTCTTCTCAGCCAGAGTTCAATTTGCTTAGAACTAAAAGAAATACTACATACCACATATGTAATGTTTAAAATATAAATCCTATGATTAGGTCTGTGTTTACTCTGTTACTCTAGTATGAATATGTGTATGAACATAGGTATTTCTTGACTTTTTGATAAATGTAGGATTTTATATTTATTTATTTGTTTGTTTGTTTATTAGTTTCTCAGCTGCAGTGATGCAGTCAGGATTCTCACATGCTAGGCCACAATGAACTACATCCAAGTCAGCTCCCTTTTGTTTACATACTGTGTTCCATAGTTTTCCTGGGGAGGCCTTGAACCTGCAGTCTGCCTCCCTCAGTCTCAAGGTGTCCAGGATTACAGGTGTGTGCCACCCTGCCCATGGGACTCTAAGTTCAGACACCCTGACCTGGGCAGGTAAAGCTGGCATCTCATGTCGAAACCCATGGCTGCCTCTCCACTCTCAGGACTGAGCATGAGCACCATGGAGATCAGGATATGCACAGGGTCCCCCTGCTGCCTGGAACAATGACTTTCTCATTGTTCAAGACACTGGAGGGATGTGACGGGCTCCAGTGACAGAGAGAATCAAGTGTCTTAGAAATGGGCAGTTTTTTTCTATGTCTAGAGCTGGGCATGGGCAGCTCCTGTATGGTTGCTTCCCCACACAGGTCAGAAGAGCTGGCTCAGTGACTGCATGGTCAGAGAACAAACCCATCCACACATGCTAGTGGCCATTCTTCTGATTAGAAGGATGCAAGTGCCTCTGGCAGGTCACATCTGCCATGATGCAGTGATTCTGCTCACAGTGGACCATGGCAAAACCACATACAGCTCTGAACACCTGATGCTCTACTTTCTGGTCTCTAAAGATCACCAGGAACGACCTTTGACTCTCCCATGAGAATCCAAGGGAGGGAGTCAGAGGCAGGACAAGGGCAAGGATGTGCAGGAGAAGAGGGTTGTGACCCACATGAGGACAGCCATGTGGGAAGTGAGGAGTGACAGATGTAAACTCAGGGTAGGTAGGGACAGGACATAGAAGACCCAGGCAGGAGGGAGAGGAGAGACACTGGAGGAGCCCAGGATCCAGTGAGAAGAAATGTGAAGTGGAGAGAGGGTGTGACTTCATAGCTGTCCCCAACCTGCTCCCCTGAGGTTCCTCAGACTGTCAGCCACCCTATGCACAAGCAGTATCTGAGTGGAGGTTTGTCCCCTAGTGGGGACAGGAAGAAGTTAATGTGCCTTGCAGGAAGTGTGGCTGCTGGGGGCCAGAATGGCCTGTGTTCCTGCCCCACAGCCCTTCCAGGCAGGAAGGGTGTGCAGAGGGCAGCAGGAGGCAGCAGGAGCTCAGCAGCTAGGCCTGGTCCTGATGGTGCCAGGCTGGAAGATGCAATGCTCTTATTGGGTCTGCAGGGGACAGTGACTTCTCACCCTCCAGCACTGTGGTAGGGAGAAGGGAGGGTTGGGGTCAGGTTACTGTAAGAGCATGGCAGCATGGGGGAGGCCTGGGTTCTATCCCCAGAACCACAGAGAAACAACCAACAAAATTAAATTAAAAACATTAGAAATCAGAAACTGAGGCCTCTCAGTGAACTTCTTTTTTGCAAGATTGTGTCCATGAATTATCCTGTTAACTGTAAAAAGTGATTGACAATTATGCAAAAAAAGAGAAAGAAATAAAAAGGATGCAATTGTGCTTTTGATAATTATTGTATTGAGTTTGCTTATGAATTTGAGATGGACTGCTATCTTATCTTACATTTATTTTTTGTTATTTATTTATTTATTTATTTGCTTCCATGGATTGACCTCAAAGGCAGACAACCACTGAGCCACATCGCCAGCCCTCTTTTATATTTTATTTAGAGGCAGGGTCTTTCTGAGTTGCTTAGTGCCTTCTTGTTGATGAAGGTGGCTTTGATCTTGTGATTCTCCTGTCTCTGCTTTGCAAGACACTAGGATGGACTGCTATGTTCATATTAGGCTTTTAAACCCAAAAACAAGCAGACAAAGATATATTTATTTTGAAAGTCTCCTTTAATATCATTATGTCACATTCAGTACAGGAACCTGTGCAAAATAAACTTCTTATCTCTATTGTGCAAAGAAGGAGGTTGAGGCTCTACAGTCAAAGTGTGTCTAGGAGGAGCCCAGAATGAGCTCTGCAGTCAGTGCTCCTGGTCATCACTCTGCTCTTCACATCTTCCAACCCATAATTTCCTTGATGCTTCAGAAGGAAAAGAAAATGTGTTTCTTCCATTTTCCAGGTAACAGAATATAATAAACATCTGATTTTAATGTGAAGTCAGAGTAGCAATGATAAATACCAGGACTCTGTTGTAAAATGGTGAAACACCTGGCATGTTTTTCAAAGGTTCAAATTTAAGCACAAGAGTCTGTGTAAAAACATCCCAGTTTCCTTCACCAAACATGAGAGAGCACTAGAGAAACAAATGCCAATCTCTTGTGCTGAGTGGGAAATGCACAATGGCACGAGTTGCACAGGAACACTTTGTGCTGGAGAGAGTGGCAGAGATTCATGATGAAGCAACTAGTAGGAGGGGTCTTGCTAGCAAACCTGAGCTCCAGAGATGGGCTGGTCTGGGATTCCAAATGTTTCCATGAAAGTAATTAACACCAACCAGGCCTTACCCCTGATGCACATGGAAGCCAAACTGGGACACCCAGGGTTGCAAAAAGAGTGAGATTTCCTATGAGGCCAGCTGGCATGCAGGAAAGGAGGTCTCAGCTCACCTCTGCCTCCCTAGAACTAGGAGCAGAGGGATTCCAGGAAGGGAAAGAGGCTGTCTGTGGACTGGGAGGTGAGAAGGGGAGTCTAACGCCCTTCATGCAGGTGGAGGAGGTCATGGTGCCTCTTCACAGGAACATATTCCTTTGGGGGTAGGTATCAGGTTCTGCATGTGAGATACTGAGCTTGTAAATTTGAAAGTTTATTGGCCAGAGGGGGGAAAAAAGAAAGTTCATTGCTAGGACAGCTGGAATTTTCTTGGCATTTCATTGTTGAAATAACCTATTGCAAATTGTCCTTGAATGGGATCTGGAGGTTTTTCCTAAATAACTCCCTAAGTGATTGACTATTTAAGAAATTTATGTGCAGGTGTGTTGAGCTACAGTTCTATTCACACTCTTTATTATTCAGTGTCAAACATTGGATAGCAGGATTGTAACAGGAAAAAGACAAATCACTCAGATGGTAGCTCCTTAGGATGGATGGAGGTACATGCTCATCAGAAAGCCTGACCTTCAACCAATTCCCTTCTCCTTGGAACTCTGGGCTGTCTATAGGTGGAGAAGCAGGAATAACTGGGAAGCTTTGTGTGGACAAAACCAAAAAGAAAATGTTAAAGATTCCCCCATCTTATCCTGGCTTTCAAAGGAAATAAATGTGAGCTGAACCTGGAGCTATTTCTGGAGCCACAATTGACAGAGTCTATGCTTTGACAGATTTAGCAAGATGTTGTTGATGTTAAAATGAGAAGGAAATAAATATCTATTTAACTCCACCTGTGTTTGGGATACTATGACTCTTCTGGAGACTCCATCCTCACCTGGTGAAGTAGGGAAATAATATCAAGTGTCCCAGTCCTCTCTAATCTCTCATATTTTTTTCCAGGTGAGTAAAGGAGGGTGTAGGAGACTATGAATCTTTCAGACCTGAATGAAGTTTTATTTCCTCTCTCACACAAACTTTGCAGGAGCAGGGAAAGAGAAAAGTACAAAATATCTGACTGGGGGCCTCTGGGGGCAACTGCTGTGCCCCAAAGAAGAGAGGGTGGAAGCAGGGTTAGTGAGGCTTTTGTTGGGAACTGAACCACTGTAGTAATCTGGGTGGCCTTGCAGAGAGTAATAAACTGCAGCATTCCCAGGCTCCAAGCTGCTGATCGAGAGGGTGTAGTCTGTCCTTGACCCACTGCCACTGGCTGGGCTAGGATGTCACTGACCCTGCTGGATGCTCCATAGATGAGGCATCTAAGGGCCTGCCCAGGCTTCTACTGGTACCAGGCTAAGGAGCTGCCAACACTCTGAGTGGCCCTGCAGGTGAGGGTGGCTATTTCCCCTGGAGACAAAGCCACAGAGGCTGGAGTCTGTGTCAGCACAAAGTCTGTGTCATTGGTACCTGAGATGGAAAGAAAACAGAAAGGTCACCTGTGCAGTCAAGGTCATACCCCAGTTTCCACAGTAGAGCCAGGACCCTGCAGCACCCTGAGCTTGAATCACTGGGCTTGCTGAACAGAGTGCCAGGACACAGTACTCAACCACAATGACAGAGGTTTCACAGACATACAGAACCATCCCATGGTCCCTCACCTGGGAGCCAGAGTAACAGGACACAGAGGAGCTGAATGGGGGCTTCCATGGCTCCTTTAGGGTCCCACCTAACAGTGAGCTTCCCAGAGCCTTAAGCAGTCACTCATAAGGATCTGGAAAGCAATGTGGGTGGGGCATGCAAAGCAGCTGGGAGGGGCCAATGGGGCTCCTGGGGCAGAGAGTTGCCTCCTTCTCTCTGCACTTGAACACCCAGTGGTCCTTGCAGGAGAGTCCTGGGCTCAGCCTGAGGGCAGATCTCCCTCCTGAGCTACAGAATTTCACCTCTTTCCTCATGCCTCACCTGGCTAATAAACTGCCCAACTGACATTGGAACAGTCTTACAGGGAACAGCATGGAGGCTGTCGTCTCACTTCTCTCTTCATCTCCCACAACTGGTCCTTTCCATGAGGTAGGGTTACCTGTCCTGGCCAGGAGGAGGTGACCAGGCCACACCTCCTCCTTTCTCCTTACTGATCTTTCCTGCAGGCCAAGGAGAAAGTCACCCTGTGTGATATGTAGTATGAGGACCTCTCTTTAGCCCCAGAGTGTGATACAAGAAACCGCCAGTGCCCAGGTGACAAGGGCCTGGCTCTGGCTCCTCAGGCTCCAGGCACTGGGTCCCTGAGATGGACCACAGTGCTGCCTAGCAGGCAGGAATGCCTTTCTTCAATTACCCTCTAAAAACCCTCTACTCTCCATATTGTATGATGTGCATGTCTGACCAGATCCCAGCTTCTCCCCTGGGCAATGTGGAGAGCCTCAGCTCCTGGTTCCAATCTACAGAGGATCCAGCTGTGTTTCCTTGGGCTCCTCAGCAAGGGTCACATGGGGAGGTGAGGGCCTGGTTCATAACCTCCTGGTCAGGCTGAGCAGCTCTTCAGGCTACATTTTTCTGTTCTGAGCCGTGTTTCCTATATGTCTGCTTTTGCTTCCCCAGCCTTTTTTGCCCCCTGGGAATTAGCTATTAATGCTCTGTCAGCTCCCAATGGAATCTTCATCCACTCAGAAGTTAGAGCTTCTTCCTGCAGAAGATCATGTCCCCAGCATTCTAGAAGTTAGCAGGACAGGCACTGAAGCTGGCCCGTGGCTGGGTGGAGCTCCATCACCATGGAACTTGTGGCAGGAGAAGTTACTTCAGCTGCCCTTGCTCAGGGTTCACATCCATAGTACTATGACGTAACAGAATGCCCCACATCCTCCTGTCCAACAAGTTCTAACTGGAAAGATAATCAGGACAGTGTCAGAACCCAAGGTGTGCCATGGTATTTTACCACTCTATCATGCTGTTAGCCTCAGCACAGTCCTGATGACTAGTGTGAGGAACTCAGCAGACACCCAGGGAGCAGCCTGAAATCCAGTACAAATGCTTTTCTCACCTCCCATCAGGCCCAGAGCCCTGCTGTCCACTAACTGCTTACAGCTCTCTCCTCCAGGTACTTTCCTCTGCTCAGCCCCTCTGTCCTGCCCACAGGCCCTAGCCACCCTGTTCCTTCAACCCTCTGTTATCCACACTCCTCCTGGGCAAGCGCACAGGCCTTCCCTGTCCCTCTGTGTGACTGAGTACTCACTCTGCCTTTCTAGTTTTCCTACTGTGGCTTTCATACTTATAACTACATTAAAGACAAATCCCCACCATCCCTCTGGGGCTTTCCCTAAGACATTTCCTTCAGACTTCTCCTCAGGGCTTATCATGTATCCAGCTAGTCAGAAAATTTCTTAGTTTGGCATTTTATATGGAGAATATATGTATATCCTTCCAGAGTTACAAAATAATTTAGAGAATCAGGAGTAGGAATCTTAATGACACAACTGGGTAAAGGAATAAAGTCAAGTAGAGAATAAATTAACACCAGAAAACACAGCACATACATATGCAACATGTCCACCAATGCTCATGGGTATGTGTGTATTAGCAATGCATCAACAATGTAAATATAAGTATCCTCTGTTAATATATAGCATGAGTGTGCATCAGGCCTATGGCACACCAGTATGTGCAGTACTGGAAAGTATTGCACATATGAATCATACAGTGTTGACATGTACATTGACATGCATATGAGACCAGCCATGTCCACGTGTCCAAGCTGTTCCCCAATTTGAAGGCTCACTGACTGGGGCACGGCTGCCATTGCCTGGAGCCTCTAGCTTATCCAGAACAGAGGCCTCAGGACTCTCCCAATGACTCTCAGCATTTCTCACTGGGATAAGGGGAGGCTCATTGAGGGAAGCCCTGGAAGCAGCAGAGGCTAGTGCAGGCTCCTGTTATCATGGAGTTCCCAGGTCCTCCTGCCTCACCAGTCAGCTAGTTTCCCTGACATGCTGCTTGGGCAAACTCACAGGGAAAGGAGAAGCTGCCACCCCAGGTCACTCTCTGCCCCACCTGTGCCCAGTGCTCTGCACCAGGGCAGGACAGCATCAGGCTGGAATGGGAAGTCCATCAGAACTTGACCTTCAGGTGCACATCTCACTTGCTCCTTGTCCCACTTTCCTGAGGCCCTAAGGCCACCATATTCTCAGTAGTAACTAGCAAAGCACTAGCCTCCCTGAGGCCCAGCAGAGGCCATGCAAGGTCAACCACACCTGCTTTGAGGAGCATGGCTGCCTGACCCCAGGGAGCTGCTCCTCCTCCCTGAAATGGATGAGAGGGCTGAGCAGCACCATGGAGCTCTGCCTAGGTTCCTCCTGTAGTCTACCCACTCCATCCTACACAATGCAGCCACCAACCAACTCAGGGCCTTCTCTCCATGACACTCTGTCACACCCTGTCTATCTGCTGCTTCCTCTGAAAACCTAAACTCTTAGTTTCCTGATGTTTCTCTGCATCTGAAGGGAGCTCCTTCGCTGAGGCTTCTCCACCTTCCCCTGGAATCAGCACATTTCAGCTATAAGAGCTTCACCACAGCTGCACAGTGTCCACCCCATGGCCTAATGCTGTCAGGTGGAGCCCAAGTCAGGTCATCTAGGTGAGATGGGGCTCTGTCACTGACAGACTGTGTCATATCAAGATAGTCTTCAGCCTCCCTTGACCTCACAGGGCACATCTGTGCAGCTGTTACACCAACAGCATCTTCCTGGTAGTTCTGATTTTAACCTAAACAGGATCAGGCCTTCCAACAGCATCTAACAGACCATTAGAGGCTCTTGATTCTGGTGTTGTAGTCTCCATGGTGACAATGCTCATCATCATAAGAAGAAGACTTATGAGCAGGCACCTACTGCTCCTGTTTCGCAGTTCTAGATCAGGTTCCTGGGATTGTTACTATCTGCTGTGCTTGCTCTCTAGTGACAGTCTGGAGCATCAAGATGTGGGATTTGTATTCTGGGGTTCCACAGTCTTGAGCATGGATCTTTTCTCCCCAATTTATGAAGCTGTTCCTCTTCTTTCTTCACTAGGCAAGATTCTACAGGAAACTCAGGTGATCCCTCTGTTCAAGTAATAGTTAATAGCTTAAGGACTAATGATTAACAGTTCATCAGGAATTTGAAACACATGCTGGTCTCAGGGAGGTTGACAGCTAGCCCATGTGATGCACATGAGATGCCAAAGTCGTGGTTTTGTCAAAGAGAATAAGGGGCCTGAAAAACACAATAGGGTGCAGTGGTACCAAAGGTGGGGGTATCCTGGGGCTCCTGGTCTAGAGCTGCCAGCTAAGCCTCATGCTCTTCACCCCAAATATTTCTATAGCCTCTGTGAGACCCTCAGCAGCTCCTAGGGTCTCTCAGGCCCAGAGGCAGCACTCAGCAGTTGGGCAGGGTCACACATGACCCCATGAGAAGCAGCACAGGAGGTCCTAGTGGTTCTGCAGCTCCAGTCACCAGCACCCTCTATGTCTCTCCTCTCAGCCTTTGCAGGTGCTGAGGAAGGAAGGGACCTTCCCTGCACCCTGAGCACCTATGCTAGGAGCCTCCCCCACAATATTCTCAGAGTAGATCGTTGGTCGAGTGGAGGCAGGGTGGGGGTCATGACAAGAGCCATGTCTCTCCACCACCTCTACTAGTGCTACTGGTCCACAGATATCACAGCGTATCTGATTTCTCAGCAGCAGAAACAAATGTCACCAGCCACCTGTTGGAGTTTCACATCACCATCATCTGGAGGGCTGTGGTGACCTCCTCCTGTAACATACATGTGCCACGGGTCAAGTTTGCCTTTCCTGCCCATGGCACTCTGAGGAGCATCAGCATCCAGACACTCAGAGAGGGTGTGATTGAGACAGAAATCTTCACAGCAGGACCTATTGTGTGCTTCAGAACCAGGAACATTACATGCATGATGGTGGTTTCCACTGGTCCTCCAAACAGCATCACCAACAACCCACTTGGAGAGGACCTCCTGCAGACTCTTGGAGTCTCCCTCAAGATGTACTTCATCTTAATAAGATGTCCCTGATGGCAAGGAGGAATGTCTTAGGAAGTAAGGGGCATGTGACTTTCTAGTCTTGCAACTCTAGACCCGGCAGGGTAGCAGGACATGATCCCAGCCATAGAATGTCTCCCTGAGTCTACTACAGAATACCTTCCAGTGTATACTAAAGCTTCATTAACTCAGCACCAGGCAGAAAGCACTCAACCAGAAATGTAAAATTCTTTATTGCTTGTGCCAGGTTGTATAATTCAACTATAACAAGTAGGTTTATGCTCCACATTTGGTGTTTGAGAGCAGGAGGTCTGGATGAACACCAGGACTGAGGAATGGTGATGGACACTTGTCAAAAGAACATGAGAGCTATCCTTCAATGGATGTAACACAAAATCAGAAACAATCAGAAGAAGCAGAGTAGGGACACTATTTTAAGCCCTGACCCTGCAAACACCAGCTCAGCAGAGGCTACAGCTTTGCTCTGGAGCCAAGGATAGAGAAGGGTGAAGGGCACAGGCACAGGGAGGACTTCTTAGTTTTCTGCTCCATGATACACTGACTCAGGATAATGTGCCATGTGTGGTGTTTGATTTCAGACCTGGAAGCCAAAAGTCCCTGTTTTAAGATAAAATTTATTGCAAGTGGGAGAAAAAGACAGTTAATTTAAAGTGATTGTTTCTGCTCTTCTTTACACTGTGTTATGGTTTGGATATGAGGTGTGACTCAGGGAGCCATCAGTGAAAAACATAAGGGGATCTTCTCTGGGAATGTAGCCAGGGAAATTTTAGGAATCCTTAGGAAATATCCATGGCTCCCCCACAAAATAGATTGCACAAGGCACATGACCTTCACCTTTGCTCTGCTAGGAAGGTCTCTCATGGTCCCAAGTAAATTGGGCATAACCCATTGGGAACTGGACAGCCCACCTTTTAACCTTTTTTTGGAGAAAAACATTCCATGGAATGCCTTTGATGTCCCACAATATAAACAAATCAGGCTCCTGCTCCATTTTGCCAGAGTATGGAATCTCGATCGATCCCTATGATCTGCTTGTCCCTGCCACCCCCCACTTTTGGAAATCATTTTCTTTGTCCTGTTTTTTTTTTGTCATTCTATTTTATCTTAGGTTTTATTTCTCAGCCAGCCCATCCCATGGAGGGGAACCTCATTCCTACTACCCGTGCAAGACACATGGGAGACTGTCCCCATAAAGATCCTATGTTAATGCAGGAATATTCAGAGGTGAAATGACAAGATTTTGAGATATGAGCCTGATCAGTCCTTCCTGGCCTAAGTGGACTAACTGGGTGGTGACTGAGGGCAGGGGTGTGTGGCTAGAGTAGGTGGTCACTAGGTGTGAGCCCTAAAAGGTGCATCCTCCCTGAGGCCTGTTCCCCTCTCTCCTTGCACTTCCTGGCCACCATGAGTGAAGCAGCTCTCCAACCCCATGTCCTTC
The DNA here is from genome assembly GCF_045843805.1 of Urocitellus parryii. NCBI lineage: Eukaryota > Metazoa > Chordata > Mammalia > Rodentia > Sciuridae > Urocitellus > Urocitellus parryii. Next base: position 25,885,087 of record NC_135542.1, on the reverse strand, counting down.
TGCCCTGATGATCTGCCCACATGGGCCTAGAGCAATGGGGTTAGCTGACCATGGACGGATATTCTGAACTCATGAGCCCAAATAAACTTTTTATGCACTATGTTAGATTTGTGCTGAATTTTTATGATAACAAAGAAAAACTGACCAACACAGACTGGTGATTAGAAGAATTTGCCTTGAATTCAGGCATCTGTGGTCCCTAAGTGCTTCCAAGGAGGTTTGTAGGCCTAGAAGAAAGATAAACCTATTATCAGGGGGTGGGGTCCTGCCCTTCTGTAGGCAATAAATCACAGCCCTGGCATGTACTAGGGTCTGTTCAGTCATTCATAATTTCCAGCCCAGTGATGTGACCCAATTCCCAAAATGTCCATGTAGCAAAGAAACCACTCATCTTCATCAAAACCTGAATAACCTCCTATGAATGAGAAAGTTCAGTCAGTTCACATTAACACTGAGTTAAAATGTTCCTAAGGATCATCTGAACAGGATTTTAATCAGCCACAATAAAAGTGCAACAACCACCACCTGCAAATGTGTTTGATACAAATGAAGAACAAACAGAAAGCATCAGCCAGGGAACAGAAACTGTGCAAGGACAGAAAAAGAAAAGTTCCAGAGCTGAAAACTGCATTCATCATAATAATTGCCCTGTGGGGAGCTGAGCAGGTGAATGGAGCAGACAGAGGAAGGAGGCAGCAGGAGGGACAGCCATGGTCACACCCAGATAGAGAACCCGGAAATCAGCCTAGTGGGCCAGGGAACAGGGACTCAGATGACCAGGAGGTGCCAATAAGCCCACAACACAGCCACACTGCCAGCTTCTAAAGACAGAGACAGACCTTAAAAGCTGGGAGGGAAAAGCAATTCCTTAGCTTTCTGGGAAAAGCAACTGGAATGATCAGAGAATTTCTCCCCTGGAAACAGGGAGGACAAAGGAAAGGATATACTTTCAAGTGTTGAAGAAAAAGACTGTGGACCCAGAACTCTAGATCCAGGATATGTTCCTCTGGAATCATGGTAAACTCAAGAGCCCTAAATTGTAGAAACATAAAGAGAGTGTGTAGCCCCAATGTGACTGTGAGGGGCTCTATAGAGAATAGAGACATGGCAGGAACAGGGACGAGGAACAGGAAGGATGGGAAAGGACCATAAGGGGAGGGACAAGCATTTGATAGCTGCATCTGACCATTGCATATTGTGGACATTTGTCCAAATGTCACTGTGACATCCCAGGTCACCAGGAAAATGCAAATTAAAACACATGAGAAAACACGCCCCCTAAGGGATGGCCAAGTCCAGGAGGGAGCACCCCACAGGCAGCAGGGGGGGAGTCCAGGCCCCATCCCTGCTGCTAAGCTGGTCCTGGCTGCATTCACAAGCCACTCCCAGCGGCTGAGTGTTCTGAGGAGTGTCCACAATCTATCTCCAAGATGGAAACAGGACTTGAAGGACAGTGTGACAGATTCTGATACCACTAGGCATTCTGCTATGGAACTAAAGATGGTGAACATACACATCTAAAAATAACTAAAATTCTGTACCTAAAATCTTACAGGACCTGTGTTCAGCATTGAAAACGTTGAGGACACAAGTCTGCCCTTCAGTAGGGGAATGGATCAATATTGTTATAGAGCCAAAAAGTAGAATATTACCCAGCACTGAAGAGAACACAGTCATCAAGCTGGGTGCAATGATGCTTACATTTAATCCTAGCAATTAGGAGGCTGAGATAGGAGGATGACAAGTTTAAGGCCAGGTTCATCAACTTAACAAGGACCTAACAACTCAAAAAGATCATGTATCAAAATATTAAAAACATGACTGTGAATGTAGCTAAGTGGTAGCCCATGCCTTGATTCAGTACAAAGTTTGAGGAAAAGTTTAAAAAGAATAAATGAAAGAAAACACCTACATATCACATCATGGAAACCCCTGGAGGAAGCTTACATACACAGCACTCAGGTGAGAGCCAGTCTGAATGTCTCACATGCTGTAAATTCCAGGCTCTGTCACTCAGCCCAGGTGAAACTACAAAATGGAAAATCATGAAAGTCTGCATCAGAGAGGGGGTTGAGGAGCAGCTGGAGCTCAGACAGTGTGAGGTTGGGACCTGCACTGTGCCAGACCATACTGCTGGACACATGTCACTGTCCACTTGTCTAGTTCCACAGAATGCACAAAGTGACCCTGGTGTGACCTGTAGACCTGGGCAGAGGTTGATGAATTGTAACAGAAGCAACAGAGTCTGGGGGTATGATGGAGGGGCTGTGGGAGCAGGGGGGACAGGGAGAACCCTTTACTTCAACCCAATTTTGTTGGAGACTTAAACTACACTCAAAAATAAACTCTAAAATATTCCCATATGGAACACATGGAGAGAACCATCTTTGTTGAAGAACTTCTGATACTGCCAAATTCAGTCTCTTCAGGTCTTAAATTATTTTCTTTATCGTACAGTGAGCTCATAGCTTTCTGGGGCTGATTGAAGGGTCAGGGTGCAGAGGAACCAACCAGGATCCCCTGACTGACCCTCCTTGTAGTGCTCAGGGCCTTGTGCCTCTGAGCAGTGCCCTAAGCAGATGGAGGCAGCAGGAGGAGCAGCTGGGGCAGCACAGCCTCACACTTCTGCTCCCTGGGAGGTTTATGTCATGGCCTGTGTCACTGTGGGAGGGAAACTGTGGCCTTGTAGACAGTAATAATTGGCAACATCTTCAGGCTCCAAGCTGCTGATGGTGAGAGAATAATATGTCCCAGATCCACTGCCACTGAACCTCGAGGGGTCCCCAGGTTGCAAAGTGCTTGCATATCTGATGAGGAGCTTAGGAGCTTGTCCTGGTTTCTGCTGATACCAGTGCAATCTATTGCTAATGCCCTGACTGGCCCTGCAGGTGATGGTGACTCTGTCTCCATGAGACACAGGCAAGGAGAGGATGGAGACTGGGTCATTGGGATGTCACATCTGACACCTGGCATTGGAAACATAAAAAGAAATATCCTTGTAAGTAGTGGTGTTACAAGAGCACTTTCCTGTGAGCCAGGTAGCACTGACCACACTGTGATTAGTAAATCCCCAGTGCTGTCCCTCCTTACCTGGGAGGCAGAGCAGCAGGAGTCCCAGGCCCTCATGGCCATGCTGTATCCTGATGGAGACTAACTTCTGCACAAGGTGTGAGCAGCCTCTTAAGAAGTCCTCAGGGCAGTGGGCCGTGCTGTGGGTACATGCAAATCAGCAGGGCTGGGCAGGCTGGGCACAGTTTTAGGGAGGGTTCCTCTCAGTCACTCAGCACAGAACCATCATCCCTCCATGTTCCAGGGCAACACAGATACTCTGCTTCTCTCTGGGGCCACAAGACCATCTCTGTCTAGTACCCCTGAGTAGCTTGTTATCTTGATCTCTTCCAAGTTCAGTGCTTACTTTCTTCCATCTATAACAGGGATTGTCCATGATGGCACAATCCCAGACACTGCAGGATAGCTTACCAGCTACTTTCCTTTGCACTTACAGAAACCACTAACACAGAGAAGCTTTCTCTTTGCTCTCATTCTCCAATACTCATGATTTGAAGTAGAGAGGCAATAAGAAAAAATGGGGAGTCACACTTCATTATGGAGGGTGTCATCTGCTTTTACTCAATCAATCTCATGACTACAGCTAAAAAAGTTGTCTTCCTCCATTTATGAATGCTCTGCCCAACTACTTCCACCCAAAGTAAGTGATTATCTTCCCTCCCATTGAGGAGCATGAGCTTCCTCTCTAGCTCAGCTCAAGATGATATATGTGCATGACTTATGTTCGCTGGTTACTCATAGCATTGCTCCTATTCTCTCTCCTCTGGCAACCCAAGTCTTTGCCTTCAGAAGTAGACATCCTATGTCCACCCAGTGCCACTGATATTCTGCTGTGTTCCCTAAACTGTATATTTCACATCTCAAATGTCAGTCAGCTCCTAAGACAACTCAGTTCTCAGTGACTGGTTTAGAACAGTGGGGACCAGGCAGGGTGCAAGGGAAGCATGGGGGTGTGTGAATCCCTGTATGGGGAATTGAAGTCTCATTGGGGTCCTGAGAGTGTCCCCACATATGGGGTAGTGTTGTCCAGGTGTGGTGTCCAAGAGTGGTGAGACAAGGAGGACATGTGGAGTCCCCTGCATAGGAGACAGCCCAGGCATGATGAGAAAGATACCCATGCAGGGAGACAGATATGATGGTGGCAAAAGAAGGGTGTCAGAGTGGAGCAGGTGGTGGGTATGTTAGAGAGAGTGGATGCAAGGAGGGGTATGTGAGGATAACAGCTGGGGACTGCTTTTGAACAGGGGGATCATTATGATTTGGATGTGAGGTGTTGCCCAAAAGTCCATGTGTGAGACAATGCAAGAAGGTTTAGAGGAGCAATGATTAGATTGTGAGACTCTTAGGCCAACCAGTGAAATAATCCTCTGCTGGGAATAACTTAGTGGTAATTGTAGGCTGGTAGGCAGTGGGTAAAGGTGGTGGATCATTGAGGGCATGTCTCTACGGTATATATGTTGTATCTGGCAAGTGGACCCTCTGTCTCTGTCTCTCTCTCTCTTTCTCTGCTTGGTGATCATCATGTGAGCTGCTTTCCTTTGCCACACTCTCCTGCCAAGTTGTTCTGCCTCTCCTCAAGACCCAAAGAGTGTGGCTGTTTGAGACCTCTGAAACCATGAGCTTTTAGGTAAAATCTTCCTTCAATAAAATTGTTCTGGTCAGATCCTTTGGTCACAGCAGTGAAAAAGGTGATAAAATAGGAATTGATAAAAAATGCCAATTCATTTATGATAACTAGAACCAATATCCTCACAGTTACAGAAAGGAGTTACTTACTTGAAGGGAGACTAATTGAATAAAACCTATGATTTTAGACCATAATAAAAGATATCAATGTATACTCACAACTCTCGTAGAGTAAGACATGAACACCTTGCATAATTAGATATATATGTCTCTGTCTGTTAATACATACATAAATAGATAATTCCTCTAGTCTAGAATACATAGCCTTTTAGTCTCAAAAACACCCATGGTTTTTAAATACCATTTTTCTTTTGTAAAAAGAACCATCAATCCTTGAAGAAATGTCTATTACAGAATCCACAATAGGAAAATGGACATGGAGCCTGGTCCATCTGGGAACTAAGGGTACACTAAAGGAACAAGGTGGTCATAGCCTATCAAAACAGAAAACAATTTCAATGGGACTCCAACTAGCTACACTGCAAATATTTGAGCATCAAAAAAATCAATGATGAATATATGTTATAAACCACTGAATAAAATACAGATCTATGAATTGATACTTCTATCTTAATGAAGAAAGGGATATTTATGAAGCATTAAGGATATTGTCCACAAATCCCTTCTAATTGTGAAGGAGGAAGTTCAATGTGCAGCAGAGAATTCAGGTGACACCACCTGAATCAGGTTCACAGCTTTCCTCTGGACATTCCTGTGTAGTATAGGCTGAAATGTTGGGGTTGTGACCCCAGTGACACAGGGTGTGAAAGTTTGGCAACAGGGTGCTTAAAAGGATAATTATGTAAAGGGAGGTCTTCTGTCTGTATTAATTCAATGTGCCTCGTGGCCTCATAGAAAGAAGAACTTAGATCTCACATACACCTAGGAAAGACCATGTGACACACAGAAGTACGAATCCTGGAACTCAGAGAGGCCTCTGAGGAGAACAGCCTGCTGGTGCCTTCCTCTCTATCTATGGATCCCACAATTGCTAGACAATACATTTTTGCTGTTCAAACCTCTGGTCAGTGGTCCTTTCTCATATCAGCACAGCAGGTACACTACCACAGATTGACTAGTGAAATGTAATTAAGAGGGGACAGCAACTCCTACAGGGGACATTCTATAAGGCAATTGCTGTGTCCTCTTCAAAAGTGACAAGGTCCTGATGTTCAGGGAAACACTGCAAGTGTTCCTGACAGAAAGAGTCTGGAGAGCTGCCACTGAGGACTGCATGTGCACTGGGACAGCAGCACGTCCTGACCAATGGCAGATGGGGACAGTGACGGGATTTGAGGTGGACTTGATAACTGGATGCACAATGTACTAAGGCTGATGTCTAGATTCTTTGTGGTGTTGGCTTGTGTAGGAGGACGTCATCAGGAGGAGGCACAAAGTAAAATGTGGTGGGCCATCAGGTCTAAGCTGACTCTCAAATGGTTTTAGTGGGAAAGAAAAACTTTGTGCTGTTCATAAATGTCTGTAAGTTTGAAATTTCCTCAATAATTTTCAAAGATGAAACTTCTATTGTTGAAAAAGAGAAAGGTTTTTCTTATCACTTTGCAATAACCCTGACCCGTTTTTGTTGCCATCTGCTGTTGTCTGTTCCCAATGGGTGGAGCTGGAGTCTTGGTCCCCAAACTGGTGATATTAGGAGGTGGTAGAACTTTAAGAATCCAGATCTACTGGAAGCTCCCTAGATCAGTTGGGGCACTGCACTCAGAAGGAGTAAAGGCCCTTCTCATATGACCATAGCTAGTTCCCAGGAGGATGGCTTAAGCAGGCCAGCCTGCCAACTCCCTGACCTATCTGGTCATTGGACCAGCACAGAGATGGTCTCTCTGACCAGTGAAACTTCCCCATTGCATCTTTGGAATAAGATTGGAGTGAGTGTTCCACAACCTATAATTCTGCCAAACAGCAATTGAGAGCTTTGGAAGGGAAATGCAGTGCCCAGGAACAAGAGAGGACATGTTGGCTCTCCCACCTCTAACTGGGACTCTGATTTGAAGAACCCACAAGGAGAAGATCAGAGTTTAAGGAGTACTGAGTTCAGCTCAGGGTACACAATGAAAATGATTCACTCCCCCCTTTGTCTGGAAAAATCTCATGTTTTAAGAAAAAAATAAAGAGGAAAGATTAAGGAAGAACAGAGTGATCTTCACCAAAAATAAATATTAGACATAGTAAAAGATGTTCTGCTAAAAGTGGGTCCTGTTTGTCCTCCTAGATGGTTACATAGCACAGATTCTGGGCACTGGGCTGTGTGTTGTATGGACTCATGAAGCAGGAGCAGGATGGAGTGAAAGACAATGCCCTTCATAAACAGATGGATCAAGGGACAAAGGCCCATTAATGATGCTGCATGTGACTTTGTTTCCCAGGAAGCACAGGAATTCACCTGCTGGATTTTCCTCTCTTCCTCTGAGTCTTTCCATGCTGAAGGACAGGACGTGGACACTCAGTTCCTCACTTGCCCTGAGGGAGGTAAGTGCTCCAGGGCAAGGTGTCAAAGCAGTAGTGTAACAGCAGAGAAAAAATTCTCTTTGCTCTTTTATTGCCTGCCCATGACATTAAAATGAAACTTCCATGAGGCCAGGGTTTCTGCCTGATGTGTTCAAGTCCCTGGGCCCAGCACTGGACATGAGGTTGTGGGAGCACAATGTTATAAACAGTTTTCATCCTGGGTAGGGTTAAATGAAGACCCGTCCTACCAGAGGTTGGGGCATGAAGTTGTCACCTGTTACCTCAGGAGGAGCCATTGGCACCTGAGATCCATCAGTGACAGAGGGACTGGGAAGGACACGTGATGCCATTGAGAAGCCAGGTGGCATAAAGAGCAGTGACGAGTGTGATTCTCACTCGGGTTGTGGCTCCTGTTCTGAGAAGTGTCTGTGCTGAGGGAAGCACCAGAGAGCTGGGTGGATATGTCCTGGTGCCTTCTAGTGGCCAAAGAGGAACTTGAAGTATCTATTTGAAGTCCAGAAGAGATCTGGGACAGAGACAGAGGTTGTGTTCTCTGTCCTCATTCTGTCCAATGACAGGAGCATATTCCATGCACCGACACCACATTTAAATGTTTCAATAATGTTTGGGAGTTTGTGCTCACCTGCACTGAGAGTGTGATGTAAAATTACTCATTTCTCCCAACTGCAGCGGAGTTGAAAGTGGACAGTTGATGAGAACATGTCATTGCGAAGGTTGATGAAAACTGCACCTGCACCTGGATTTTTGTGGTTTCCTTGGCACATGATCCCTTCTCCTTTGGCCCTGGCCCTATTTTGTCCTCTCTGACACCTGTCCTCTGGCCTCTCCACGTGTGGACTTTGCTTTGACACTCTGGTGTTTGGCAGGCCCCCGGGGGCTCCAGGACAGCTGCTCAGAGCTCTGTAAACACACTTTCCATGGAGATGGGGACTTAGCACAGCTGGTGAGCACCAGCAAGATGGTGACACAGCCCAGATCCTCCTCTGCATGGTGCTCTGTGGCTCAGCTGAGAGGTTCACACAAGTGTGATTTTTTCAAAAGCACAGAGTGACTGCAATGTGCACAAAGAAAAATCATATAAACCAACCCAATTCTTTGTTAAGAATCAGAAAATCTACATTTGAGAAATATTTTAATACACTGGTATTTGGTGTGTGGTCCTTGTATGTTTTTGATTGCAGGACTGAAGACCTTATAATGATCAGTCTTCTGGCTCCCTGGCTGTGTCTGCCTGAGAGGGTGTCACCATCAGCAGCAAGTCCAGCCAGTATTTTTTTATTTTTAATATATTCATTTTTAGTTACAGGTGGACCCAAGTCTTTATTTTACTTTATTTTATGTGTTGCTGAGGATCAAACCCACTGCCTCGTGCATGCAAGGCAAGCGCTCACCTTTGAGCCATAAGCTCAGCCCCACCAGCCAGCATTGTGTTCAACCAGAAGGAAGCCTTGGACTAGGATGAGCAGAGACCTGACCCTAACTGCTTAAACCCACCCAGGGCCCTGGGGTCCCATGGAGGTTCAGTGGCAGTGGGTCACAGACAGATTTCACTCTCACCACCAGCAGCCCCAGGCTGAGGATCTGGATGGTTCCTGCTGTCCCCTGTTTCTCTGCTGCACACACTGTTTCCTTCCTGCTCAGCCCTGTTTCTCATCACTGTATCAAAGCCTTATCTCTGGAATGGTTGTGGGAGAATATGCAACTCTGGGGAAGATTGAGTAGAGCAGCTGCCCTGAGTGTGGAGCATCAGAAAGCCTTGGCCTGAGTCTCTGTGATGACTGTTGGGAACTTGCTCTTAGGTGTCCAGAACATCTGCCTCCCTGACATCTCCATAGAGTTGGATTCACATTTCTGGTCAATGTGAGGCTCCCACTGCATCTCATGGCCCAGGGCTAGGGTGCTCAGGCCCTGACAGAGAAATTCCTCTCCTGTGACCAATGACACTGCCCTTGATATTTTGCTCTTGGTTCTGTCACCTTGCTCCATGGCTCCCTCTCCAAAGAGCTTCCCAGGCTCAAGGTGCAGGACCATATTTTCCAGCTGTCTCCACCAGACCTAGTCGGACTCTCTAACCACCCCTGTCCATCAGCCTCTCCAGAAAGCAACTTCTGGTCTGAGTTTTGCATTTGCATGGTGATCTGTTTCAGAATTGGACTTTTCTTCCTTTCTATTCCTCTAGGTCACAAGTATTCTCATGTCCCACTTCCTCTGCGAAGGCCTTCTCAGTGGGTGTAGCCTGTGGTGCTCTCTGTCACTACCCTCAGCCTGCTCTGTTAACTGTGTCCACAATTGCCTCAAGCCTGTGACTTGTCTGTCAATCATGGGTCACATCCAGACTTGAAATTCAAGCCCTGTGGTCAGTTTTCCACCCTTATCTTGCCTGGTCTTACCTTACTAGTTTCTAGGACACATAATAAGGAAATTTGGTCATGATCTCCTATGTGTGCTGCACTGTTCTAAGTAATTAACTGTGTTAAAAACATCAGTAGACAGAGCCGTACATGTGGTGCATGCCTGTAATCCCAGTTACATGAGAGGCTGAGGCAGGAAGATGGTAGGTTCAAGGCCAGCTTCAGCAACTTTAAGAGGCTCTAAGCAAATTATCAAGATGCTGCCTCAAAAAAAAATTAAAAAGGGCTGGCATGTGGTATATATATGGAAATGTAGTGAAAATGCTTCCTTCAAATATTAGTTTTCTGACTTGTATTCATACAACAGAAGAATCACTTGGGGTGCTATTAAAATGCAAATACCCTATGCTAAGTTGGAGAATGCTGATCTATCAGGCAACTTTGAACATGGAGAATACATATTGCTCACAAGACTCTCTTGAGTCTGAACTTTAGTCCATCCCAAAACACTCTAGTTCCTGATAAATAATTTTGATTTGAAAAATCTATGGTATTTATTTTGTGGTAAATATAGAAAAGAAAAGGGAAGGGAAGCTTGAAAAATCAGTGAGGTCCCTTCTTCATTCCTCAGTATCTCTTCTTTAGTCCTACAGCTACAAGGAGAGTCTCTCTTGATTTTTTAGGAGGGGTAGTTTGTCCACTGTAACAAAGAACCACCAGTGACCACAGCTGCAGTCCCTCAGCAGCTCACCAGCAGTAGGTGATTCTCATTTTCCTATCCTTCTACATCCACGGCCAAGGTCTTCTTTGAAGCACACTCGGGCAATTCACTCTTATATTAATCCCAGGGTTATAGTTGCAATATGAGGTAAAAAGAGCTGTAGAGTTACTCCATCTTTGCTGCTCCTGGAAATCTAATTGCAGCTTTCCACGCTCCCATGACCAATCTCTCTCCTCTTAACTTCGTGTACTGGAGATGCACACAGTAGTGGTGAAGAACCTTCAAGAAGTTACAAAAACTTTAGTTGTGCAGGTGAGAGATGAAGCAGGCTGGATATAGGTCAGATTTAGAGAAAAAAGATCAATAAGAGGTTTTCTGTATGAAAAGCCAAAAGAAAAAAGGAGAAAGTTAAGTAATAAAAGCCTGTTTACTAAGATTTCTCATTGGCATAATTTCTATTAGGAAAATTACTCTGGTTTTCAAAGACAAAGATGCTCTGATTTTCCTGGACCCATTTATGTGTTTTATGTCAATTTCCCAGGAGGTATTAGTTATGAGAATAAAAGAGGAAATAAACTCTCTAGTTCTTCTTGAAAATGTGTAGTAAATTGAGCAACATGGAGAAAACTTTAATTATTTTACATTAAATTTTGACTTTACAGTTAAAAGTAATATGGAAGGTTAATTATCACAGCTGCTTCTCTCTCACTTGGCCCCTGTTGGAGAAACAGCACCTGGACCAATCCAGGTTCCAGATTGCTCATGTTACAGCCTGGGTGAAGGGTGCAGAATGTCATCCTACAAGATTTTCAAGCTGAGGGATAATGAAGACCCAGGAAAGAAACTGTAACATCATGAAAGAAGCCAGGGGACATGACACACAAATGATGCCACTAGTTGGTTGTCCATGGAGTGTTTTCCTCAAATTATCTTACAATTAAAAAAAATGATTCTATTATGAACCAAAATTATTGACCTTCCATTGCAACCTGGGTCACTGAAATAGATCACAGACATAAAAAGTTCTTGCATAGGTTAAGAAGGGATTATATAGAGTCTCAGGCCTTCAGTTATCATCAAAAGTGAGGCACAAAACAGAGTACAGTCTTTTGTCTACATCCCATAAAAAATACAAGTTGGGCCAGTGCTAAAGACATTCCCAGATGCTGGAGATAAATTCTGAGGGGAGTCAGTTTTCTCTCTCCTGGAATGAGCTTGAGAAGGTATATTGCATGAGGAGTAGCACAGTAACATCAGAGCATCTGTCTACTAACAGAGGGCCTGGTTTTGTGTTTGGGACTGTGACTCTGGGGACTGGGGTGGCTTCACAGAGAACAGAAAGCACATCCCCACCCTTCCCACTGTTGGGAGTGTAAGGAATCTGACCCTCTGCTCAGAACTGAATTAGGCTGCAGAGCAGGAGGTTGATTGACAGGATCCTTAGATCCAGTCCTACCTGCTGTGTGCACTTGGACAGTGTGACTAGTCACCAGCTCCTTTGTTGTCCTTAGAGTTGATAATGACCTTCTCACATTAGAGACCCACCCAAGTTATGATCACTGGGTAGAAACAGAATATTCTAGAATTTTAAAATATCTTTGAAAATGTATCTAGTTAGAGGTTCAGATGTAGATCAGTGTTAGAACATTTGCATAACATGTAATAGGTTCTGGTTTCAATTCCGCCAAAACCACAAAAACAAAAAAAAAATAGAAGAAAGAAAAAGAAACAATACATATATACATATATCAACATAAACAAAATCATATATAAAACAATAAGTTTATTAATTTTCATTCTATATCTAAAAAAACTGTCCATTTTCAAAAATTAAAATATCTTTGAATTCTCTGAAGGCCATGACTATATTTGATTCCCTCAATAAATGACTCTCACTATACTCTTTTTACTTTTTATTATTCAAAAAATATTTTAGAACAGGTATTTCATTTCTTGCCTACTCCAATGTCACCTCACTCACCTAACCACACAAGTGTACTCAGGTCAGCCTGACCTGCTGGGAGAGAACTTGGGGTCTCTCAGTTCTGATCTTTAGTGACAAGGAAAATTACCTACCTGGAAGCTGAGTGCTGACTGTTCCCTGCTCTGAGTAAGACCAAGGATGATGATCCCTCTGCCTCTGGGGCCTCTGGGGCCTCTGGGGACACAGTTGATTTGGACTGAGCAGATGGAGACCCAGCCTGACACACACCAGGGAGTGTATTTAAATCTCTAGGCAGCAGTTACATTCTGGGCTCATGCCACTCCTTCTTTCTTGTTTCTGGTGACATCTTCAGACCTCCTAAAAAGAAATCCCCTCAGTGGGGACAACTTCCTGTGTCCTTCTGCACCAGGCCATCCCTTGCTTTTAAAAAACTCACCTGCATTCTCTATCTGAGAGTGATCACAACTTCCCATGCATTATTTGTTGGGATGGTATAGAATCCTATCTTTAAGAGATGGAAATCACTCCCAAAATGACCTACACCCCTAAAGTAGGCCAGCCACAGAGCCCTTCTCCACACAGCATCTCACACAGAGAGTAAATTCAACAGAAGAGGTCACAGAGTCCCTTGGGAAGTATTTGAGGTTCACCAAGTAGTGTGTGGTCAGCCCCAGTTGTCACACGGTGAGGCAAGAACAGGTGTCTTCTTAGAGCAACAACAGCACAAGCCATTTTTTTTTTGGTTCACAAGTTGTGTTATTTGGGGACCCAGGCTGCCTGGAGCATCTGAAAGACAACTTTCTAGGACCTTTGAGGAGCAGCCTGTAAGTTATCTCTCAGAGATGGGGACAGGGGCTCTCCTGCATAGGTATTGCTCCTCTAGGATCCAGTTGAGGGGTGCAGAGGACTATGGGCCACTCTCGCTAGCCATGATGATTCTCAGTATCTCTGGGTTCTTGACCACTGAAAAAGTTTGTTGGGGACATCATGATTAGCCATCACATTTTTCTTTCTGGTTACTCAGAGCAATACCTATAATGGAGGTTACACTTCCAATGAGCAGAGGGCTGACCCTATGTGCGTGTTGCTGTTAGGCCTGCTCTACAGTGTTAAGACCCACTGAGTGTTCCACCCACAGAAGTTCTGTGCAGCACCCTCAGGCTCCTCACTGGGGTTGGGAGTCATGATTCGGCCCCAGACCCACTGCCACTGACCTGGGAATCATGGATGTATGCAAAGAAGCTTCTTGTAAAAGGATATTTACTTTAGCCAAAGTGACCATGGCACTCATAATTCAAGAATGTCCTCCAACACTTGAACTAAGATATGCCCAGAAAATATATTCTTAAGGTGCTCCAAAACAACCCATTAACTTGACCAAGGGAGATACTACCATAGTTTCAACCCTCACCCACTCTATTGTCCACAGTGAGCTGAAGGGTTAGGATGCAAAGCACAGGTGGGTACTGTTTGAGTCAGGCCATGCCAACACCCTCTGAGGTCTGGGGGGCCACATGAGCATGGAAGTTCCACATATCTGTAGAGACCAAAACTGGCTTCCAGAGAGATAGCTGATCCTCAGGTGGGTAAGGGCCACTTCAGATCTGTATTTCCTTCTGCATGATGATTGTGACAAAGGAGGTCATTAAGTCAATCCTGAGTAAGGGTCCTCCTGTGTGAGCCTGAGTGTGCACAGTGGGATGGATACACCAAGAAGGGAAGGGACTTTCTTCTTGAGGGCAGGGGTGGAGCAGGGAAATCCAGGGGGAGGAGGGATGGAGGGTGTGAATGCACATGGGTGTTGGTTTTGAGTGGGTTGTAATTGAGTGTGGTTGCCATGGTATTAAGTCCTACATCATGAAGGCTTATATGGGAAAAGTGCCTTTGCAATTGGAAATTATGGCTATTTAAATATTAGAGATTATCCTGTGCTAACCAGCCGTGCCCAAAATGCAGGCCCAATGGCCTCATAAAAATCAAGTAAAAATGTAGAGAGACACTTAACATGGATGAAAGGATGAAAGTCAAGGGTGATAAAGGGTGAGACAAATTCATGGGGTGTAGCCACCAGAGATGGAGATGGAGGACCAGACTGTCCCCTGTCACCTCTACACCTAGTGTTGTTCATTGGGACTCTGGCCCGAAGAACTGTGGTGCATGGTAGTAATGTAGCTGTTGTTACCGCTGTTGTCCTTGCTTACCCAATGTTGAAGTATAATACCAGAGAAGCATGCTGAGGCAAGGTCAGAGTGGAAAGTAGAAGTTTATTAAAGGACACAGAAAAAACTTCTCCCAAGGAAGAAGGGGACCCATGAAGTGGAATCTGTGGAAGTGTGGTTGTCTCCCTATTTTATAGTTTAGATGTTATTTTATTCCTGTCACATTCCTGTCCTTTGTTCTGTTAAGGGTTGGGCACAGGTGGGCCAAAGAAATAATCTGGGCAGGAAGGACTTTTGAGTCAGCATCTCCAAGTTTACTGGGAGCTGTTTCATTAACACTTCTTTGGGTTGGGCTCTGGGCCTTGGGCTTTTCCGGGACTTCATTAATATTCCAAGAGATTTTCTGCTTTTCCTGGAATTCATTCTCAACATGGCCTCCATTTGGGATCTTACTTAATATTAGACCCCATTTACCTAACTACACAGACTACCTAACTTTAAATCTGGCTTCATTTTGACCTCCAATCTCTGGTAATTATTTACAGCAGGTGTTGGTAACTCATACCATGAGGCCCAGGGAACACCAGACTATGGCTGCAGGTGTCCTCATCAACATCCTACTGCTCCACAGGAATGGACGCTGGATGAAGAAATGCTGGATATACAGCACGTGGAACCCCACAGTGCAGAGAGGCACCTGCTTTCTGTAGAAGGAACAGTGGTGAGTGAAGACATCTCACTACTGGGACATCACACAGTATCCTCATTTTAAGATTTTCAGAGGGACTTAATGCAAACTCTGTGACTGTATATTTATAGCATCATATTTCAGGTGAGTCATTTGGTTTATCCCAGGACCCCCTCTGATATTTTTGCTGTGGCTTTCCGCCACAGGGAATCATTCATCCCAGGACAGTGTGGTCAACAATGTCATGTGGACTGTGAGGGCTGGGGCTGGCTCTGAGCTCAGGTCTGTCTGAATTTAGATGTATTTCTCCCACGTGGTCACAGTCTTCCCAAAGGTGCAGCATGGCCTGTGAGGTGGGAGGAGAGGATCCAAACTGAAGGCAGGGAATCTCAGCTCTTGCTGCCTCTGCCCAATCCCTACTGACCTGACCTAAAACTCGGGCCTCTACAGGTTCTTCTGCAAAACACAGCCCTGCAGCCTTCCCTGCCCTACTTGCCTTCATTCCAGATGTGAGCAGGGATGTGCCTTGCACTGCCCTGACCCTCCCTCCTGCCCTCTTCCCTCAATGCTGACTCACTTATCCCCTCTCACTCTCCCCTGTGAATCTAATCCATACCCTTGACATGGAGACCAATGAGCAGAGAGCAAGCAAAACCCTCCTCTCTCCTCAGGTGCTGTGAGCAGACCCCACATGGGGGAAGATTTATCTAGGTATTTCTACCTGAGAAGAGCTCTGGAAAGATCTGTTCTTAGGTTAAAAGGTTTTCTGCCTCATGTAAAAGTAGAAACCAAACGACAGGAATGTGGCAGTGTTTGATGGGGCAGTGGATAGCCACTGCCAGGGTGTTTTTGTCCCTTCCATTGCATCAGTTCCCTACTGCTGACCCCACAGACCACCATCACCTCCCAGGCTTAGAGCAGCACAGCTGGTTATCTCAGTGTCCTGGAGCTCAGATTGCCAGTGAGCTGAAACCAAGACAGGAGGGCTGGGTGCCTTTTTCAGGCTTCTGAGCAGAGAATACAGCTCCAGGCTTTCCAGCTCCTAGGTTCTTGCATTTCCTTCTCCTGGCCCTTTCTCCATCTCTCAAGACCTCTCACCATTGTGCCACCCCCTGACTGTGACTATCCTTCATTCCCACTCTAAGGGCCCTAGTGATTATATTGCTCTCCTTCAGAATATTCAGGAAAATCTCCAGGTCATGAATCTTTAATGTAACCCCACCTCCTTTTGTTGATGTAAGGTAATATTCCTAAAATCTCAGGATCAGAACATGGGTGTTTATTGATTTCCTGTAGAATGTCTCAGTGGAGGCAATTCCTTGACTTTAGAAGTCATAAAAGTGCATCATTTATTGTCTTCTGCAGGTAACATATGGAGGCAGGGGAAAGGGACACTCACCTGATGAGTACTAGAGTCCATGGGCAGCTTCAGAACACAACCTCAGGCCTTCTGCACAGCTCTGAGGACCCAGGGTTGGGCACTCTTTAATTTCAGTAGAATATTCTCTATGGATTCTGGGTGAAGAGCAGGGATCCTTGTTTCTTTTGTCAGCTTCTCTGACTACCAGGCCCCAGGACATTACAGGGCAGATTAGATGTCTCTTTTTATCACCTAGAAAATTCTCACTTGGGACACCATTAGGGGCTTGTGTTTTGATGTATGAATCCAATGGAAACCATAACCAAATTCCTCATGTGTAACAAATGCTTTCATTGATTTCAGGGGAGCATATTCATGTCTGTTTCCCTTTGGCAGAGGAGGAACAAGGAATGGGGGTACAGAGAATCCTCTTTGGCTCGTTCTACCAAAAGCTCCTCAGGGCCTGGTACCTCGGAGCAATGCTCTCAGCAGGTGGAGGCAGTAGGAGGAGCAGCTGGGGCAGCCCAGTCTCACACTTCTGCTCCCTTGGAGGTTTTTGTCATGGCCTGTGTCACTGTGGGAGGGTAACTGCTATACTGCTGACAGTAATAAGTGGCAAAATCTTCAGGCTCTATGCTGCTGATGGTGAGAGTAAAATCTGTCCCAGATCCACTGCCACTGAACCTCTAGGGGACCCCAGATTGCAAACTGTTTGCAGCATAGATGAGGAGCTTTGGAGCTTGCCCTGGTTTCTGTTGGTACCAGGCTAAAGCATAGCCAATGCTCTGACTTGCCCTGCAGGTGATGGTGACTCTGTCTCCAGGAGATGCAGACAGGAAGGAGGTAGGCTGTGTTATCTGTATGTCACATCTCACACCTGACATTGAATACATATGAACAACAACAATAAAAAGTATTCACATTAAAAGGCACTTCTATGTTTGCCAGAAACCCTGAACACAGTAGGCTGATTAACTCCCCAGTGCTGTCCCTCCTTACCTGGGAGCCAGAGCAGCAGGAGACCCAGGAGCTGAGCAGGGACCCTCATGGCCATGCTTTTTCCTGTCTCAGAATGACTCCTTCACAGGATGTGACCAGCATATTAAGAAGTCCTCAGGACAGTGGGCTGTGCTGTGGGCATATGCAAATCATCAGGGCTGGGCACGGCTGGGTACAGCTGCAGGGAGGCTCCTCTCAGTCACTCAGCACAGGGTCAGGGTGTCCAAGTGTCTCTAGAGTAAACAGGTCACCATGGACTTGGCTGTGGATAATGTGTTTCTTTGGGGTGACAAAGGACAACATCCTCCTCATGCCCTGAGTGTAGAGTATTACTTGATCTCTGGAAGGTGGCCATGTGCTTCCTTGGTCTCCATTTCACACTGACAGGGGCTGTCAATAGAACAGAAATCCAATAATTGCAAGTAAGTTAAATGAGGGTTGCTTGAGCCCCCACAGTTATTAGTGAAATGAGACTAGCTTCTCTTTGGTCCATTTCCCTGGTGCCCTTACTGTGAATGAGAAAATCAATGTAAATATGGGAGCAGGGGTGGAATCACAATATATAGAATGAGCATGATCTGTCCTCACTTACTCTTCTTCTCATCTCCAGCTAAGCAAGATATTGTCCATGAATGTTTTGTCCCTCTACATACATCCAAGTCATCCAAAGTCAGGGGGGTCTCTGTCCACCAGAGGAATGAGAGTGACCTTCTTATCTTTGCTTATGATTATCTATATCCACATATAATCTTCCTTGGATTTACAGATTACAGCTCCTCCTCTGTATTATATAATAATCAGATCAAAGTATTCAGAAGGGGATGTTCTGTCTCTGCAATGCTTCTCATTGACACCCTTTGAATCTACAAAATTTCTGAAACCTGCATATTCTAATCTTGTCCATCTCCTCTAGGTCAGAATGGAACAGAGTATTAATGGCTGCCCGCAGGGTCCCTGGATTTAAGCACAACAAAGAGATAAAGAAGCAGGTAAGGAAGTGAAAAAGAGTTCAGTAAGGAATGAAGGGAAATGTGGGTTCTGGAAGTTGTCCCCACTCCTCCCAACGCATCCACACTCCTGCTGCACTCTGACACCACTTCTTGGCCATCTCCAATTTGTGCCTCATGGAGTATCCCACTCACCATGCTGGACTCTGTTCCTTTCATAGGAACCTCATCCCTCTGAGTACTCTGCTCTTCATTCTTTCTTGGATGCCCACAGTGAGCCAAAGATACAACTAATCCCAATTAGGGGCACCCTCAGGACCAATAAGACTGCACTCATGCATGTTTCTCCCTCGCCCTGCTTGAGTCCTGCAGTTCTAATACAGCCATTAGAATTGGGTTCTTTAAGGAACTGGTAGATACTTGGTGATGACAGAAATGCACACTTAGGAATAACAGGACATTCAAGGGCATCAATGAGTACTTGGTAGAGGAAGGACCTCCATCTCTGAAGACAGTGACTTGAATTATGGGACTATAGTGAGCAGAAGCATGAACCTGAGCATCCAGGGACAGCAGGCATGGAGATGTGTAATCATGAGTAGCTAGGACACAAGCTCATAGTGCTCAGATTCGAAGGGAGAAATCCCTGATCTTGGATGGCTTTGATGGAAGCAGTGGGACCAAGCCTTCAGAGATGGAGGAAGAAAGATGCTTAGATATACATGACAACTGGGTCAGGTAGGTGATCACTCTTCAAAATAGATTGTGGCTCCTCAAGTTTTCCTATAGCTTCCCTGAATAAACCACAGTATCAGGAAATCAGAATAAAGAGAAAGCTGCCCTGGCCTCAGGGTTATGATGGGTACCCGAAAAGAAACTAGAACACTCATGCATATGATGGAATTGTGTCATAATGGACAGTTCCTGTCATAGGTGGAATCTAGCAAGCTCAGAATGTGCTGAAGCTGGAGAAGATGGAACTAACAGGCCATGCAGAGGGGGCAAGATGAGCCTGTTTGTTATCCACCCCCCAAGATAGAACATATTCTGTGGGCAAAAATGTGATGCCCAGGAAAATGGACAGACACTGAATTTCTGCTGAAAGAGTGAGAAGAGCTAGTCCTGCATCTGTGCCAAGCCCTGCCAAGCCTTGAAGATTTGCATGTGCCCAGTGTACAGCCCACTCCCTGAGGACTTCTTCTTTGGGTGGTCACAGTCTGTGCCGAAGTCACTTCCAGTCAGGACACAGCATGGACATAAGGGTGCCAATAGGACTCCCAGGGACCCTGCTACTTTTATTTTAAAGCAGAAATTTTCAACACTTTGGGATTTACCCAGAATAGTGGAGTCCAATGTATTTGGTCTATAAACGCATTCTCTCATAACAAGGTTCAGTACGTGGATATTGGTTTTTATGTTTCCAATTTAAAATGCCGGATGTGACATCCAGATGACACAGTCTTCATAAATGGAAAAAGAATTTAGTAGGAATTCTACATAAATGGAGGAAGACAATTGTAGATCCAAGAGTGTCAATGAGGAGCTTTGGCAGAGAAGGGACCTCTCTTTCTGAATACATTGATCAGATTACTAAAGAATACAGAGGAGGAGCTATAGTCTGTAAATCCAAGGAACACCAAATGTGGATATAGATAATCACAATACATGTATATATCTTAAGGAGACTTAATCATAATGTCCCACCTGGCAAGTCAGAGCCTTAGATATTGACACTGATATCAATAGGAATCAGGGAAATCTCCAATTTCCTGATGTATTCTGCAACTTTTTTCAAATATGAGGTCCCATCCAGGGTCAGGGGTAGAGGATCCAGAACAGATTTAACATCCAGCATGAGGATCCTGGAGCCTGAAGATGCTGCCACTTATTACTGTCAATGGCATAGCAGTTTGCTGCCCAAGGTGACACAGGCCATGACATCAATGTCCCAGGAATGTGTGAGGCTGGACTGCCCCAGCTGCTCCTCCTGCTGCCTCCACCTGCTGAGGGCACTGCTCAGAGGCAGCCAGGCCCTGAAACACATTGCCCAGAAGGGAAGAGGGTACCTCTTTGTGTATTCACCATCTTTCCTTCCTCTCAGCTCCATCAGAGCAGACCAGAGTGTGTCTCTCCTTGTTTACTAAATGATGCAGAGTAGTGTAGCTGGGAGTCCATATAGTGGTATCATATGAGATTTATACAGCTTACAGATACTCAAAGCAGTACTGGCTTTAATACAGGGATTGAAGTTCACACTACAGACATTAATTGTATTAGCAGGTCTAGCTGTTAGGGATATTGGTCTTAGAAATAGGGGATTCTCTGTTTCTCCCCCAAATCCTGAACTCATCTGTCAGTATAGGTAAAGACTGCCTAATTCTGTATTCACAGAGTGCTTTAGGGAGCTCCAGACTGGAGGTGGTTCTCTTAACCTCCTATATCTCATAACCTGGTCATTCTGCTGATATCTCCTCTGTCTATAAAAACTGCCTAATTTGAGCTGGGCACGGTAGCACACGCCTGTAATCCCAGTGGCTTGGAAGGCTGAGGCAGGAGGATCATGAGTTCAAAGCAGCCTCAAGAAAAAGTAAGGTGCTAAGCATCTCAGTGAGACAGTGTCTCTAAATAAAATGCAAACACAGGGTTGGGGATGTGGCTCAGGGGTTGTGTGCACCTGAGTTCAATCCCTGGCACCAAAATAAAATAAAGTAAAATAAAATAAAAACAAAAAAAAACCCACAAAAAAACCAAAAAACCCTGCCTAATGTTGTATTCTCAGAGTGTTAGGAGCCACAGCAAAAATATTGATATAGGCACCTTTGGATTTAATGACTGCCAGCCAGCAATTCACATTCATATGGTAATTGGACTCATGCTGTTCAGCTGGGCCCATTTCTAGACTCAGGTTACTCATGTCACTCTTGTAATGGGAGAGTTCCCATTGGTTGGAAAAGGATGGTAGGAGGGTGTTCCGGGGGAAGTGGAAAACCCCCCGGCTCAGGTAGAACACACACGTGGCGGACCCACCTGTTAGGGGACGCACACGGCCTCTCTCTAAATAAAACTTTGTCTCAGTTTGACTGGCTTGTGTTTTTGTGCCCAACCGGGTTGCAAGATTGCAAGCCCGCGTGCACTGATAGCTCAGCAGGGAATCACTCAGCAGGGGTGCCGCAGGCAGTGCTCGGCAGCAGGAGCGGGACTCAGCCGGCCCGGGGCCGGGCAGTTTGCAGCATTTTGGTGGCCCTGTACCGGGAACGCCCAAAATTTAAAGGTGAGTAATATCGCTCGCCCCTAAGGAAAGGCGACAGAATGGGTATTTCTGTTTTGATTTATTCTGCTCTTATTTCAGGCTCTCTAGCCTTACAATTTTTTCAGACGAGTTGGGATAAATGGTTAACTCAAAGTTTGAAGTTATTCGGCCCTGAGAGAGAGAAAATTGACATAATCATTTTCCTCCTCTCCATTTCTGTTTCATTCTGTTTTGGCTTTCTTCTATCCTATCTTATTGGGTTACGTTACCTTTATAGTAGATTAGAATTTAGTAAAAAACAAACCGAAAAACTGTTAAGTAAATTGTTAGAGGTCCAGGCCATGGCAGAAAACATATTAAGTCAAGCAAAACAAAAGGTCTCTGAAGCTAGTCAGATAGAAGAAAATTTGAACAAGGCAAGCTCAGGGAAAAAACGGTCGTCAGATAGGGAGGCTGCTGCTAACTCCGTTCCACCACCAGAGGGCATAATTCAACCAACAGCTTTACCTGCCTCCATAGATGATGAACGGAATCCTGAGGCGGGACCCCAAAAACTACCATGCCCTGTAGTTGAGCAGGGAGAAGAAAGAGAACGAGTTTACCGTGCCTTAGATTTCAAAATAATAAAGCATTTAAAGGAAGCTGTAGCAGCCTACGGCCCGGCCGCTCCCTTCACAGTCAGTATGGTCGAATCTATTACCGGCTGGAATTTAACACCAGCAGATTGGGCTAACGTGTGTAATTCTGTGCTAAATAGAGGACAGTATTTATTATGGAAAATTGCCAATGAGGAATTTTGCAAGGAGACAGCTAGGCGAAATGCAGAAGCAGGTTACCCTGAACGAGACCTGAAAATGTTACTGGGAAAAGAGGAATTTCAAGGGCAGATGCAACAGCTCAGATATGATCCTGGCGTATACGCTCAGGTCGCTATAAATGCAATTAAGGCATGGAAAACTTTAAAGGGACAAGGGGATTTTCAAGGTCAACTATCTAAGATAATACAAGGAGTTAATGAGCCCTACGCTGACTTTGTAGCTAGACTTATTGAAGCAGCCTCTGAGACATTTGAAAATACAGAACAGGCAATGCCATTTATAAAACAGCTGGCTTACGATCAAGCGAATCATTGCTGCAAAGAGGTCATTAGACCGTGGAAACAGGAAGATTTAAACACATATATTAAATTATGTAGAGACATTAATGAACAAGGACAAGTCATGGCAGCTGAAGTAAAACAGGCTTTAAGTACCAAGCCAAAAACATGCTATAATTGCAATCAAGAAGGGCATTTTAAAAGAAATTGCCCCATAGGAGGAGAGTTTAACAAAGCTAGATATCAAAAGAGTAGAATCCCGGGTATTTGCCCACGATGCCATAGAGGGAGACATTGGGCTAATGAATGCCATTCTCAAACCACCATAGAGGGTATTCCGTTATCAAAAAATGGACAAAGACCAAGTGTCTACCCACGATATCGTGGAGAAAGGCATCAGGCCCCGTTGTCAAAAAACGAATTGGAGGGCCCAATGCCCCGGGGCCCAAAACCACAAATATACGGGGCAATGGAGGAACCCAACAGCACCATCAAGGTGGTGCCCAGGACGCATTATCCATTAGATCCCTCATCAGACAGACTAGAGGGAGCGCAGGGTTGGACATCTGTGCCTCTGCCAGAGCAGTATTAACTCCAGAGATGGGAGTTCAAATCATTCCCACAGGAGTAAAAGGACCTCTTCCCCAGGGAACAGTAGGCTTATTATTAGGACGCAGTTCTTCTACACTTAAAGGACTTATGATAAGTCCTGGGGTAATTGATCCCGATTATGAGGGTGAAATAAAAATTATAGCTAGTTCTCCAAGAGGTATATCAGTAATTTCATCAGGAGATAGAATAGCACAGTTATTAATAATACCAAGCCTACATGATAAATTTTCCAGTTGTAATGTAGAAAGAGGTTCCAAGGGATTAGGCTCCACAGGTGTAGATTGGGCTATGCTATCTTTAAATTTAGATTCTCGCCCTATGCTAAAATTAAATATTCAAGGGCATGATTTTAATGGACTGCTGGACACAGGCGCTGACCTCAGCATCATATCTCGCCAGGAATGGCCTAAACATTGGCCATTACAGCAAGCGACCCAAACGCTTAGAGGCCTAGGAGTGGCAACTAATCCCCATAGAAGTGCAATGGTATTAGATTGGAGGGATCCTGAAGGATGTGAAGGAACTATACAGCCCTATGTATTGGACCATCTCCCCATAAATTTATGGGGACGAGACGTCCTAGATCAATTAGGATTGACATTAACAAATAACGTCAATCCTAACGCGCCCACTACTAGGGCAAAACAAGGCTTTAGAAAAGAAAAGAGATTAAGAGATCAAGAACAAGATATAACAGCACCAATTCAAGTAGATCAAGAGATAGATAAACATGGATTGGGTTTTCAAAAAGGGCCACTGAGACAATCAAAATTACTTGGAAATCAGAAAGACCAGTGTGGGTTCCTCAGTGGCCCCTAACTAAAGAAAAGATACAAGTAGCCCATGATCTGGTCAAACAGCAATTAGCGGAAGGACATATACAACCTTCCGTATCTCCCCATAATACTCCCATTTTTGTTATTAAAAAGAAATCTGGTAAATGGAGATTATTACAAGATTTAAGAGCCATCAATAATGAGATGGTTATTATGGGACCTGCTCAATCAGGGATTCCCCAATTGTCTGCTCTACCAAAAACCTGGCATGTTCTAGCTATAGATATTAAAGATTGTTTCTTCTCAATTCCAATTCATCCCGAGGATAGTCCGCATTTTGCATTTACTATCCCTGCACTGAATCATGAAGGTCCTGATCAGAGATATGAATGGAAAGTACTCCCTCAAGGGATGGCTAACAGCCCAACTTTGTGCCAAATTTATGTTGATAAAGCAATCCAGCCACTTAGAATTCAAAACCCTGAACTACAGATATTTCACTATATGGATGATGTGTTAATGGCACATAAAGATAAAAACACATTGCTAGAATGTTATGCCACGCTTACAAACCTATTAAAAAATTATAATCTAGAGATAGCAATAGATAAAGTACAATTAAATCTTCCAATTAATTATTTAGGAGTTCTATTATCCTCAACCATGGTCCGTCCACCAAAAATTCAAATACGAGTAGATCAACTCAAATCACTTAATGACTTTCAAAAGTTATTGGGAGATATAAATTGGATAAGGCCTTATCTAGGCATACCAACAGGAGAATTAGGACCTTTATTTGATATTCTAAAGGGTCCATCAGATCCAAATTCACCCCGCATGTTAACACCTGAAGCTAGAAAGGCATTAAAAATCATTGAAACATATATGGAAAATATGCATTTGGATAGAATTGATATAAGTTTGCCTTT
Source organism: Urocitellus parryii (assembly GCF_045843805.1). NCBI lineage: Eukaryota > Metazoa > Chordata > Mammalia > Rodentia > Sciuridae > Urocitellus > Urocitellus parryii. The sequence goes on along the minus strand of NC_135542.1, from coordinate 25,860,012 downwards.
ATTATTTATTGTACTACCGACAAAGAATATTCCTACAGGGGTATTTTGGCAAGAAGGTCCATTATAATGGATACATTTATCTTATTCTCCTAATACTATTCTTACTAGATATCCTGAGGCTGTAGGGCAATTAATACTCAAAGGAATAAAAGCAGCAAAAGGAGTGTTTGGGATTTCTCCCAATAAAATTATTACTCCATATACTATGGATCAAATTGATGAGTTAGCTAATGAGTTAAATACTTGGGCAATAATCATGTGTAAATCTAGTGTTGCATTTGATAATCACTTGCCATCTAATCCTTTGTTGTCTTTTTGGTCTAAGCATCCTGTAGTTTTTCCAAAAATGACAAGAAAAACCCCTATCATAAATGCTCCAAGTATATTCACTGATGGGTCAAACAATGGTACAGCAGCAGTAGTTACTCCTGATCAAACTTTTACATTTTTAGTACCCAAACAATCAGCTCAAAAGGTAGAGCTCAATGCAGTATTGCAAGCTTTTATGATGTTCAAAGATTCTACATTTAATTTATTGTCTGATAGTCAGTATGTAGTTAATGCTATCGTATCTCTTAAAGACGCTGGTAGGATTTCTCCTTCCTCTACTCTTTTCTGCTATACAAAGTCTAATCTGGGATAGAAAGGATCCATTCTTTATAGGACATATCAGAGCACATACAGGATTGCCTGGAGCCCTTAGTTTGGGTAATGAACTAGCAGATAAATCTACACATGACATACATATTTTCTCCACAATAGAAGAAGCTATAAATTTTCATAAAAGGTTCCATGTCAATGCTAATACTTTACAAAAACGTTTTAAAATAACTAAAGAACAAGCCAGACATATAATAAAACAATGTCAAAATTGTGTGACATTTTTGCCACAAGTTAATCTTGGAGTCAATCCTAGAGGACTGATACCTAACCATATTTGGCAGATGGACGTCACACACTTGCCAGAATTTGGAAAATTAAAATATTTACATGTTACAGTTGATACTTCTTCTGGATTTTTGATGGGCTCCCTTCATCCCGGAGAAAAAACTAAAGATGTTATAGCTCATTGCTTACAAAATTTTGCCACTGTGGGTGTTCCTAAACAGTTAAAAACTGATAATGGCCCTGGTTACACTTCCAAGTCTTTTAAACAATTTTGCTCATCATTTGGCATTACTCATATAACAGGAATCCCATACAACCCACAGGGACAAGGCATAGTTGAAAGAGCTCATCAAACTATAAAAATGTACTTATTAAAGCAAAGGGAGGGAATTAGTAAGGGGTATATATCCCCCAAAGATAAACTTAAAATAACCCTTTTTACTCTAAACTTTCTAAATTTGGATTCATCAGGACTTAGTGCTGCGGAAAGACATATGTATCCGAAAAATGTACATAAGCCTAAGGTACTTTGGAAAGATATTCTAACAGGACAATGGAAAGGTCCGGACCCAGTAATAGTCTGGAGTCGGGGCTCCGTCTGTGTTTTTCCACAGGAGGAACAGCAACCAATTTGGATTCCAGAGAGATTAACTAAAACAATTTCTACAGAAAAAGAAGATGATTGGACTCAAATTCATAACAGCTGATATCCAGAGTTCCAGCCTGGCTATTCTTACATCTGCGACAGTGATTTACCACGGTGCCTTTTTCAATATCTATTTTATTATTTGCATTTTTCCCACATCATAAAGTTTTATTTTATTTTATTTTATTTTATTTTATTTTACCTTATTTTTTAAGTTCATACAAACCTAGGTTAATGTTTTTCTGATCAGTTTTATTTTTTGACTGTGTTTTATTTTTTTTAACTGTAAAGTTTTTAAACATTGCAATGGAGATTTCACCTAGCTATAGCTACAAGGCCTTTATTTACTATTGTCTTATATGTTCTATGTTATGTATGCACTGTTTTGTGTTGTATGTCTGTATGTGTGTATGTCCATATTTCATTTACAAGGAGCGCTCATGTATAAATAGATACTAGTATTCAAAAAAAAAATTAGTCACGTGACTTATATGGTTTAATTTACTTTAGGTAAACAGCTGTTATTAAATTTTGCTTTTAAAGGTGGTTAACAGATATGTTTGTTTACTTTCACCTTTCCTTTTCATTATATTTCATAATTCTGTTCAGGATAATGTCTCTTTAGCAACATGGCCATAATTCCCATCTCCATCCCAGTGCCGGTGAAGACTAAGACCAAACTACAACTTTTATGATAGCTATCACTATAAACTGTATAAACTGATACATCTATCAAAATAACTCAATAAGACTGCTCAATCAAGGACTTAATTTACTTTGGGAGGAAATGGACATATTGATAGACTCCTCCACTTTGAACTGCTCAATCAAGGACTTAATTTACTTTGGGAGGAAATGGACATATTGATAGACTCCTCCACTTTGAACTGCTTACACAACTTGCCTGGACTATGTATCACCTGTATGCATTGTGCTCTATTTGTTGATACAGCGAACTGGTAGTGCTATATCTTAGCCGATGTGTCACCAGTGTTTCCAAAGGAGCCGTCAATTGGCTTGGTGTCGTGGCAATTCTGCGTCTTTCTCCCTTCTGCTAGTGATGGTCTAATTTTGGGGGCCAACAGAGGTGAGGCAAGAACCTCACCCCCCCACTGGCGCCAAGGTTAAATTTGGGGGCCAACAGAGGTGAGGCAAGAACCTCACCCCCCCACTGGTGCATAGGCCTATTACACAGGTATGGCTATATACTGGACCGGTAGTCAGTGACGGGTATGATTCGGTTACAGTGGTATCAACCTAAGCCAGGAGACTGACACAATAAGGTCAGTTTTCCCATGACGGGTAAGAACCATATGTGAATTGGACATACCTAACAGGCACGGTCCCTAGCCACATTTGCCTGTTGTTTATTTAAACAGTAGGGGGCAGATGTTAGGAGCCACAGCAAAAATATTGATATAGGCACCTTTGGATTTAATGACTGCCAGCCAGCAATTCACATTCATATGGTAATTGGACTCATGCTGTTCAGCTGGGCCCATTTCTAGACTCAGGTTACTCATGTCACTCTTGTAATGGGAGAGTTCCCATTGGTTGGAAAAGGATGGTAGGAGGGTGTTCCGGGGGAAGTGGAAAACCCCCCGGCTCAGGTAGAACACACACGTGGCGGACCCACCTGTTAGGGGACGCACACGGCCTCTCTCTAAATAAAACTTTGTTTCAGTTTGACTGGCTTGTGTTTTTGTGCCCAACCGGGTTGCAAGATTGCAAGCCCACGTGCACTGATAGCTCAGCAGGGAATCACTCAGCAGGGGTGCCGCAGGCAGTGCTCGGCAGCAGGAGTGGGACTCAGCCGGCCCGGGGCCGGGCAGTTTGCGGCATCAGAGTCCTCCAGAGAGGACCAGACTGCAGATGGTCCTCTCAGCCTCCTGTACCTCATAACCTGGTGATTCTACTGATATCTCCTGTCTATGCCTTTGACAATAGGTGTTTGTGGGTGTAGAATTATTCACTTTGATTTCTGAATCACAGGAGTGCCCCAGTTGAGCAATTCTATGGGAACACATAAAAAAAATGGATTCTGTGATCTATGCTCCCCAAAGTGATGGTGATCATGGACAGCTGACAACAGACAACAGTACCCTCTTATGGCCACTATTATCCCAGTCTCATTATGTTTTCACAAAGGAATTGATTCATGATATGTGGAGATGATATTTCAAGTATTATCCATGAATCTGAGATCAGAGGTAAATTTCACAGAGCAACCTGAAAATGCTGAAAATAATTCAGTATGCAAAAATAATTCTTATTTTTACAGTGGGATTAGCAAAAGCCAAGGCAAAACTATGGAGCCCATTAAAGAGAAACAAGTATGTGCTACAAAAAAACCTTTCCCTTAAGAGACAAATGACTTGTAATTCAAAGTAGGCCAGTAGGTGGAAGCACCAGACACATTGAGATTAATGAAATGGAGAGAAGCTGACTGTCCTGCAAACCTAGGAGGAACAGCTTCCTTTAACAAAGTGGAGGGTGTGCTCATCAGCTTCCCACCACTGTGAGCAAACACCCCCACACAGCACCACGTGGGGAAAAGACTGATCTCGATTCTTGGTTTCAGAGGTTTCATGCCACTGACCGTGGCAACTTGGCAGGGCTTCTGTTGCAGGGCAGAGCTGATTCACTTCAGGAAGGCAGGAAGAGGGGAAACAGAGAACAAGAGAGAGAGAGAGAGAGAGAGAGAGAGAGGTGTCAAGGACAAGGCATATCTTCCTGTCATGCCTCAGTCGCTTTTCAGGGACTGTCATAGGGAGACACATCTATCTCCTGGTCTCAGTGGCTCAGATAGTAAATATGTGTCCTCTTGATGTCCTGAAGACTGAAGGTCCAAAGTCAAGGGGCAGCATATGACCCCTCTGTCGTAGGCTCTCTTTATAGGGCTAACTTCTTGTCTGTCCTCACACTCTTCTCCTTGTTGCCTGAGAGGGATGGAGAGAGATCCCTAGACAGAGAGCTCCCTGGATGTCGATTCAGAAGGACACAGTTCCTGTAGGATCAGCCTCACCTTGGTCCTAGTTTAACCTCCATCCCTTCTTATAAACCACTTGTGCAAATACACCAACAATGAGGTGGGCGTCAACTTATGAATGGGGGCAGTTTTACTAATATTAAGCCTTAGTGACTAGGTCGAGGGTTGTAAAGGCAGGGCTGGGCATCCAGTCTTAGAGCACTAACACACAGAGGTTTGTTTACACCTCAGCTCCCAGGCAGGTCCTCCACATGCTCCTGGCCACACAGAGTCCCCATTCAAGCCTGGGGATCTCCCTGTAGGTAAAGGACAGTATCACTCTATTACTTACCTAGCATTTTCAAGATCAAGCTTCTCTTTGCAAATTGTGGTCTGTTCTGACACCTACTGATTGATGATTGTTATTGCATCTTACAGGTTCAGAGATGGTACCAAGGAGGCTTCCTGGAGTCCCTTTTCTTCCTGATGGAGCTCATTCTATTGCATCAGTCACCAGAGGGATTCTGTAGAGAACAGAATATGATCCCTCCTCTGATGTAGACACCAACTTGAGGGCAGAAGACAAACAGATAATTTCATATTCAGAAAATAAAATAGTCCTATGACAGTAGGACACATCTGGACACTGTGATCCAGGTGAGATGCAACAGGTGTGGATTTACAAAGGCTCCTGAGGGCTGCAGGACATACTGTCAGAGGTGGCTGGAACCCTATTCTCCTGGTCTATATCTGTCCATGCAGCCCCATTCCCATCATCCCAGGAGACTTCCAGAGCAAAATCTGGACCATAGCAGCTAGACCAATTTGGGAAGGACCTGAGGCAACCAGTGGTTCGTGAGGTTTGTGTTCTGAGCTGCAGCTCCATGAAAGACCTTGTGAATCTTTTAGACCAAAACTGGCCAACAAAATCTTCTGCCATGATGAAGAAATCTATATCTGAGCTGTCCCATGTGCCATCCATTAGCCACACATGGCCTGTGAGATTAGGCATGGGAGAGAACCAAGTGCCAATGAAATGTTCATGGTAAAATTTAACTTAATCTAAGTTTATAGAGTCACTGTGGCTACTGTGATCCATGTGAGACAGCACAGTTTTAAAAGCAGCATCAGCACAATTTCTTCTGCCACCAGGATGCTAATTGACAGGCACACAGTCTGCCCCATGCCATGGCAATAAAGCCAGATTTAAAGTTAGGTAGTCAGTGTAGTTAGATAAATCGGGTCTAATACCAAGTGAAATCTAAAATGGAGGCCATGCTGAGAATGATTCCAGGAAACGCAGGACAACTCATGGAATGTCAATGAAGTCCTGAAAAGGCCCTAGGCCAAAGTCCATTCCAAAGGAATGATAATGAAACCCAGGAAAAAGCCCCAACAGATTTGGAGATAGCCCATCCCAGAGAAGTGATAATACCATCCCAAAAGGTGATAATTAAGTCCACCTGTGACCCACCCCTTGGGCCTTCCCACCTACATTCCATCATTGAAAGAACTATAAAAAGGGGAGACAACAGCCCTTCCACGGATTCCACCTCTTGGGTCCCCTTCTTTTTCAGGGAGAAGTCTTTTCTGCTGTCCTTTAATAAACTTCTAATTTCTACTCTGACCTTGCCTTGGCGTGCTTCTTTGGTTTTATTCTTCAACATTGGGGAAGCAAGGACTCGTCACCGGTCAACAGCGGTAACAGCAATAGTAATGGACAGTGGCATCCTCAGCTTCAAATTTGCCTCTGTAAGGCATGCATTAGAAAGGTGATGTCCTGTCACTATAATGTCTTTTCCTGCTGGGGTGGTTTCTAAAGTTTTTTATTAGTTTGAATGGCTCATGTTTCTCTGCTCCTTTGTGTGCCTTGCCATCTTCTGTTGACATCCAGCCTTTGAATTAAACATTCACCTGCCCAGTCTTTGCATTCTGATGTTGAACCCCTTCATTGATGATCAGGGCTTGCTCTGGGGACTGGCGTCTGCCTGGGTAAGGTAAAGGCTTTTATCTTTCCTGGGCATGCAGGTGCTGAGTATGTGCTTCCCCTCCCAATTTCCCCAGAATCCATGGCTGTTTAGAAATGAGCTGGTTATACTTAGGGTCCCATGGAAGCTTATTTAATGCTTGGGTATAATGTGTGTTTCCTGATCCCTTTTCCTTCATGCAGTGGTCACACACAGTGGCTCTCACCACTGCTGTCCACACTTCCCTCATCTGAGACCTGAGCCCTGCACTTGTCCCTGTATGAGTTCTGAGTCATGTGATAGAGACAGCAGTCCACCAGTTAGCCCACAGTTGAGGTAGAAAGTCATAAGTAAGTGCTGCTCTGTTCCTCCTGGACCACTGGAGGGATCAGGGAATTGGGCCGTTTGTTCTCTGTCCTGCCTCTTCCCACAGGGATGGGGTAGGGAAATGTGTACAAAGGTCCAGGTGATTCCTGGTGTAACTCAAGTGGTCTTTTCTTCACCAGGATTTGACTTTTGTGTTTCAGAAGAATTTGGAGTGTAATCAGAATTTTTGTCAGGTTTTCCCATTCAGTTTTTAGTTTTCTTAATTTATTTAATTTTTCTGTTTCAATAGGGAAAAAACTCCCAGAAATCCTTAGTTAAATAATGTTAGTATGACACACTCATCAGTTGGAAAAAATTAAAAAACACAACTTTTTATTCAGGAAATTGATTTAAGATATAAAAAATTATTTAATGAGAACTTTTCAATTTGAAGGTTTGAGTTTTCTAACTGCTCTGCAATGTTTTCCTTACATTACACTAACAAATTATTTATTTTAGTTTTAGATGTATTTTTGATGGAGTATGTTAAGTTGAAAGTGGAAACCTCAAACACAGTATATTTTCCTAAGTAGGATAATTTCTTCATTTAATTCAAGTCTTTTAAAATAATTCTATTATGCATATTAAAACACTTGTTCATGGATCACTATAGTTAGTAGAATACAGTTTAAATGAGGAGGAATCAAGCGTCATGGCCCCTCCCTTACCCTAAAATATGGAGCCCCTCACTCTCAGTCGTGGTGAGCTTGGCTTTGACCATCATCATTTCTTCAGAGTTTTCTTTATTTTCCCCATTTATGTCCACATAGTATACAGGTATTGCTGTCTCCAAATCAACATGTATAAAACTGAACAACAAAACTGGAACCCATACATTATATTCGTTTAAAAAATGAACTTCCCCTTTCACTTAGGATGTAGCAGGCCTCAGCAGACCATCAAAATCATTGCACTAAGGTCAGAAGAAAATAACCATAAAATAACCACTTTACACTCAAGCTTGTCACACTCAGAAGCCTTGGAAGAAATGAAAAGGAGACCTACAACTCCTGAGACAGGTTAGGACTTTTAAGTGAGCTGAAGTTTACCTGTATTTTGTGTTTCTTCTTTAACATATTACACCTGAGTGTCCCAAGCATTCTAGCATGGTCCTGGCAGAGGTGCTGCCCTAGGTAAGTGGACCTAACTGGGCTTTGGAAGTTGCCTTGAGCTGCGAGGTTGATTGGCATGGCTGAGTCCTCAACAGCAGGCTGGGTTTCTACTGTGGGCATTTGTTAAGTCTGGGATGGCAAAAGTGGCAGGATGCCGAGTCCTCGTGGGGCCTCCTCTCCTGTGATTCTGCACTGACCATCTCTGTGTGTGTCAGGGACATGGCCTTGGGCTCTTGTATGACTTCTCATCTTCCCAGCTCAGCTTTGCCTCCTCATCAACCTCCTATCCATCTTGTCCACAGGTCCCTCCTGAGTGACCATTTTTTCTAGACTCACCACAGGTCTATCTTGTGGGAAGGGTGAGAACTCTCCCATGAGAACTCTCCCATGCCCCCACTGGGTGGACTAGGATTGTGTGATGTGACAGAAGCACATTTGTACAGGAGCTTCACTGACCCTTGAGTCACTGGGCCCCTGGAGAGTGCAGGACACACCACATTTCCATGAGTTTTGCAGTGGGCAAGCACAACCTTGAGGGCCAGGCAGGGTCTGTGACATTTGATATTCTCTCTGAGAAAGAGAAGTGATTCCATCTAGCTGAATAGTAAAGCCCAACCCTAACAGTGTGCTCACACCAGCCAATGAGGGCCATGGTTGTGTGCTGAACAAGACTTGACCTTTACCTCCCCCCTTCACCTTCTCATTCAGTGTCAGGGCATTAAGAGTAATAGAATTTTCTTCATTTGAGCATATTGTCTTACAGATTCTTACACCAACCCATAGTATTTGGAATGTGGCATCTATTTTAAGTTCTGTAATTCTTTCACACTTGGCTCATTATTTAAAAATATAACATGGATTAATACCACTCCCTTGTTATTTCAGAACCCATGACTGAATCTGGTCAAAGGTATCTACATGAGGCTGCCCTGGGAGAGTGGTGTAAAATGCTGAGCACAGCCCTGAGCTGGAGAAGGACATGGACCAGAGATAAATGAAGTACAAAGAAGGGTGAAGCAGAGGAGGTCATCACAGCCCTGCTCAAGTCCAACCATGTGCAGAGGTTTACACCAAAATAAACGCTAAAGAATACACATACTTTTTGGTTGCCACAAACCACCTGATTCTGAGCCTGGTTCTGGTGAAGGCACCTGATAGGAGGGAGCCCCAGCCTGAGCTGCCATTCAGATCCCCTTCCATCATGCTGGGTTGACCAGAGGCTCCTGAAGATCCTTCACCCTCTTGATCATGCCCTGCCCCCCTGACAAGGACTTAAAAAGAGCTTGAGCTCTAAGCTACACACATGGTCCAGAGTCCATGACTACACTCTGTACCCCTGATAACCCAGGATCTTTCTCTCCAACAGACAGAGAATCTGCAGTGCCTCTCCCCTGACAAGCAGCACATGTGGCAGCTGGGTCACCAAGCAGGGAGGTTTGTGGGGTTTTATAACTTAATTTTTATAATTAATTTTTACAGCTAGCTCAGAGCAATAACACCAGCCTCCTCAGCCTTCACTCTCCTGAGGTCCAGCATGAAATCTGTCTCTGACTCTCTGCCTGAGACTGAAGTTGCCTAACACCCAGAGTCATTTGGAAGCCCAAAAGGTCAGAAGCCAGATAGACTCTCCTGCCTTCTCAAGAATCAATGTATCCATCTGTCTGTAGAAGGATCTGTGTGGACCTGCAAGAGGTGGATGGGTGAGAGGCAGGAGGGAGAAGCCAGGGTCATCACAGTAGCACCTATGGGTCCTCAAATGAGAGAGAATTGGAAGGTTATGCCTAGAATTTTGAACCATGTTCATGATTTCTCTCAAAACCTTAATCTCAGGCTACTGTGGGTTGTGTGTGTGAGTGTGTATGTGTGTCTGTGTGTGTGTGAGTGTGTGTGTGTGTATATGTGTGTGGCTATGTGAGTGTGTGAGGATGTGTGTCTGTGAGTGTTTGTGAGTGTGAATGTGTGAGTGTGGGTGTGTGAGTGTGAGTGTGTGTGAGTGTGTGTGAATGTGTGCTTGTCTGTGTGCGTCTGTGTTGGAGTGTGTATGTGTTTGTGAGTGTGTGTGAGTGTGTCTCTGTGTGTGTCTGTGTGTGATACTGTGTGAATGTATGTGTTTGTGTGTGTCTGTATGAGTGTGAGTGTGTGTGTCTATGTGTGTGAGTATGTGTGTCTGTGTTATTTGTGTATGTCTGTGTGTGAGTGTGTGTGTATGTATGTATGTGTGTATCTGTATGTGTATGTTTCTGTGTATCTGTGTGAATATGTGTCTGTGTGTGTTTGTGAGTGTGAGTGTGTGTGTGAGTGTGTGATTTAGTGAGTATGTGTGTCTATGTGTGTGTGAGTGTGTGTGAGTGTGTATATGTCTATGTGTGTGAGTGTGTGTCTCTGTGTGTGTCTGTGTGTGAGTGTGTGTATGTCTTTGTGAGTGTTTGTGTGAAAATGTGTGTGTCTTTGTGAGTGTGTGTGTGTGTCTATGTGTCTCTGTCTGTGTCTATGTGTGTGAGTGTGTGTCTGTGTGTGTATGTCTGGGTGTGTGTGAGTGTGTGTGTTTGCACTAGCAGTGTTGACCACACACCTAAGGGTCCCATCCCCAGCAGGCCTACTTTCCCTGCAGCCCACCTGCTCTCACCTGATGGGCAGGGGCTGCTCTTTCACTGCTGTGCTCCCCTAACCCCACCTGTCTGAGATCCACGCAGGAGGATCCTGAGGTGAAGGCTTAAGAGCCCACCCCTGGCTGGTGCTGTGCTTCTGAAAGAAAAGCAGGTGGGCAGAGCAGCTTAGAGCTTCACAGACACACCTGCCACACACATGGCTGTGTCTCCTGACCTCGGCACACACAGGCCCAGGGGTGAGGGGTTTAGGGCTGCAACTAGCCTAAACCTGCTCTTCCTGCCTCCTGGTCCTAGTCCACAGCCATGATCAGACCTTGGCTAAGCAGCCAGGATGGCTTCTGTCATATCCAGGTGACACTATGACATCACAGTGAGGAACAAAGGGACTGGACCCCATCATTCTCAGCCTCAGGCTCACCAGGAGTCTGTGGCTGGAGGTCATGTCTCCCTGTTTCTCTGTGCAGGTCACATTCCCTGTGTCTCACCTGTGCTGGACCTGTGCTGGCCACTTCCTGCATCACCTGAAGCATCTTGCTGACACCTGCTCAACTGTCCTACCAGTTGTCACCAGTGGCAATGTCATGGGAGGACCATTCCTGAAGCTCTTCCAGAATTGACACATTTTCCAGTCACTTTCTTAAAACATGTAGATAGATTCTTATTAGCCATTGATTACCAGGGTACATAGTCCTTGCCTCAAAAATGAAACCCTTTCTTCACAATTAGTGCCTTTTCCTATGGGATCTGATGACCATGTGTTCATCATTTCACTCAGTTTAATGGAAGCATGACAATGACAAACCTCTGGGTCAAGAATTTTTGACCATAAAACTCAAGTGACCAGATAAAAGTTCTCAAGGTGCTGCATGGGCACAATAGAGAGGTTGGGGATGACCCTGCGATTCTGAAGAGCGAATATTCAATGTCTGAGAGAAACAGAACCACAGAGGTCAGTGCTTCTGAGCCTTCTCCACACCAGGCAAGACAAGGAATCAACTCCACAGGGCCCAGGACCAGCATAGCTTGGTTTGTGTGGATTTCTCTTCTGTTAACACCACTGCATCTGCGTACATGATAATATATGGTCAAGTGCACTAAGTTGGTTATTTTTCTGGAAATGAGTTGCTTGGTTGAATGGTGTATTATGTAAGAATTATAGCACCATGAAAGCTCTCAAGAGATCTCCACATGTTTCTGGCTGACACAGGACTGAAAGCAAAGGCACAGATGAGAACCTTCCCAGCCCTCCAGTGTCAGTCAGGTCCACTGTGGTCAGATGGACGTCAGCTGTCAGTCTGGTCTCATGGTGTGGATATAATAATGGGAGTCAACAGTGTCCAGCCCTCTTGGTGAGTTGGATGCCTTCAAGTGCCAGCGGTCACATGAACTGGGTGAAAAGAGACTGATATTAGAGGAGTCCAGGGAGGAACCTCCAAAACATTGGTTCATAAGCCTAAATAGGGGAGTAGATGACTATGTAGAATCTTTGTTTGTTCATGCTAATTATTGGCAGTTGGTGCTCTAGTAATGATCTTTAAATGATCATTTATTTGGAAAGGACGTATTTTAAATTCTGACCCATTTTTAAATAACTGGCCATACCTCTTCCAAAAGGGAATTGTTCATAATCCACAAACTTTGTCTCCTCTAAAGTCTGGTAATCTGTCAAAACAGGTTGTCAACAGCATTGCCTTGCCCATTGCTGTTTGGATCCCAGGCCAAGAGGCTGCAAGCCTCAGGAGAGAAACCAGGTACATTCCCAGTCCAGGTCTCCAGGTCTCTTAGCCCCAGAGAGGACAGCAGGTGCAACTCCAGGTACACAGGTCAAAAGACTCAGGGTTGATTTCCATACAACCTAGAAAGGACCTACAAACTTAGAGAGATCCTGTCTTAAAAAATAGATAGATAGATAGATAGATAGATAGATAGATAGATAGATAGCCAGATAGATAGATATAGATCGAGATAAATACAAATATGACCGTGAATGTAGCTGAGTGGTAGTGCGTGTCTGGATTCAATACCAAATTTGAAGAAAAACTTGAAAAAGAAAAAAGGAAAACAACTCTCTATGCTTTAGTGGAAACTCCTGGACGAGGTTTGTGTGCACAGCACTCAGGGTGACAGGCCAGGCTGAACATCTTCCATGCTATGAGTGCCAGGCAGGTATCTGACAGCCCAGGTGAAACTACAGGATGGAAAATCATTAAGGTCTGCAGCAGAGAGTCGGGTGAGGAGCAGCTGGAGCTCAGACAGGGTGAGGGCAGGACCTGCACAGTGCCAGGCCACACTGTTGGACACATGTTTCTATACAATTGTCTAGTTCCATAGAATGCACAAAGTGACAATGGTGTGACCTTTAGACATGGGTAGCAGTTGATGAATTGTAACAAAAGCAATAGAGTCTGGGGTGGTGATGGAGGGGCTGTGAGAGCATGGGGAACACAGGAGAACTCTGCACTTCACCCCAATTTTCCTGGATACTTAAACTATACTAAACAATAAAGTCTAAAATATTTCCATGTGGAATATATGGAGAGGCCTATCTTTGCTGCACAACCCCTTATACTGCCTAATTCAGTCTCTTCAGGTGGTTAATTGCTTTCTTTATCATACAGTGAGCTCATTACCTGCTAGGGCTGAGCTGAAGGGCCAGGGTGCAGAAGAGCCTCCCCCCCCCTGTTCCTCTGACTGACCCTTCTTGTAGTGCTCAGGGCCTGGCTGCCTCTGAGCAGTGCCCTCAGCATGGGGAGGCAGCAGGAGGAGCAGCTGGGGCAGCCTTAAGCTTCTGCTCCCTGGGAGGTTTTTGTCATGGCCTGTGTCTCTGTGGGAGGGGAACTGTAGTTTTGTAGACAGTAATAATCATCTTCATCTTCAGGCTCCAGGCTGCTGATGGTGAGAGTGAAATCTGTCCCATATCCACTGCCACTAAACCTTGAGGGATCCAAGATTCCAAAGCATTTGCATACCTGATGAGGAGCTTAGGAGCTTTCCCTGGTTTCTACTGGTACCAGAGTAAATTACTGCTAATGCCCTGACTGGCCCTGCAGGTGAGGTTGTCTCTGTGTCCACAAGACACAGGCAAAGAGAATGGAGACTGGGTCATCATGATGTCACATCTGACACCTGCCATTGGAAACATAAAAAATATTCTTATGACTATTATGTTACAAGAGAACTTTCCTGAGTAGCCAGGCAGTACTGACCACACTGTGACTAGTAAATCCCCAGTACTGTCTTCCCTTACTGGGAGGCAGAGCTGCAGGAGCCCCAGGAGCTGAGCAGGGGCCCTCATGGCCATGCTGTGTCCTGAGAGGGACTGACTCCTGCACAGAGTGTGAGCAGCCTCTTAACAAGTCCTCAGGGCAGTGTACTCTACTGTGGGCACATGCAAATCATCAGAGCTGGGCAGGCTGGGTACAGCTGCAGGGAGGCTCCTCCTAGTCAATCAACACAGGCTCAGTGTGTCCAGGTGTCCTAGGTCAGACCAGGGAAGCTCACATTTGCTTGCGGGTAAACATGGATCCCTGGGGCCACAGGACACAGTCATCCCCCTGAGCTGTGAGGGGTGATCTGTATTGCCTTTCTTGTTCAGAACAGGCTGTCCTTGTGTCTTAAGCAAAGTTCTATGTTGTTAACCCTCGGAGGAGGAGGAGGCATTAGAGAAGCAAGGGGGTAGTTTATGCTTTGGAAGTAAAAATAGAAATTAATGCAGCAAGAGGGGAAGATGTATAAACTCAGTGAGGTGTTTGGGGTTTCTGGACATTGGCACAGCATAGGTAAGAAGCAGGGAGGAGGGACCCACCCATGGACTCAGCCCTCCCTACTTCAGAGTCCCACAGAGCACACTCATACCCATCATGGTGCCCATCTTCTCCAGACCAGCAGGTCTATGGCCAGCCAGGCTCTTCAACTTAACTATCTTATAAAAGAAGGAAGAATAATTTTACAAACCATGAAGGTATTTTAGAGATTGAAGTTTGGAGAATATAGGGCATGGTCAGCATCTGAGTAAAAATAATAAAGATCAAGATTCTGTATATAATTCTGCTTTACCAGTATTACCACATATGATTTTAAGTCCTAGTAATGCCTCATGACCTCAAGAGGGGAGCAGTGTCCCTACACATCATATCCTCCATCAGGTCCTCTTGCAACTTTAACAGAAATAAAGCAGGTCAAAGTTCTTCACCCCTGTTCTTCTCAGAGTTATCAAAAAAAACATCCCAATAACTGTCCATAATATTCTTTTTTCTTTACCTTTCTTTCTTTCTTTCTTTCTTTCTTTCTTTCTTTCTTTCTTTCTTTCTTTTTTCTTTCTTTCTTTCTTTCTTTCTTTCTTTCTTTCCTTCTTCTTCTTCTTCTTCTTCTTCTTCTTCTTCTTCTTCTTCTTCTTCTTCTTCTTCTTCTTCTTTTTCTTTTTCTTTGTTTTCTTTTTCTTTTTTTTTTCTTTAATTTCTCCCTTTTGTGCTGATGACTGAACCCAAGGCCTGGTGCATGATGCACAGTTCTCTGCCTCTGAGTCAGAGCACCATACCCTCCCTCCCTCAGTTACACTTCATTTCTGGGATCATCAGTTGTCCCCTGATACTTTCTCCTGCCCTGGTCTGGGAAGGCTCACCTGTTCCTACCACAAACAGCAGGACAGAGATGGAGAGCAGTAAACTAAAGGAAAAAAGGAAGGTTTAAATGCTTCACCCTATTTTAAATATTCCTGTGCTTATGCTAAGTTCCTTAGGGAAGAGAGACTACAATGAAATCTTTACTGTGGGACTGGGAAAAGTACATTCAGGTCAAGTTTCTCCTTAGCAAGTGACACACTGCAGGTGGACAATTGTGGGAATGTGTGCAGAGCATCTGATGAAGGAAGGACTTTGCTGGTGCTGTAGATGGGAGAATCTGGGGCATGAGCTCACCCAAGGCTGAACTCAGGCTGGAGCTGCATGAGATCTGTAGTCTCTGGCCCTGGGCTCTGAAGAGGAGGTTCTCCTGGACAGTGAAGTGAGCACCTAAGGAAGCAGAAGCCCTGCCCTCAGGCTTCCTGGCAGGGGAGCCAGGGGAGGAATGTACTCTACTCCCAGGGGCTGAGCCAGGCAGAGAGGCCATAATCAGGGGAGTTTCAGAGACCAGGAGTCAGCTCTCACCTGGCTCTTCACTCAGTGCTTAGCTCACTGTCCTGGGCAGAGACCTGCTAGACCAGAGAGGGGTATCAGTAAAGATCCACAGAGCCTCATCTCTGCCACAATTCAATTTACAACTAAAGGAATACTGCATGCCACATATGTAATATTTAAAATATAAATCCTATGGACAAGTCTGTATTTACTCTGTAACTCTAGTATGAATATTTCTATGAATATAAGTATTTCTTGACTTTTTGTTAAACATATGCTTTTATATTTATTTATTTATTCATTTGCTTATTTATTTATTTACTTTTTTTTTAGTTTGTCAGCTGCAGTGATGCAGTCAGGGTTCTCACATGACAGGTCACTATGAACTACATCCAAATCAGCTCCCTTTTGTTTACATACTGTGATGTATAATTTTCCTGGGGTGCCCTTAAACCTGCAGTCCTCCTCCCTCAATCTCAAGGTCTCCAGGATTACAGGTGTGTGCCACCCTGCCCATGGGACTCTAAGTTCAGACACCCTGACCCTAGGCAGGTAAAGCTGGAATCTCTTGCCTAAACCCATGGCTGCCTCTCCACTCTCAGGACTGAGCATGAATACCATGGAGTTCAGGACCTGAATAGGGTCATCCTGCTCCCTGGAACAGTGACCTTCCCATTTCTCAGGACACTGGGGCATGTGAAGGGCTCCAGTGAAAGAGAGAAACAACTGTCATAGAGATGGGCAGTTGTTCTGTGGTCCAAATAGAATTTCTATGTCCAGACCTGGGCATGGGCAGTTCTGAATGGTTGTTTCCCCACACAGGGCAGAAGAGCTGGCTCAGTAACTGCATGGCCACAAAACAAAGCCATTCACACATGCTGTTGGCCATTCCTCATACTAGAAGGAAACAAGTGCCTGTGGCAGATCGACAGTTCATATGATGTAGGGACTCTGCTTACAGTGGACATGGCAGTCACACATACAGGATATGCAGGAGAACAGGGTTGTGACCTAGATGAAGACAGCCAAGTGGGAAGTGAGGAGTGACAGGTATGAACTCAGAGTAGGAGGGTACAGGACAGAGAAGACCCAGGCAGGAGGGCAGAGGAGAGACACTGGAGGAGCCCAGGATCCAGGGAGAAGTGATGGGAGGGGGAGGGAGGGTGTGACTTCAGAGCTGTCCCCAACCTGCTCCAGTGAAGGTCCTCAGGCTATCAGCAGTCCTGTGCCAAGCAGCATCTGAGTGGAGGTTTGTCCCCTGGGGGGGGAAGGAAGAAGTTAAGTTTCTTGAAGGAAGTGTGGCTGCTGGTGGCCACAATGACCAGGCAGGCAGGGTGTGCAGAGGGCAGCAAGAGGCAGCAGGAGCTCAGCAACCAGGCCTGGTCCTGATAGTGCCAGGCTGGATACTGCTAATGTTCTTGCTGAGTCAGTAAGGGACAGTGACCTCTCTCCTGGGACACAGAAAGAAAGGCTAACATGAGTGACACCCTGTGTGTTCTCACTTTACCAGAAGTGAGTCCTCTCTCCACGTTTCTAATGGATAGTAAGAGGGACATCAGTGAACAAAGGCAAGAGGAAGTGCCCTGGGGGAATCAGGTGGCAGTAGGTGGTGTCAGGGTGCAAGAGGGACCTTACTAGCACCCTGGCATACAGGAGGGCAGCACGATACCTTAGGGTCTGTTTTGCAGACTACAAAGTGACAACTCATGGAAGTCCTCCTGGGCCTTAGCCCTCATCAAGGAGCGACAAAGTGTCTCTGTGGACTTCCTGGCCATGCCCTGGACTGACTTTGCACACAAATGTCCATGCTTTGGCTCAGGCCTTCCTGGCCTTCTCCAAGGCTCTGCACTTTCCCCCCTGAGCCCAGCCTGGTGTCCAGCATGCCCTGGGCTCTGCAGCTGCTCCTACTGTACCTGGAGGCTGCCCTCCCTCGGGGCTGGTGCTGTGGCTGCTGCACCTGCAGGGCCTGTGAGCTTTCTGCTCAGGAAGTGGGCAGCAGCTCCAGGACACACACAGGGGAACTATGTGGATGACAACAGAGTTTTGGATATATCTTTTCACTCTGGTGCATAGGGGTTTAAGTACAGTCTGAAGACTTGTGCTACAAACACCTTCCCATAAATTATATTTTCTTTGTTATCCACTTACAGATGTGGAATATGTTTATGTTAAATATGGAAATCATTAACTTTGAGTAACCTAGCAGTGCAAAATAGATTGTTTCCTTAACCATCAATAAGACGATGTTGTCCTGCATGTAAGCATTTTTTATTGAGTAAAAGAATGAATATTATGTTTTTGATCATTATTTTAATGAGTATCTGTCAAAAACATTTTCTATACAGCTTTTGTTGGAATATAGAAATCAGATTTTTTTCATATGGGTTGGGATGTTGGAGGGAGTTGTTTCACCATGTCACCTTCCCAGACACTCAGAAACCTCCACAGCCATGGTTCCTGGAGACTTGCCTACTCTTATAGAGGGTAGTAGACATTGGCATCAACACAGTGGTGCTGGGTCGTGAGCTGTCCTGGATGCAGATGCCTTCAAGTTCTGATGCACCAGGTTCTGACCAATTATTGCCTTCAGTCTGGCTTGGCAGTGCCAGGTTGCAGGAACTTGGGTGTTGCCCACTCAGATAATGAGGCATGGCTCCAGCTATAGGAGTCACCCACAGGGGTTGAGTTACCTTTACCTGTTCCTTTGTAAACCTGACTCGTTGCCCCATTCGAATGGCTTCTCCCCAATAAAAGAGTTCAGCCCATCCTCCCAGCTCTCTTTCTTGCCTTCTTGTCCCCCTTATGGGAGCTGTTGCTGAAGACCAGTCACTGAACCCAAAGAAAAGGTATTTTCTGTATCTGTGTCTTTAGTCCCCAAATTCACATGTTGTGACCCTGATGGATTTAGTCATGTGATATGACAGTGCTGGTTCTACAGGAATGAAGGAAGAATGAGCTAGGGGTTTCTGGAAGCTTCCACCTAATTTCAAAGGAAGTCCTGGGAGGCCAGACTAAGTGTGCCAAGGTCAGAGTCCCTGTGGGGTGCCTCTGAGAGGGCAATGTTTGGGAAAGTGGAAGGAGTGGAAGGTCCATTGGAGATCCCTGAGACTGAGAGATGCCAGTAACACAGAACATCTGCTGAGGAAAGCTGCAGGATCCAGCAGAAACAATACCAGAGAGAAAGCATGTGGGTTGCACTCACAAAGCCATCTATGGAGCTCCACAGCCCTTTGGAGAGAATATCAGAGTGCCATGTGCCCCAGGGGTTGGATGTGGGGCTACAGGACTAATTTACCCATCTGGATATTGGCATACTGGTTTCATTCTTTCTTTGTATGCCCTGTGACTTTTTTCCTTTTTAAATTTTTCTTCTTTTTTTATTTTGAAATGGAAATGCTTTCTTGGTGCTTTTATATATTAGATACATGTAACATGATTTTGACTTTTACAGGGGCTCACAATGAGAATTTGCATTGAACTTGGACTTGAGCAATTCAGAAACTCTTAAGAGTATGCAAACTCCTGCAATGGTCTAAATGTATTTCACACTTTGAGGTGGGTATGAGCCCACCTGGGGGGTCAGGGCACAATGTTATGATGTGGATATAAGATGCTCCCCAAAAGCTCATGTGTGAGACAATGCAACATTGTTTAGAGATGAAATACCAGATTATGAGTTGTCACCTAATCCATAATCAGTGCATTAATCCCCTGAAGATTAACTAGGTGGTTAATGTAGACAGGCAAGGTGTGGCTGGAGGTTGGTCAATGGGGTCGTTCCTTTGAGTGATAGATTTTGCCCCTTAAGTGTAGTGCTTCATGGTGCCACATCCTAAGTCCTAAGTGAATTTCTCCCTGTCACGTTTCTGCCAGGATGTTCTGCCTCAAATGGGGCCCAGAGCAATGCCTTTGGCTGTCTATTAACTCAGACCTCGGAACAATGAGCTCAAATAAACTTGTCCTCTTGTTGTCCTTCTCAGATTCCTGGTTCCAGAAGTGAAATAACTGACTAAAGCAACTTCCAAACTTGTTAGGGTGGAAGCTTGTTGAACTTGGGGCAGCTGGGGTTGGAGGCCACCCGAGAGAGAAGGCCTGGTCTGGGTGTAAGTGGGGCATGTGGACCTGTGGACATTACCATAGGAGGGAGCTCAGGACCTGAGTTAGCTGAATGAGGTTTGAGGCTTGGACTGGACAATACTCATGGAAGAGTTAAACATTTTTCACTTTTACTTCTTTCTTGTGAGAAAATGTGTTTTGGGGCTCACACCTTCAGAGGTTCGATTCAGTTCATGGTTATCTGATTTGATTCCATTCCTCTGGTCTAAAATGTGGCCTGTGGCAGACAGCCATGGAGAAGAGAAGCTGCTCATCTCATGGTTCCTAAGAAGCCACAAGGACAAGGTAGACTTCTCAAGGACATGTCCCCAATGGCCTAACTTCCTGCAGGAATGCCCAGTATGCCCAGAGTCACCACCCAGTTAGTCCATTTAATTATAAATCCACCAAATGGATTAATCCACTGCTGAGGTTACCACTTTCATAATCTCAAAATTTTATATCTAAACATTCCTGCATTAACTATTGTTTGGGGGCCACCTCATATTCAAACAACAACATTCTGCCCTGTACCCCTGAAACTCATGTCCATTTCACCATTAAAAATACATTTAATATCCCTGCAAGAGTCCCCATAATCTTAACAATTCCTGCTTATGCACAAGTCCTAGTCCAAAATCTGATCCATGTCTCAAGGTAAATTCTTGATTGTGAGACAATAAATGTGGCTAAAAGGCAGAGGATTTCTGCCCATTTGGTTCTGAATATCATCAGCAGTATTCATATAACCGAATGCAATTTTTCTCCTTTACTCCTCAGTCAGTGAGACATGGTGGCCACCATCGGGAAGAGATGGGAAGATAAAGCCTGTTCATCCTGTCTTGGGGCCATGAGGACATGTGGTTGAGTAATGTGAGTCTGATCTGCAGGTATCCAAAGCTTCAGTCCTGGTCATAGGGGAACCTGCTGGTATTGTACTTCCTCTGCCTGGATGTGGAGCACCTTGATCCTGGTCCCCTAGTACCCATGAATGAAAAGACCAAATACAGGCACCTAGTCCTCATTCCTATTCTTTCACAATTAGGATCTTCTTTCAAGTGTAGTTTCCAGCAAGGTGCCCCCATCTTTCCTTCCCCAAATCCCTTTACAACAACACCATGTCCCCTGGACAGTTTTACTGCTGCTGTGGAGCCTTGCTACTGGTCCCTGCAGGAGCTTGTTCCAGGACATGGTGCTGCTCAGATAAAGACTTGTAAAAGTACAAAACACCCCTTAATTTCAGAGAAACTCATGTCTCCAGTGCTTTGCTTTGACAGGTGGTTGCCCATTTCCTCGCTTCAGGCATTGCAGAACCATTGGGATGTATCAGGAGCATGCAGGTGATGGTCGCACAGCGAAGTGCCCTGAAGTCCTCAGTTCTGGATGCATCTCAGGTCAGTCCATCCGTTAGCTTCATGGGACAATCATGTTTAGCCCACAGATGATTGTGGAGGAAGGGACAGCCTCTTCTACCATTCTAAATAAATCATATCCAGGATATTATGAGGGTTTAATCCAATAAATATGGGAAAATACAAATGCATTCTTCAAACTCTGTGAGGAGTGGTGAACAGGGTTGTGACCCACATGAGGACAGCCATGTGGGAAGTGAGGATTGACAGATGTGAACTCAGAGTAGGAGGGGACAGAACAGACACAACTCCAGGGACCTAGTCCTCATTCCTAATCCTTCACTACATCTCAAGTGCAGTTCCCTAGCAAGGCATCTGTTCAGACCCACACAGCTGCTGCTTCTCCCTGGCTGTGTTAGAAGTATTGGTTTACACCAATTACCATTAAGTACTCTCTGAGTCTTTCCTGGGTGTCATTGCCCTATAGACAGAGAGTCTACTGGAACAACAGGCAGTGAGAGGAGGTGAAATGACTCCCCAATGGAAAGAGTGAGTGTGACAGGGGGTGGTGAAGTGGTGACAGCTACAACCCCAGGGTCCTTATGAGTTCTGATTTTCAGGGACACCATTGAGGGCTGTCTGCCATCCCTGCTGTGCACTGGGGTACTGCTCTGGCCATGTGTGAAGAGGCACCCTGTGAGTTTCCTGTCTACCTGGTGGTTTTAGAGTGCTGTGAACTGTCTGGTACATTTGAAACACATTCTGCTACTGTTGTGCTTGTTTAGATAGAAAAATCACCTGTGACTTTGATTCACTCTGAAGGACCTGTTTACATTTGTAAATGATTCCTAGTGAGATGATAGTCGCCCCAAAATTGGGATCTGGAGTTCAGATGCCACACAATATTTTGCCAGTCAACACACCCTAGCTGGCATTGGAGGGACCATAGTCATGTTGCTTGAAGACCAGGAAATTTGGTGAATCTTTGTTTGGAGCACAGTATGGTTGGGCACAATTTATGAGCCACTTATCAAGCAGAAACAAACTTTATTTTTAGAACACACACACAGCACTACATGAGCTCTTCAGGAATTCCTCCAGAGCCCACATGAGACCACCAGCTTCCCACGAGCCTCTCAAACCCCACTCCTCCTGCTCTTGAGGTTGATTGGATGGGTCATGTGGGCGGAGCCAAAAAAGTCCACCAATGAGCAGCTACATGGTCTGAAAGGGCGGGGAAACAGCTCAATGAGCATCACTGCTGAGGAGCCAATCAGCTGGCAGCTGGAAGTTTGCTGGGGCCATGGTGAGCCAATGAGCTGGAAGTTTGCTAGGGGCCCTTCAACTGTGGCTCTCAACATCTCCCCCTCTCTGTTTAAAAAACAAGCATGTGGCTTAGGGACCGTGCCTGCCTTAGGTTGTCCAATACTACATATGTTTCTTACCCGTCATCAGATGAGCTGACCTCAAGGCATCAGCCTCCTGTCTTAGGTTGGTACCATTGCAGTCGGATCTTACCTGTCATTGACTACTGGTCCAGCATACAGCCACACCTGTGGATAGGCCTTTGTACTAGCGGTTGGGTGATGTTCTTTCTCTGTTGGCCCCCAATTTTTAGCTGAACAACCATGACAAGCAAACGGAAGAGGATACACCAAGCCAATTGATGGCTCCTTTTGGAAAAATTGTACCACAGATGATACCATCAGCAAAAATACCCAAACACTGCCACAAGTTGCTGCACCAACAGATAGTTCACAATGCATACAAGTGATACATAGTCCAGGCAAGTCGTGCAAGCAGTTCAGTGATAGCTATTGCAGAAGCTGTAGATTGGTTTTATCTTTGTCTTCACCAGCACTGGGATGAAGATTGGAATTCTGGCAATAATGGCTAAAGAAAAAAATTATGTAACATGCCAGCAGGCACTAAAAGAAAACAATTTTCTGAACAATTTACATTATCCTGAACAGAATTATTAAATATAATGAAAAGGAAAGGTGAAAGTAAACAAACAGATCTGTTAACCTCCTTTTTTCACATATTAAAAACAATCCTCAACTATTTACCCAATTTAAATTAAACCATTTAAATCATGTGAATAAGAAAAAAAAAATATTTGGATTCATTTTTTCATGAGTGCTCATCATATATGATATATGGACATATGTACATACAAACATACAACACAAAACACAAGTTTGCACACATAATATAATACATATAACACATAACATAATAGTAAAGGCAATATAAATTTTACAGATGAAATCTCCATTGCAATGTTTAAAAAGTCTATAGTCAAAAAATAGAACGGATCAGTAAAACATTAACCTAGGTCTGTATGAGCTCAAAAACCAAAATAGAATTTCATGATGTGGAAAAGGGGAATAATAAAGTAGATATTGAAAAAAGCATCCTGGTTCTGTCACAGATGTAAGGATAGCCAAACTGGAGTTCCGGATATCAGCTGTTATGGATTTGAGCCAAATCATCTTCTTTTTGGTCTGTAGAAATCGCTTTAACTAATCTCTCTGGAATCCAAATCAGCTGCTGTTCTCCCAGTGGAAACATACAAACAGACTCCCAACTCCAGATAATTACAGGGTCAGGACTTTTCATTGTCCTGTTAGAATATCCTTCCAAAGTACCTTGGGCTTATGTACATTTTTTGGACACATATGCCTTTCCACAGCACTAATACCTGATGAATCCAAATTTAAAAAGTTCAGAGTAAAAAGGGTTATTTTAAGTTTATCTTTGGGGGATATATACCCCTTCCCATTTCCTTCTTTTTGCTTTAATAAGTACATTTTAATAGTTTGATGAGCTCTTTCAACTATGCCTTGACCCTGTGGATTGTATGGGATTCCTGTTATATGAGTAATGCCAAATGATGAGCAAAATTGTTTAAAAGAGGTAGAAGTATAACCAGGGGCATTATCTGTTTTTATCTGTTTTGGAACACCCACAGTGGCAAAATTTTGTAATCAATGAGCTATAATATCTTTATTTTTTTTCTATGGCATGAAGGGAGCTCATCAAAAATCTGGAAGAAGTATCAACTGTAAAATGCAAATATTTTAATTTTCCAAATTCTGGCAAGTGTGTGATGTCCATCTGCCAAATATGGTTAGGTATCAGTCCAATAGGATTGACTCCAAGATTAACTTGTGGTAAAAAGGTCACACAATTTTTCCATTGTTTTATTATTTCTCTGGCTTTTTCCTTAGTTATTTGAAAATGCTTTTGTAAAGTATTAGCATTGAAATGGGACATTTTATGAAAAATTTATAGCTTCTTCTAGTTTAGAAAAAATATGTATGTCATGTGTAGTTTTATCTGCTAAATCATTGCCCAAACTAAGGGCTCCAGGCAATCCTGTATGTGCCCTGATATGTCCTATAAAGAACGGATCTTGTCTGTCCCAGATTAGATTTGTTTAGTGGAAAACAAAGAGAAAATAGTAAAGGAAGGGGAAATCATAACAGCATCTTCAAGGGATACTAGAGCATTAACTATATATGGACTATCAGAAAATAAGTTAAATTCAGACAGTTAAACATCACAAAAGCTTGTAATACTTCATTAATCTCTACCTTTTGAACTGATGGTTTGGGTACTAAAAATGTAAAAGTTTGATCAGGTGTAACTACTTCTGTTGTACCATTATTTGACCCATCAGTGAATATATTTGGAGCATTCATGATAGGTGTTTTCTTGACATTTTTGGAAAAATTACAGGATTCGATGACCAAAAAGACAATAAAGGATTAGAAGATAAGTGGTTATCAAATGAAACATTAGATTTGCACATGAGTATTGTCCAAGTATTTAATCATTAGCTAACTCATCAATTTGATCCATAATATATGGAGTAATAATTTTATTGGGAGAAATTCCAAACACTCCCTTTGCTGCTTTTATTCCTTTGAGTATTAATTGTCCCACAGCCTCAGGATACCTAGTAAGAATAGTGTTAGGAGAATAAGATAAATGTATCCACAATAATGGACCTTCATGACAAAAATACTCCTGTAGGAATATTTTTTTGTTGGTAATACAATAAATAATAAAGGCAAACCTGTATCAATTCTATCCAAATACATATTTTCCATATATGTTAAAATAATTTTTAATGCCTTTCTTGCTTCAGGCATTAACATGCAGGGTGAATTTGGATCTGATGGACCTTTTAGGATATCAAATGAAGGTCCCAAGTCTCCTGTTGGTATGCCTAGATAAGGCTTTATCCAATTTATGTCTCCTAATAACTTTTGAAAGTCGTTAAGTGATTTGAGTCGATCTAATTGTATTTAAATTTTTGGTGGACAGACCATGGTTGTGGATAATAGAACTAAAAAATTGATTGGAAAATTTAATTGTACTTTATCTATTGTTATCTCTAGATTATAATTTTTAATAAGTTTGTAAGTGTGGCATAACATTCTAGCAATGTGTTTTTATCTTTGTGTGCTAATAATACATCAACCATATAGTGAAATATTTGATTTCTAAGTGGCTGGATTACTTTGTTAACATAAATTTGAAACATAGTTGGGCTGTTAGCCATCCCTTGAGGGAGTACTTTCCATTAATATCTCTGATCAGGACCTTCATGATTCAGTGCAAGGATATTAAATAGAAAATGTGGACTATCTTCAGGATGAATTGGAATTGAAAAAAATCTGTAATATCTATAACTAAAACATACCATGTTTTTGGCAAAGGAGACAATTGGGGAATCCCCAACTGAGCAGATCCCATAATAATCATCTCATTATTAATGGCTCTTAAATCTTGCAATAATCTCCATTTACCAGATATGTTTTTGATAATAAAATGGGAGTATTATGGGGAGATACAGAAGGTTGTATATGTCCCTCCACTAATTGTTGTTTGACCAAGTCATGGGCTGCTTGTATCTGTTCTTTAGTCAGGGGCCACTGAGAAACCCATACTGAGCTTTCTGATTTTCAAGTAGTTTTTATTGTCTCAGTGACCCCTCCTGAAAATCCAATCCATGTCTTTCTGTTCCTTGATCTATTTATATTGGTGCTGCTATACCTTGTTCTTGTTCTCCTAATCTTTTTCCTTTTCTAATACCCTGTCTAGCCATAATAGTGGATGCATTGAAATTGATGTTATTTGTTAATGTTAGTCCTAATTGATCTAGGACATCTCGTCCTCATAAATTTATGGGAAGATGATCCAATACATATGGCTGTATAGTTCCTTCACATCCTTCAGGATCCTTCTAAGCTAATACCATTGTGCTTCTATGGGAATTAGTTGCCACTCCTAGGCCTCAAAGCATTTGAGTGGCTTGGTGTAACTGCCAATATTTTGGCCATTCTTGACGAGATATGATGCTAAGTTCTGCACCTGTATCCAGTAGCCCATTTAATTCATTTCCTTGAATATTTAGTTTTAGCATAGGGAGAGAATCTATATTTATCGAAAGCATAGCCCAATCTACACCTATGAAGCCTAATCCCCTGGAACCTCTTTCTACAGTATGACTGGAAAATTTATCATGTAGGCTTGGTATTATTAGTAACTGTGCTATTCTATCTCCTGGTGAAATTACTGATATACACTTTGGACAACTGGCTATAATTTTAATTTCACCTTCATAATCGGTATCAATTACCCCAGGACTTATCATAAGTCCTTTTAGAGTAGAAGAACTGCGTTCCAATAATAAGTCTACTGTTCCTTTGGGAAGAGTTCCTTTTACCCCTGTGGGAATGATCTGAACTCCCATCTCTGGAGTTAGTACTGTTCTGGCTGAGGCACAGATGTCCAATCCTGTGCTTCCTCTGGTTTGTCTAGTGAGGGAACTAATGGATAATGTGTCCTGAGCACTACATTGATGGGGTTGCTGTGTTCCTCCAGTGCCCCGTATATTTGTGGTTGTGGGCCCCGGAGCATTGGGCCCCCTAGTCCTTTTTTTGGCAATAAAGCCTAATGCCTTTCTCCATGATATCGTGGATAGATTCCTGGTCCTTGTTCTTTTTTTGATAACAGAGTACCCTCTATGGTGATTTGAGAATGACATTCATTAGCCCAATGTCTCCTTCTACGGCATCATGGGCAAATAACTGGTATTCTACCCTTTGATACCTAGTTTTGTTAAACCCTCCTCCTATGGGGAAAATTCCTTTTAAAATGTCCTGTTTGTTCACAATTGTAGCATGTTTTTGGACTGGCATCTAAAGCTTGTTGTACTGTAGCTGCCAAGACTTGCCATTGTTCATTATTGTCGCTACATAATTTAATATATGTGTTTAAATCTTCATGTTTCCATTGTCTAATGACCTCTCTGCACCAATGATTTGCTTGCTCATAAGCCAGTTGTTTTATTAATGACATTGCTTGTTCTGTATTCCCAAAAACTCCGGTAGCTGTTTGAATAAGCCTATCTACAAATTCAGGGTAAGGTTCATTAGCTCCTTGTATTACCTTAGATAATTGACCTTGTAAACCTACATGTCCTTGTAAAGTCTTCCATGCCCTAACTGCATCAACAGCAATTTGTGAGTATATGGCAGGATCATATGCAATTTGTTGCTGCTGATCCTCATAAGATCCCTTTCCTAACAACATATCTAGATTTCTCCAAGGATAACCAGCTGTTGCATTTCGCCTAGCAGTCTCCTTGCAAAATTCCTCATTGTCAACCTTCCATAGCAGGTATTGTCCTCCATTTAGCACAGCTTTACACATACTAGTCCAATCTGCTGGCATCATGTTCAAGTTGGTAATGGATTCGACCATGCTTACAATGAAGGGTGCTTGAGGTCCATAGGTTGTTACAGCCTCTTTTAGTTGCTTCACTCTTTTGAAAAATAAAGCATGGTGAATTCGCTACCCTCCTGCCTGCTCAAATACAGGACATGTTAATATTGAGGTCCTTTCTTCCATCTATCAACTAAGGGGGTTGGGGGCTTCCCATAATATGGAGGAGGCACTGTTGGTTGGAAACTTACGCCCTCTGGTGATATAAAATTGTTAGTGGCAGTCTCCTCTTGTAACTTTTCCCCTGATGGCATTTTCTTCTCTAAACTTTCTTCCTCTGTCTGACTAGCTTGAGAGACCTTTTCTTTTACTTGAATGTTTTCCTCTGTCTGACTAACTTGAGAGACCTTCTCTTTTACTTGAATCTTTTCCTCTGTCTGAATAACTTGAGAGACCTTCTCTTTTACTTGAATTCATATGTCTTCTCCTTCCTCTACCATTGTCTGAACTGGAGGCTTTGGACTAAGCAAACAAGATATGAATGTCCACAATTGCAATGTGCCAACTGGCAGAGTTCCTGGGCTTTTCTTTTCTATTCTTTTTAAATCTTCACCATAATGGTTCCATTGTGATATATTTAACAACTCCTCCTTAAAATGCCATGGACTACATTTTTGTATTGTATCAACGTATGCCCTGACTGTTCTTGGTTTTATTGAGATGCCTCCTTCCTCTAACAATTTACTTAACACTCTTTTGGTTGGTTTTTTGCTAATTTCTGATCCCATATTTCTACTATAATACAACCCAACAAGATGACGCCAAACAAAACCAAAACAGAATGAAACAAAAATGGAACATCAAAAAATCATTATATCAGCCTTTCTATCCTCCTGAAATGTCCTTCTGTTTTTTCTCCCTATCTGTTCCTTGGATGCAAATAGTTTTTCCTCAGATGTGAGTGGTTTTTCTTCCATCTCACTCACGTCCAGGGACAGACAACTTAAAACAAATGCGAAACAAAACGAAAGAAGAATCTTAAAATGGCTACCCGTCCTCTCGCCCTGCACTCAGGGGCGAGCAGTTTACCTTATTACTTACCCTCATTCTTTCCCTATGTGGGCACCCAAATGCTGCAGCCTGGCTGGGAACAATTCGTGAGCCACTTATCAAGCAGAAATAAATCTTATTTTTAGAACACACACGCCGCACCACATGAGCTCTTCAGGAATTCCCTCAGAGCCCAACTGCCACCTCCGGCTTCCAAGGAGCCTCTCAATCCCCCACTCCTCCTGTTATTGAGGTCAATTGGCTGGGTCACATGGGTGGAGCCAAAAGAGTCCCAATGAGCAGCTCCGTGGTCGGAAAGGGCGGGGAAAAAGCCCAATGAGCATCACCGCAGAGGAGCCAATCAGCTGGCAGTTGGAAGTTTCCTGGGGCCCCTTAGGCTGTGGCTCTCAAAAGTGACCTCTTCCAGTCATGATCTGTGGGGTGTGATCAATGGAAATTGTGAGATGTCATCAATTTAATTACCAAGGCTGCAGGATGCACAGGAGATGAGGGAGTCGTCAGTTAACAGCTACTGGACACAACCAGCAAAAGCATCTTCTGTATCCTTTAATGTTTGCTAAAATCATGAACACACCCCCAGGGGACATGGCAACTGACTCCCACTCACCAGGAACCTTCTTGCCTGTTCACCCCACACAATCCATAATTACCAAGAGCTTGTCTTGAGGGCCAACCTGTACCCCAGGGCTCTCCATGCTATGTAGTGTCACCCTCTCATTCATAGTCCTGTGGGCTCAGGGCAAACAATTCCCCCTTTTCTTCCCCAAATTCCATAACAACAATACCATGTCCACTGGATGTGTTTTCTGCTGCTATGGACCTTTGTCACTGGTCACTGAAGGAGCTAATTCAAGGACATGGTGCTGTCCATAGAAGTACCTTTACAAGTTCAATGCCCTTCATTTCAGTGAAATACATGTCTCCAACACTTTGCTGTCACAGGCACTGGCACTCTTCCCTGCCTCAGCATCTGCAGAACCCTTGGATTATATCAGGAGGACCGGGGTGAGGATCATATGGAGAATGGCTCTCAAGTCCACAGTTCTGGCTGAGTCTTACTGAATAGTCCACTGAATATCTTCCTGGGACCAGGTTGAGCCTGCAGGTATTGTGGAGGGAGGGACAGCTTCTCCTCTCTTTATACATCAATAACACCCTGGATATTATGAGCATTTCAGCCAATATTTATGAGAAAATCCAGATACATTCTTGAAACTCTGTGAAATCTGTGACTGAGACCATAATCCCCAAACTGAACTGACATGTCCCCAATTCAATCAGTAGATTATTGTCAGGTCAGTGCCTGGGGGGCTCAGGAGGAAAAAAATAGAATAAGGGTGCAAAGGAGCTCCCTGAGCCCTTCCACCAAACCTCCAGTGTCCTTCAGACCCTGCTGCCTCTGAACAGTACCCTCAGCAGGTGGAGGCAGCAGGAGGAGCAGCTGGGGCAGCCCAGCCTCACACTTCTGCTCCCTGAGAACTTTTTGTCATGGCCTATGTCATTGTGGGAGAGTAATCCCAACTCTGTTGACAGTAATAAGTGGCAGCATCTTCAGGCTCTTGGCTGCTGATGGTGAGAGTGAAATCTGTCCCAGATCAACTGCCACTGAACCTTGAGGTGTCCCCAGATTGCAAAGTGTTTGCACGATAGAGGAGGAGCTTAGGAGCTTGTCCTGGTTTCTGCTGATACCATTGTAAATTATTGCCAATACCCTGACTGACCCTGCAGGTGATGGTGACTCTGGTCTTCAGGATACACAGGCAAGGAAGATGGAGACTTGGCCATCGTGATGTCACATCTGAAACCTGACATTGGAAGCATAAAAGAAATGTCCTTGTAAGTAGTGATGTTCCAAGAGGACTTTCCTGAGTAGCCAGGCAGCACTGACCACACCTTGATTAGTAAATTCCCAGTACTAAAACCAATATCTGGGAAGCAGAACAGTAGGAGCCCCAGGAACTGAGCAGGGGCCCTCATGGCCATACTGTGTCCTGAAGGGGACTGATTCCTGCACAGGGTATGAGCAGCCTCTTAAGAAGTACTCAGGGCAGTGGGCTGTGCTGTGAGCATATGCATATCAGCAGAGATGGGCAGGCTGTGCACAGCTGCAGGGCAGGCTTCTCCTGGTCAATCAACACAGGTTTAGTATGTCCAGGTGTCCGAGGTCAGACCAATTTGCTTGGGGGGGAACATGGTTCCCTCGGGCCACAGGACACAGCCAGCCCCCTTAGCTGAAAGTGATCTCTAGTCACTTTCTGGTTCAGGACAGGCTGTCCTTGTGTCTTAAGCACAGTTCTGTCTTGGTGACCCTTGGAGGAGGAGGAAGAAGCATTACAGAATCAAGGGGATAGTTTATGCTTTGGAAGTTAAAACAGAAATAAAGGCAGCAAGAGAGAAAGATGTATGAACTCATTGAGGTGTTTGGGGTTTGTGGACATTGACAAAGGTGGGTAAGAGGCAGGGAGACCTACCCATGTCCCCAGCCTTTCCTGCATCAGAGTTCCACAGAGCACATTCATACCCATCATGATGCCCATCTTCTCCTGTCCAGCTTATCTAAGACCACCAAGACTCTTCAACTTAACTATCTTTTATGAGAAGTGAAAATAATTTTGTAAACAATAGAGAAATTTTACAAACTTTAGAGATTAAAGTTTGGGGAGTATAGGGCATGGTTAGCATCTTAGTAAACATAGTAAAGATCCAGATTCTGTATATAATTCTGCTTTACCAGTATTACCACGTATGTTTTTAAGTCCTAGTAATGCCTCATGACCTCAAGAGGGCTGCATTGTCTCTAAACATCATGTTCTCCATCAGGTCCTTTTGTAACTTTTCCAGAAATAAAGCAAGTAAAATTTATCCACCCTTGTTCTTTTCAGAGTTATCATAAAGTATTCCCAATAAGTGTCCACAATCTTTTTTTTTTCTTTCTTTGTTTTTTCCTTTAATTTCCCCCTTGGTGCTGATGAATGAACCCATGGCCTTATGCATGCTGCCCAAGTTCTCTACCTCTGAATCACCTATTCCTACCACAAACCACAGGAAAGAGCTGGTGATCAGTAAATTAAAGAAAAGGGGGAAAATTTAAAAGCTTCACCCTATTTTAAATATCCCTGTGCTTGTGTAACTTCCTTAGGGAATAGAGATTAAAATAAAATCTTTACTGTGGGGCTGGGAAAAGTACATTCAGGTCAAGTGTCTCCTTAGCAAGATGACAACATGCAGGTGGACAATTGTGGGAATGTGCTCTGAGCTTTAGAGGAAGGAAGGACTTTGAATGTGTAGTAGTGTCATGGCGAGATTGCAATCAATCACCCCATCAATCTTAAAGCAGGGGACAGGACATTTTTTCACAAGCTGGTGGGCCAAAGGACAGGGAGCAAGTCTACACTCTTGGGTCCCCTCCAGGGTTTGAGTCCACTTTTTATACTGTAAGTAAAGAACGGCAGCACATTAATCACAAGTGGCTGTTGCTGGTTCAAAACAACAATTAACTTCACAGGATCTAAAATCATAAGCAGCAGAGAAGTGAGTCAAAATCACTCTAGTTGAGCACAGGTTAAAGAATGGTCACCAACATCTAGATGACCATTCTCTGGCAGGATGCATGGCTCAGGAAATATGGGGACCACAAAGAGAACAACTTTACATTTCATAAGAATTGCCATTTTGTGTTGCCAAACTGCTGTGCAAGCCACTGTGGATGGGTACAGAGGCCAGGGTTTCCATGGGAGAAGCACTTCTTACAGGAGGTGGAGTCTCAGGGTAAAATGGAGTCTGTGTGGTCACTGCCCAAAGAGCCAGGCCCATAACTGTAGATGGGAGAGGCTGCAGGGGTTCAGCCAGTCTGAGCTCAGGTGGGGCTTCCCCAGAGCTGCAGGCTCTAGTCCTGGGCTGTAAGGACACAGCTCTCCTGAGGAAGCAGAGGCCCTGCCCTCAGGCTGTAGGCAACAGGTACAGGGAAGAAAGGTGCTCCACAACCTGGGCTGAGCCAAGCTGAGAGGCCATGGCCAGAGGAGTTTCAGAGACTAGGAGTTAGTGGTGGACCTCTCCCTTGGGGTGGCTGCACTCTGTGCTGAGCCCACTGTCCTGGGACAGATAGACCCTGCTGGACCTCAGAGGAGGGTCAGTAAAGACCCACAAGAGCCTCATCTTAGCCAGAGTTCAAATTGCTTAGAAATGAATGAAAGGAATATTATATGTCAGATATAGAATACATAGGAGATAAATTATGTGGTTATATTTGTGTTTACTCTGCATCACTAGTATGAGTATATGTCTGCATACAGATATGTCTTGACTTTTAGTTTAATATGTGATTTTATTTTTTTTCTTTTTCCTTTGTTACATTGTCACTTCTGGTGGTCTACACAGAGTCTCTTACATACTAGGCCAGCATGAGTTACACCCAAATCAGTTTAACTTTATTTATATACAGTGTTTTCATTATTTTCCTGGGGTGCCCTTGAACCTTAGTCCTCCTCCCTCAGTTTCAAAGTGTCCAGAACTATAGGTGTGTGACACCCTGCCCATGGTACTCTAAGTTCAGACACCCTGAGCCTAGGCAGGTAAAGCTGGCATCTCTTGCCTAAACCCACGGCTTTCTCTTCACTCTCAGGACTGAGCATGAACACCATGAAGTTCAGGACCGGCAAAGGGTTCTCCTGTTTCCTGGGAAAGTGACCTTCCCATTGTTCAGGACACTGGGGGACCCACAGGGCTATGCTTACAGATAGGAGCAGGTGTTACACAGATGGGCAGTTGTTCTTGACCCCAAGGGGACAGAAGTTCTGTGTCCAGAGCTGGGCAAGGGCAGCTCCTCCTGCTGGCTTCCCCCATACAGGAAAGAACAGCTGGCTCAGTGACTGCATGGCCAAAGGACAAAGCCACACACAGCGGCTGCTGGCCACCCTTCTGACTGGAGAGACAGAGGTACCTCTGGCAGGTCATAGCTGACATGATGCAGGGACTCTGATCCCAGTGTACCATGGCAGACCCATGTACAGCCCTGAACACATGCTGCTCTACTTTCTGGTCTCTAAAGACCAACAGGCACCACCTTTGACTCTCCCATGAGAATCCAAGGGGGTGGAGTCAGAGGCAGGCCAAGGGCCAGGACTTGCAGGAAAACAGGGTTTGGACCCTTATGAGGACAGCCATGTGGGGAGTGAGGAGTGACAAGTGTAAAGTCAGAGTAGGAGGGGACAGGACAGAGAAGACCCAGGCAGGAGGGCAGAGGAGAGACACTGGAGGAGACCAGGATACAGGGAGAAGGGATGGGAGGGGAGGGAGGGTGTGACTTCAGAGCTGTCCCAAACCTGCTCCCCTGAGTGTCCTCAGACTGTCAGCAGCCCTGTGCACAAGTAGCATCTGAGTGGAGGTTTGTCCCCTTGGGGGGACAGGAAGAAGTTCAAATTTCTTGAAGGAAGTGTGGCTGCTGGTGCCAGAATGACCTGTGTCCCCTGCCCCACAGCCCTCCCAGGCAGGCAGGGTGTGAATAGGGCAACAGGAGGCAGCAGGAGCTCAGTAGCAAGACCGGGTCCTGATGGTGCCATGCTGGACGCTGCTAATACTCTTTATGTGTTGTAAGGGAGAGTGACCTCTTTCCTGGGACACAGAAAAAAAGACTAACATGAGTGAGACTCTGTGTGTTCTCAGTTTACCAGATGTGAGTCATCTCTCCATGTTTCTGATGGATAATCATAGGGACATCACTGGAAAAAAGCAGGAGGAAGTGCCCTGGGGGATCAGGTGGCAGTAGGTGGTGTCAGGGGGTCCAGGAGGGACCTTACTAGCATCTTGGCAGTCAGGAAAACAGCACGGTACCTTAGGGTCTGTTTTGTGGAGAACAAGGTGATTACTCACTGAAAGTCCTCCTGGTACTGAGCCCTCAGCAAGGAGTGACAAAGTGTCTCTGTGGACATACTGGCCATGCACTGGACTGACTTTGCATACAAGTATCCATGATTTGGCTCAGGCTGTCTGGCCTCCTCCAAGGATCTGCACTGACCCCCCTGAGACCAGCCTGGTGTCCAGCATTCCATGGGCTCTGTAGCTGCTGCTGCTGTCCCCCCTTGGGGCTGGTTCTGTGGCTGCTGCACCTGCAGTGCCTGGTGAGCGTCCTGCTCAGGAGAGTGGGCAGCAGCTCCAGAACACAGACAGGTCATGTGCAAGTGACCACTGAATTTTGGATATATCTGTTCACACTCATGCATAGGGGTTTAAGTGCAGTCTGAAGACTTGTGCTACAAGCACCATCCTATAAATTATATTTTCTTTGTTATCCACATACAGATGAAGGATATATTTATGTTAAATATGGAAATCATTACCTTTGAGTAACCTAACAGTATAAAATACATTGTTTCCTTAACCATTAATAAGACGATGTTGTCCTGGGTGTTACCATTTTTTTTATTGAGTAAACAAATGAACATTAAGTTTTTTATCATAATTTTTATGAGAATTTGTCAAACACAAATTCTATACAGCTTTTGTTGGAATATAGAAATCAGATTAATTTGATAGGGGGTTGGGATGGTGGAGGGAGTTGTTTCACCATGTCACCTATCCAGACACTCAGATACTGCCTCATCCATGGCTCCTGGAGACTTGGCTACTCTTTAAGATGGTGGCAGACATTGGCATCAACCCTGTGATGCTGGGTCGGGAGCTACCCTGGATGCAGATGCCTTTAAGTCCTGATGCACAAGTTTCTGACCAATTATTGCCTTCTGTCTGGCTTGGCAGTGCCAGGTTGCAGGAACTTGGGTATTGCCCACTCAGATAATGAGGCATGATTCCAGGTGTAGGCGTCACCCGTGGGGGTAAGTTACATTCACCTGTTACTTTGTAAACCTGACTCCTTGCCTCATTTGAATGGGTTCTCCTAAATAAAAGAGTTCAGAACTTTCTCCTAGTTCTCTTTCTTGCATACTTGCCCCCCTTGAGGGAGCTGCTGCTGAAGACAGCAGCAGGGGCAGGGGACACAGGTCAGAGTCCCTGTGAGGTGCCTCTGAGAGGGCAATGTTTGGGAAAGTGGAAGGAGTGGAAGGTCCATTGGAGATCCCTGAGACTGAGAGATGCCATAACACAGAACATCTGCTGAGGAAAGCTGCAGGATCAAACA
The DNA here is from genome assembly GCF_045843805.1 of Urocitellus parryii. NCBI lineage: Eukaryota > Metazoa > Chordata > Mammalia > Rodentia > Sciuridae > Urocitellus > Urocitellus parryii. The sequence goes on along the minus strand of NC_135542.1, from coordinate 25,823,951 downwards.
GAAACAGGACTAGAGAGAAGGCATGTGGGTTGCACCCACAAAGCCATCTGTGGAGCTCCACAGCCCTTTGGAGAGAATATCAGAGTGCCATGTGCCCCAGGGGTTGGATGTGGGGCTACAGGACTAATTTTCCCAGCTGGATATAGGTATACTGGTTCCATTCCTTCTTTGTATGCCGTTGACTTTCTTCCTTTTTATATTTTTCTTCTTTTTTATTTTGGAATAAAAATGCTTACTTGGTGCTTTAATATATGTGGGATATATGTAATATGATTTTGATTTGTACAGGGGATCACACTGAGAATTTGCATTGAACTTGGACTTGAGCAATCCAGGAACTGTGTAAACATATGTAAACACCTGCAATGGCCTAAATGTATTTCACACTGTGAGGTGGACATGAGCCCACCTGGGGGGGGGGTCAGGGCACAATGTTATGATGTGGATATAAGATGCTCCCAAAAAGCTCATGTGTGAGACAATGCAAGGGTGTTTAGATTTGAAATAATCAGATTATGAGTTGTCATCTAATCCCTAATCAGTGCATTCATCCCCTGAAGATGATCTAGAGGGTTACTGTAGTCAGGCAAGTTGTGGCTGGAGGTTGGTCATTAGGGATGTCCTTTGAGTGATAGATTTTGCCCTCATGTACAATGCCCCTCTCTCGGTTTCCTGGGGCCATGTCTTAAGTGTTATTCCTCCCTGTAACCTTTCTGCCAGGATGCTCTGCCTCAGCTGGGGCCCAGAGCAATGCATTTGGCTGTCTGTTAACTGAGACATCAGCATAGTGAGCCTCAAATAAACATGTCCTCTTATTGTCCTTGTGAGGTTCCTGGTTCCAGAAGTGAAAAAGCAGACTAAACCAAATTCCAACCTCCTTAGTGATCAAATGACACTAGCAATTTCCTTTCCCTGCAAGGCCCTTTGGCTTGGTCTTAGGGTGAACCTGGTCACATAGAATAGGTTGGGAAGTTCTTTTCTCTGCTTGTCAAGAAAGTTGAGTAAGACTGATGACATTTCTACTTCAAATATGTGATTGAATTCCCCAATAATGTCCTGACTGTGTTTTGCTTTAACATTTTATAATTATTTTCTTGTTATAATTCTGTCCAATTTTTCTAGATATTCCTGAGTCTCTTAATAATTTATCTCTTTCTGAGAGTTGTTTTATTCCATTTAAATTGCATAATTTGACAGTAATGGCATGTTTTCATATTATCTTATAATGTTTTTAAATTTCTGTAGATTTGTGACCAATTATGATACTGACTTTGGTCATCTCTACCTTCTCTCTTTTTTCTGAATGAATTTCTGTAAGGACTGCTAAGTTTTTGATCTTACCAGGAAATTACAATTTGTTGTCACTGATTTTCTGGTTTTCTTTTATTTATCTATCTTCTATTTATATCATTTTCTTCTTCCTGCTTGCTCTAGAAATCTCTTTCTTCTCCTAGTTTTAAAGGGTACATAATTGATTTCAGATTTTTCTTATCATTACTAGAACATAAAATTAGAGGCTTATATTTGTAAATTCAAATATTCATTTCTTCACTACAAATTTGCCACTTTGACAGAGGGCAGCATGTCCATTTCCTCACTTGGAAGAAACAGCAGGAGATGGAGAAGTGGACTGAGGAGGCCATCCTGAGGTTCCTGTGAGCTGTGAAGTTAGGCCTGTCACCAGGGGAAGCTCCCAAGTGGGACATCTGAGTGCAGGGGCCATTTGGCAGAGAGAGAAAGGAAATAGCCAAAGCCCTAATACTATGACAGTTGAGGTGGAAACCCCAAGAGGCCCCAGGGTACAGATGCTTTTTTCTCACCAATGTTACCAAAAATCTTCTCAAGGTGGTGGAACTCTGACCAGATTCCAGCCCAAGCAATTTCACCAAATTGGAGAGACTTTTCAGATGCAGTGAGGATGCTTGATAATTGGTATGAGTTGATGAGAGGGAGGTCCTCCAGAAAAATGTGACTTGGTGCTTTGTTATGGACTAAGAGAACATTAGTACTCCAACAAAAGCTCATATGTAGACAGATGAATCTAAAAATTTATATGAACCTTATTAGACTAAAATGTTGCAAAGCACAACTTAGAGTAGCTCTGCTCCCTTTGTGGGGATACAGAATCCCAAGGAAAGTTTGACCAATGGTACAGAATAGAGGACACAGAGTCAAACCCACATGAATGCAGTTATCTCATACTAGAAAAAGGCACCAAACCATACATGGGAGACAAGACAGCCTCTTCAACAAATGGTGCTGGGAAAACTGGGAAGCTATATGCAGCAAAAGGAAATCAAGCCCCTAACTCTCACCATGCACAAAATTCAACTAGAAGTGGGTCAAGGACCTAGGAATTAGACCAGAGACCCTGTGCCTAATAGAAGAAAAAGTAGGCCCAAATCTTCATCATGTAAGATCAGACACCCACTTCCTTAACAAGACTCCGAAAATGCAAGAAATCAAATCTACAATGAATAAATAGGATGAATTCAAACTAAAAAGCTTCTTCTCAGCAAAATAATTAGTGAGGTGTAGAGAGAGTCTACAGAATGGGAGCAATGTTTTACCAGATGCACATCAGATAGAGCACTAATCATTAGGATATATATAGAACCCAAAAAAGTAACACCAAATTAATAATAATAATAATAACCCAATCATTAAGTGGGCTAAGAAACTAAAGAAGAAATATAATTGATCTCAGAAGAAGAAATACAGCAGTCGATCAACAAATATATGCAAAAATGTTCAACATCTCTAGCAATTACAGAAATGAAAATTAAAACTACTCTAATATTTTATCTTACTCCTGTTAGAATGGCAGGTAGCAAGAATACAAGCAACAATATGTGTTGGTGAGAATGTGGGGGGAAAGGCACACACTTAACATTGCTCGTGATACTGCAAATTGGTGCAACCAATCTGAAAAGCAATATAGATATTTCTTAGAAAACTTGAAATGGAACCACCATTTGAACCAGCTATCCCCCTCCTTGTTATATTCAAAGGACTTAAAAAGATCATACTACTGTGACACTGCCAAATAAATATTTATAGGAGCACAATGCACAATAGCTAAGCTGTGGAACCAAACTAGAAGTCCTTCAACAGATGAATGGTTAAAGAACCTTGGTATATATACACAATAAAATATTACTCAGAATTAGAAGAGAATAAAATTATGGATTTTCAAGTAAATGAATAGAGTTGGAGAATATCATGCTAAGGAAAATATACCAATCCCCAAAAAACAAAGGCCAAATGTTTTCTCTGATGCAGTGGGTGGGGCGCCATGGGATAAATGGAAGAACTTTGGATTGGAAAATAAGAGGGAGAGGAGGGAAGGGGTCCTGCAGGTAGGAAAGATGGTGGAATGAGAAGACCATCACTATCCTGGTTGCATGTATGATTACAGGAATGATGTGACTCTACTTCGTGTATAACCTGAGAAGTAAACATTGTACCCCATTTGTGTACTAAGAATTAAAGAGTATTGAGCTGTCATATATAACTAATTAGAACAAATAAATGAAAAATTATAAAAATAATGTCCATTGCAGAACAGCAAGGGCAATATTCAAAGACTGTTGAGAGCCACAACCGAAAGGACCCCAGCAAACTTCCAGCTACCAGCTGATGATTGGCACACAGTGGCCCCAGATATCTTCTAGCTGCCAACTGATTGGCTCCTCTGCGATGATGCTCATTGGGCTATTTCCCTGCCATTTCAGACCACGGAGCTGCTCATTGGGGGACTTTTTTTGGCTCCGCCCACATGACCCAGCCAATTGGCCTCAAGAGGAGGAGGACTGGGGGAGGTTGAGAGGCTTGTGAGAAGCCAGGGGTGGCAGTTGGGCTCTGAGGGAATTCCTGAAGAGCTGTGTGGTGTGGTGTGTGTGTTCTAAAAATAAAGTTTGTTTCTTTTGACAAGTGGCTCCTGAATTGTGCCCAGCCAGACTGCTGTCATATATAACTAATTAGAACAAATAAATGAAAAATTTAAAAAATAATGTCCATTGCAGATCAGCAAGGGCTATATTCAAAGACAAAGTGGGCCACTGTTACAAAGCTTCATCCACAGCTAAATCATATCCAACCAGGGGATTTTGACCTGTAATGCTGAACCATGAATCAGACCATCTATGTTGGGGACAGACCTTTGCCACTCATGAGACTTGTGAATTGGAAGGAGTATTTTAAAGGCCTTTTGTCTCACAAGGACACATGTGAGGACTTCCTTCCCCAGGGTCTACAGCTGCCTCCAGAGACTCAGGAAGCCCTGTATAGACATGGCACTCTCCAGTTCCTCTCCCCACCTGAAACCCCAAACTAGGACAATGCATTATTAAAATCACCCGTAGTTAAGAGGAGGAAGATTCCATGCATTTTCTAGAGTGCTATACATATTTTCTCAGGATGTGAATCAAAGAATATTCTTCTTTTCTCAGTGTAACAGTTGTAGGGCATTGTTGGAACATTTGGCAGGGTGAATTGGCATGAATTTCAATTTGGGTGTCACCAGGTGAGACTCAGAAACTAGGGTTTGGGAATTGACCCTTGTACATCAGAGCACTTGACGTTTTTGCAGGAATATATATAGTTTTGCAAATGTGTATTGACTATGGCCACTAAAATATGAAAAAAAATGGAAATCATATTGGCTATATCCCATTGTTAGGTTATATTCAGGAATGGATAGGTAACAATGAAACCCACTATTGTGTATAATTATAATACACCAATAAAATATGAAATAAAAGCAAAATGTAACTGGTAATTTAAAATCTGTCATTTATTCTGATTAACAGACACAGTTATTGGATATTATTCATAAAAATTATGTAATAAGAGTTGAGCCTAGAATTACAAAATTATACAAGTTTGGCAGTTCCATAACCTTAGTTCCTTCCATAAGATGTCTATTTTTTTCTTTTCTTTTTCTTTCTGAATTTCAAAAGATAATATGGTAAGTTAACTAAATTGGGAGTTGGGGAATGTATACAAGAAATAAAGAGGGTGGAGGTCTATGATAAATGCATGACACCCCATCTCCTGCAGATGCCAGGTTTGGCCCCAGCTTTGCTCCAGAGAAGTCTACCATCTCTGTCCTGTTCCTGAAGTCAAACTTGCTCTCTGTATTTGTCTGGCACTTCCCCGGTGCTTCATATTCCACAACAAGGAACAAGGACCCAACCTGATTCTAAGACTAGTGTCAAGGAGAGCGTCATGCTTGTCAGGTTGTGGTTTAGAGAGATCACAAAGTTACATAGAATGTATGCAGGGACTGGACTGTGGGGACACTTGGCCCATTGTGAACAGAGCCCCAGCAGCCATGAGCATGGGCACTGGACACAGCCCCCAAGCCTTAGGTCTCCTCTTGGGACAGGATCTCTGCTGCTTGCCCAGTAATGCTGAGGCTTTGCTCTCTGTGGGGTCTATTTGCCATCTAGTGGCAGGTTTGTGACATGGCAAGTTGTGGAATTTGGGGTCTGAAAACCCAAAGCCCTGACTGTGGATTCCTCTCCCACATTCATCACATTCATGAAACTGATTCTCTTCCATCCGTCACAAAGCCAGATTTCCTGGAAAACTCAAGTGATTCTTCTCCTCAGTAAGGTGTGATATCAAAGACCACAATTCACCAGGCCTCTGCAGGGTGTTGAGGAAGGGAAGAGACCTGTCTCTGCAGTCCCAGTATACCTGGCTTCCCACACTGCATGGGCCCTTAAAGGAGTCCCAGATCATCAGACACACACAGGACAGGATGATGCTCTTTCATGGAAAAAGTGAGATGATTTTGTATTTAAAACAATGAACTTGGGCAGGAGCAGGAGGATGTTGATGGAGGGAGACCTTCATTTGTTGGGTCAGGAGCTTGGTTCCTGGCTCAGGTCTTGACTTTGCACAGCAGGTGCTCAGCACAGGAGATGACAAATGCTGTACCAATTAACAATGGTATAGGGGGCTTGAAGCATCTCATGATCTAGCAAGGTCATACCCATCTCAGTCTTAAGGGTGTAAAAGTTGAATTTTCTTTGAGAAGAGACCATGGGGCACCCTGCTTTCATGGGGGCTCCTAGGAAGTAGTTTTCTGTGCTCAGCCACCCAGGCTCTCAGAGGGTGGTATATCTATGGTCCCAGGTGGTATATCTGTGGTCCCGGGATGCTTGGTGATAGCTCAAGATGGTAGCAGACATGGGCCTCAATCACGTGGAGCTGGTTCTGTAGGAATGCAGGATGCAGAATCAGGGGTCATGAGGTTCCATTGAGATTTAAAAGGAGGCCCTGAAGGCCAGGTGAGGTGTATCAGGGCTGAATCCTTGCAGCATCCCCTGAGAAGACAAGGTGTGGAGATGTGAGAATGGAGGTGGCATTGCAGTGGAGGGCCTGGGACTGAGAGATGTCAACAGCATGGGACATCTGTTGAGAGAAACTCTGAATCCAGCAGAGACAAGTGGAGAGGGAGGCCATATGGGCTATAGCCAGAAAGTCCACAGGGGCAGAGCCCTGTGTCAACCCTTTGGACAGAACTTCACTGTACCACATGCCCAGGTGCTGGATAGGGGTCTGCAGGGTGGGCTTGCCCAACTGGATTGTACTGTCATGAGTGGCCCCACCCCTTCTTTCTATAGTTCTATTTCTTTCCTTTGGAATAAGACTGTTGACAATCTGCCACTAGAAAATGGACATATGCAACTTGATTTTGACTTTTTCAAGGACTCACTACCAAAAGTTTACTTTGGGTCTCAAGAGAGACTTTGGACTTGGACTTTTAGATAATTCTGACAATGTGAGGACTATGGAACTCTTGATTATGGGCTAAATGTATCTTGCATTGTGATATGGACATGAGCTTTTGGAGGTCCGCAGTGGAAACTTATGATTTGGATGTGACCTATCCCCCCAATATTTTCTATTATTCCTGGAATCTTCAGAAGTGAAATATTCAGATTGTTAAAGTTATAATCAGTCCAGGTGGGTTTGATCAGGATGTTTCAATGATAACTCTAGGCAGATGAAGCATGCTCAGGACAGGTGGGTCACCTAGGGCATCTCCTGAAAGAATCGTTCTTCATGTGTCCCCTTTCCTGTCCCTCCCTGTGTATTTCCTCCTCTTTCTCTCCTGGTTGTCATGCCCTAAGTTGCTTCTCCCTGCCATGATGTTCCGTCTCACCTTAGGCATAGAGCTATAAAGCCAGTTGACCATGAACTGAACCTCTTAATCTATGAACCAAAATAAACCTTTCCTTTCTAAGTTGTTCATGTCTGTCTTTTGGTCCCAGGAATGAAGAGCTGACTAACATATACTTTGACCGAGTTCTTATGTCTGAGGATGCTATGTTTTCTAATATGTGTGAATGTTTTAAGTTCACTTTCTTCTGTTAATTTGTAACTTCATATCATTTTATGACAGTAGATAATTTGCATGTTTCGTGTCCTAAATCTTTATCAATATATTAACATTTGTTTTGTGGCCTAACATATGCAGGATCTTGGAGAACATTTTATGTCCACTTGAGCAACCATGTAACATGCCACTGTGGGTGGAACCCTCTCTCCTTGTCTGTTAGGGCAATTACATTGCCAAAGATCTCTGTTTTCTCACTTGTCCTCTCTCTGGATGTCCAGTGGACTATTCAAAGTACAATAGGGAGGTGTTGTACTATTACTGCATGGGAGTCTGTCTGTCCCTCATATCTGTCACTGTTTTTAACAGTGTTTTGGAGCTTTGATGTTTGGTGCTTATATTTGTACCTGTTTCATCATCATCATGAATTGACTCTCTTGTCATTGTTTAATGTCATCCTTAGACTCCTTAAGAGATTTTGACAAAATTAAATATGTCTGACAGTAGCATAAGCTCTTTTCCTGTCTTTGTTCAGTATGTGCTTAGAATTTGTCCATGTTTTTACTGTCTAGCTCTGCTTGTTCTGAAACATAAAGTGAGATTATATAACCCAGCATGTAGATATGCAACTTCAATCTGTTTTGCCAATCCACATATTTCAATTGGAAGTTAACCTATTTACATTCTGTAAATTTTAGGCAGAGTGTTTGCTCTTCTTCTTTGCTTTCTTTCTGATCTTGCCTTTGTTCCCATCAACCTCCTCCAATATAACCTCCTTTCTCTTGAGTTGATTTTGAGGGTAAAATATTGTGATTTATTTCCCATTTCCTGTTTTGTTTTTATATGATAGCTCTTTGGTTTTCTTTGTTTTTGTAAATTTGGGTTGAAATATATCACTCTACATTTAGAACACCTTAAAATAAGGTGGTAACCATTTGATTTCAATCTCATGAAAATACTGTGCCCCATTACCCCTCAGTACTCTTTGGTGTTATTAATGTCATAATTTGCATCTTTTTGCTGTGCATGAATCAACATAAAAGGATAATAACAATTAATATATATTTCTTGAAAATACTATGGGAAACAAAGATGATTGTTATAATAAAAATTACACTAATGATTTAAATTTTTTAATCTATTTTGACAGAAGAACTCTGTATTTTTGCAAGGCTTTTAGGGCCTCCTCAGCTTACTTACTTTCAACTTGGAGCACTACAACTGCTTTCCCCAGAAATCTCCCTCCTACTAGTGACACCCCATGGCTTCAGTAGCTGGTGGGACCTTGGTAGGTGGTGACTGAGCTTTGGCCATGGCACTCCTGGCCCAGAGCCCTCAGCTGCAGCTTCTTTTTCTCAGACAATCTGCTGAGCTGCTGCCCTGCAGCTGGGCCACCTAGGCAGGGAGGTATTTGTTCAGGGCTGCACCACTATGGGAAGAACTTGTGTAAATTGCCCATAGTAATACATCCCAGCATCCTCAGCCTCCACCCTGCTGATTCTCAGTGTGAAATTTGTTCCCGACCCAGTGCCACTGAGCCTGCCTGGGACCCCAGAGACATGGTTGGAAACCTCATAGATCAGAAGCTTTAGAGCCTGGCCTGGCTTCTGCTGGTACCATTTCAAATAGGTGTTTCCATCACTGTGTAGGAGGGTCTGACTGGAATTGCAGGCAATGAAGGCTGGCTTTCCAGGGGTGATGGGCACAGAGAGAGGAGTCTGGTCAGCCCAACATCCCCACTCAATCCTGAAATAATGACATAAATGAAAGTTTATGCACAAGATTATGAAATACTTTCATGATTTCTCTTTTCTTCCTTTCTCAACTAAATCAATTGTGCTTTTGTGTGTATGTAGTTTTGTTTCCTATCCAAAAATATTCTATGCCATATAAGATAGAGTTTTGCATTTACAATGCCTGGCTACAGGTTAAACATATCATTCTCCTCTCTCTATGTCCTGTTCTTTACCAGTACACAAATTATAGTCACACACCTTCTAGAAACTTCTTTGCTTTCATGGATTTGAACATCACATGCCCTATCCTATGTGGTGGCACCCACACAACTAACATGTACAGAGATCACATGTAGGAAGCAATGAGCTAACCCCCCTTCCCCTTCTCCCTCCTCATCCCCTCTGTCCTCAGCAGGGATCTAGAGCAGCAGCAGCCCCAGGAGCTGAGCAGAGAGCCTCATTTTGAGAAGCTGAACTGAGGAGTCCAGGTGAGTCAAGGGCAGGTTAGAGCTGAGCTTTTATGTCAGCCTTTCAGGAAGGCCCTCCCCAGGGAGCAGCATGTAAATGCCTGGTGGGCACAGCTGTGTGGAAAGAGACAATTGCAGGTATGGACTGTCCTTTTAAATAAATATCACAAAATGTCTTCTGTGACTGGAGGAAAACCAAGGAGATGAAGATTTTATTCCTGCAGTAGTGGGCATAAGATCTGCTGGTGAAAGTGAAAATCTTTGCCAAAGACTCAATGAGTTCAGTAGGAAGCAGCAATACAGCACCCAACATGAGAAAGTGGACAGTGTACCCAGGGCAATGTCTGGGGAGTGAAAGGGCAGGCTGTTTGACTCCCTCCAACAAAACCTGGAGAAGGAAGACACCCTGCACCCACTAGAACTTACAGAAGAAGTTTCCTCCCTGCAAACCCACCTGCTTTAGCTCTTTTAAGACTCCTATGGTGGCTCATGTTTCCATGTTAACAAGTACTGGAAATAGTCTCTCCCTGGGTCCTTGCAAAAGTAAAAAATAATGGAAAGGGAGAAATAAATCTTTCTCTGACATTTGGTATCAATAGATGATTCTTAATTTCCCATGGTTAATAGGAAAAGAATTTTCCGTTAGGAGTCTTTTCACCCTGTAGAACCAGGTACCATCAGAGGTCCTGTTGCTTCCTTTCTCTGGGTGATAATCTGTATCTCTTGTTTGGCCTGTGTGTGGGGCAGCAACAACCATGAGTCCTCAGCTCAGAAGGACACATAGTACATGAGTGGCTAGGACAGCACCCTCAGTTGTCAGGGCTCAGGTTCCTGGGTCTCTCCCTGGTATCTCCTGGTCCTCTATTTAATCATAGTTTCTCTGGAGCAGGAAACTGGGCCAGAGTTGCTCAAGGACAGTCCAGTGTCCCTCCTAAGTTAATAAGAAATAGTAGAATCAGTCCTCAGGTGATCACCTGACAACCTCCTGCAGGTCACCTTGAGTCTCACACCTCCTGGAGATTGGACCCAGTGTCAATTGCTCTTGTTCTGAACTCATAATCCTGCATCTATTGAATGAATGCAGTTCCATGAAACTTTCTGGTTATATACACTCAATTTCATAATAAACAGTTCAAAGGATCTAACAGCAAATATGGTTCTAGAAAAGATTACCAATGAAGCTTGGTTTGTGTATTCTCTGGGAAATTCCCAATAGTAAGATCTGTGAAAAGGTTTGCAGATAAACTGAGATGACATTAACCTTCACACTGAATTCCACTGTAGCAATAGGATTTGCTGACAAAATACGTGGTAGAGCTATAGAATTCAACATGTCACATTAACCTAGTTGACATTTTATAGACCCTCATGTTTTTCTCTCTTCTACGAATTTGGTGTTCTTCCAACTGATATATGATGTTAGACAAGGTTATTCCTGGTCTTCTCCTGAAAATATGGGCCTCCTAATTACCCATACTAGTGACCAAGTCAGGAAGAAAGGAGCAGAAAACCAAAAACAAAGAAAATGTGCACAATTATTAATCTTAGAATTAATTCCCAAGAACTATTCTAATAGTTGTCAGATAAAAAATTAGTTTTACCTAGTGCCATGGCTTAATTGTGTTGTTCCCAAAACATGGTGACACCTAACACTCAGTAGCTCACAATGTGACATGACATGCAAAGAAAATATTAGAGGTAGGTGGTTAGGAAAGGTCACCCGGGAGCATGGGGGACAACTGAAGGCCACTGATGACATGACAGGAGGACATGGGGCACAAGCAGAATCCCACAGGGAGAAGGAGAGCACAGGGACCCTGGGCAGACCCTGGGGTTCAGCTGCTACCAGGCAAGCAGGGCCTGGGCCAGGAGACCCTGGAAGGGGCAGGGAAGGCCCATCTTCAACTGCAGAGAGAGCTTGGCCTGCTGTCCCCGGACTACAGACTTGAGCCTCCAGAGCTGGGAGTAAACTCCTCTGAGTCAGGCCAGGTATATGGTGCCTATTAAGCAGCCCTGGGAAACTCATGTGCCCATTACCACTGTGGAAACCTGGACTGTGGGAAAACCAGAAGCAATAAGAAATCTCTAGCATCTGATTAGTAATAAATCAGGTTTAGAAAAAGTTGTCTTCACAAAATATTCTTTAATAGAACAAAGTTTCAGGAAATGCTGGTATTTTTATTTGAAATGAACATAAAATCTATAAAAAGTCTCCATTCTGATTGGTTATTTTATATCAGAAATCATTGACATAATAAAATATCTTATAAATTCTTTGCTGATCAAAAATATTTTCTGATGTTGCCTGAAGAAGAAAAAGAAAAGGCAGCATTTCTAAGTCCATGGCAGACTCAAGCTCCTGTGGTCAGCTGACCATGCTGTGTGTGGACATCAAACCTGAACAGTGGACACAGCTCATCCCTCTCCCCTGGGCACACATCACCATGGTTTATCAGGGTGGGTGAGACTAACTTTCCTTGACCCTAGTGGGGAGGGGCCTGTGGGTCTCTAGGATAACCAGGCTTAACTGAAAGAGAAGGAATTTAGGCATGTGGATTCCTTGTGGTTTTGACTCTGATGCAAGATGTGTTCATAAGGCTCCAAGCCAGTGTGTGACCCCTGGGAGTTGTGAGGCTGCTGGGAGGCTGCTGGGCACTGGATCTGTGTGGGTGGTATCCGGTCAGAGTGCTGAATGCAAAGTTGGCACTGTCACTCCAGCACCAGGCTGTGTTCTTAGGACCTGGCACTGTGCTCAGTGACAGAAACACCCCTGTGTGGCCAGGAGGAGAGACATAGTCCTCTGCCCATGCCTGGGTCCAAAGGGAGGTCTCTTCAGTGTGAGCTGAGAGTCGTCCCTGTTAAGACTAGAGACCCATCCTCCAGAGGGGCTCCTCCAAACCCAGGTGTCAGGTTGTGTCCTGAGTCCTGAGGCCCCTGAGGGAAGCCAGCCACCTTCACTAAGCCACAGCCTGTCACCACTCACTGGAGGATCAATTCATGGACATGCCATGTGCAGGGAGCCAGGGACTGCTGTGCCCCAAACACTGAGGGACACTTGCCTGTTTACACTCTTAGTTCTCAGGATTCTCAAGATTGATTGCACCAAAATTGATATTATGAGCATACAGGGAAATGTAGAACTTATATGTGTTGTACACTTTTATTCAATTGTTAGTTACTTTACCTTTTTCTTAACTCCTTAATGCCTTGATTACTGTTTATATTAAAACTGAATATATTTAAAAATATATTTTTTGCTCTATAGGGACACAATACCTTTATTTAATTTATTTATTTTTATGTGGTGCTGAGGATTGAACCCAGTGCCTCATGTGGGTCAGGCAAGCTCTCTACCACTGAGCCACAACCCCAGTCCCTAAAACTGAATTTAATACTATTTTAATTAAATAGGTAGGTAAAAATTTTATATAATCTAGCATTCCCACAATGAGGGACTTGAACTTTACTGGTGCTAGTGCATTCTGAGCATGCAGCAGTGAGGTGTTGGATGTCATAAGCACAGCGCACACTGTGTCCATTCTCCTGCCCAGTCTTTTCCCACCAACTCCCTCCCCTCCTCTGATCCAGCTGCTCTTCTCTCCTGCTGTCTCCTTGTGGTTATTTTAATGTGTGCTTTACCATGATGTGTAATGTGACATTCAATGTGACACAAGAATGATGCAGGACATCCACAGAATTCTCATGATGGAGTGTAGTAGCACACCATGTGTCCAAACCAGCAGGACAGGGGAGTAGTTGATGGAGATGATGAGAAATATCTGTCCCCTTGATGCTCAGATAAAGGAGAATAATGCTAACATGTTTCAAGTTCATTACATCATAATGGAAAGGCAAAATGGGAGTTGCTCAGGTTCCTAATTAGTTTCCCGTAAGTGCGCAAGTGCTGGAGGTTTGGCTACAGTGGGGCCAAAAAGAGAGATGATTGATCCTTGAAGAGGTGGGGCCTGGTAGGAAGGGGTCAGGTCTGGAGCTGCTCTCCCTAGAAGGACAGTGCTGCTCTCACACACTGAGGGCATCCTCTGCAGAGCGGGTCGTCATGAGGCCACACCATAGGCCTGGCCCTGCAATGTGCAGCTGGTTCCCTGTCAACTTTCACACCACTGTGACACAGGCCAGGGGCTTCACTAGAGGATGAGTGGAACTGCCCAGCTTTGGACCCTCAGCCTTGAAAACCTTCAGTTAAACCCAACTCTTTACACAGTACTTGCTTAAATCAGATGTTTTGCTATAGCTACATATAAAGGACCAATATGTACTTCTTGTTATTATGGTTTAAGATGCAAATTTCTGTAAAGAGCTGCACTGGAAATTAAGAAAATCTATTTGAAATATTTGTATCCCAAAGTTAGACTCTCAGATATCATGGATATGAAGTACTCCAGAGTGTAAGATGCCAATTCTCATCCAGCAGGTGATTCTGGAATTCTGCACTGGGAACAGCTCTTAATGAGGCTGATGATGCTGTTCAGCCTGAACCTTTTGAATAGGATGGAAAAAAAACACTACATCTACCCTAGGTTTTGATTTTCATTTGAACAAGAAATATTTTTATTGGTTTTTAAAAGGATTCTTATATTGTTTCTTCTTTTTTGTGGATTCTCTGACTTAATGAAGCCTTCTTAATATAATTCCAACTTCTTGACAGCACTTAAAGGCACATATGAAATCACTTTGTGTTCTGTCCTTTCTGATAGAATTCTAACGCTGAGAATGAGTGATTGTCTTGGAGAGTGTGAGACTCAGGCCCAGGGAGCAAGGCTCAAGGATTTGGCAGTTGAAAGAAGATGGAAGGCAGGTGGGAATGTTGGTCATCCTTTATCCAAAGGCATCCCTAGCCTTTAGCTAGACCCCTGAGCCATTTTCAAAGGACCTTTTAAGTGCAGTTCAAAGAAAGAAGGCCCCCTGCCAACAGGTCACATAAGGGCTCCTGCTCACAGGTTACTGATTATGACCTTGAGTGTGTACATGGAGTCAGCTGGGGCATCCCAGCCCTTCACTTCTGCTTCCCTGGGAGGTTGATGTCATGGTCTGTATCACTTTGGGAGGGAACTCATCAAATTGTTGACAGTAATAAGTGGCAACATCTTCAGGATCCACACTGCTGATGGTAAGAGGGAAATCTAGATCCTAGATCCTCTGCTTCTGAACATGGATGTGAACCCAGATTGCAAATGGTTTGCACCATAGGTTGGAGCTTAGGAGCTAGCCCTGTTTTTTGCTGGTACCAGTTTAAGTAACTGTTAATGCCCTGACTGGTGCTGAAGTGCTGGTGACTATCTCCTTGAAATTTATACAGGGAGAATGGAGACTGAGTCATTTTGATGTCATATGTGACGCCTAAAGTTAAAATCATAAAAATAAATATGCACACAATTAATCAGGTCCTTTCTATATTTAGCCTGCCACATACACCACAGCAGATTTTCAACCTTGATCATAAGCTTCACAACACCAAGAGGGCTTCAGTGACTCTGCCCATCACAACCTCTTACACATGTTCCACAAAGGATATAAGAACAAACCCCTGCACCTTTCCTGCATCCCCTCTTCACAGGTCCTCACAGGCTTCTCCCTGATGCTGAGAAAGAGGGAGAGAGCTCCCTGGGCCTGTCCTTAGAAGATAGATTAGTTCCACCCGGATGGCCTCATTCATACCCCATTCCCCTCTCATAGCTCATTTATCAAACACACCTACACTAGGTGGGAAGTCTGCATGTGATACTGTGGGACAAAAATCACAACTTAAGAGAGGACTTTGGTGACTCAGAGAGACAAGGATGGAGGCAAGGTCAGGCATCCAGTTCCTGAGCACCAAGCACAGAGAGGGCCTCCCCACAGCTCAGCCCCTCCCACACATCCCTGGTCAGACCAAACCCCTCTAAGCCTACAGGGCTCCCCGTGGGTGCTGGACACTGTCAGCCATCACTTCCCTGGTGTTTCTAAGATGAGGCTCTTTCTTCCCTCCCTGTGGGCCTGTCACCCTCTGCTGGTCACTCTGGGACAGTGCACCTCACAGGGCTCAGAGT
Organism: Urocitellus parryii; assembly: GCF_045843805.1. NCBI lineage: Eukaryota > Metazoa > Chordata > Mammalia > Rodentia > Sciuridae > Urocitellus > Urocitellus parryii. The sequence continues at coordinate 25,808,350 of NC_135542.1, read as the reverse complement.
CTGGCCCCAGGAAGCTTCACTGGGAACCTTCACTGTCCCTCATGGAGCTGATCCTATGCACCCACCTCCAGGACCATCTGTAGGGAACACAGAGTGGATCCTCCTCCCAATAGCCCACATGTGGAGTTTAGGTAAGACTAACAGACAATCCAGAATTCAGTAAAGATGTCATTCACAGGGGACTAAGGACTGTCATCCACATGAGTAGGCAGGGTTGGAGGACCTCAGGGCTCCTGGTCTCCATCTGTCAGTGCAGCCTCATTCCTGCCATTCCAGAATTACCACAGCCAACTCTGGACCACAGCAGCTGCACCAGCCTGGGAAGGACTGAAGCCACCCAGGCTGGTGACCAATGGCTGGGAGATTTGTTCTCTGAGCTCCAACATCATAAGTGATCTAGTTAACCTTTTAGACCAACATTGGCCAACAGAGCATTGTGCTGGGATGGAGACAAGTGTATACAGCTGTCCGCTGTGACTTTCCTTTCACTGTTGAAGCCTCTGTAAGGCAGAAACATTGGAAAGGTGATGTCCTGTCACTCTGATGTCTTTTCTGCTGGGGTGATTTCTAAAGACCTTTGTTCCTTTGAATGTCTCATTTTTCCCTGCTCCTTTGTGTGCCTTGCCATCTTCTGTTGAAATGCAGACTTTGAATTAAACATTCACCTGCCCAGTCTTTGAATTCTGATGTGAAACCATTTCACTGATGATCAGGGCTTGCTCTGAGGACTGGGGTCTCCCTGGGTGAAGGCTTTGATCTTTCCTGGTCATGTAGGTGCTGGAGTATGTGCTTCCCCTCCCAATTTCCCAAGAATCTATGGCTGTTTATAAATGAGCTGATTATCCAGAGGGTTCTATGGAAGCTTCTTTAGGGCCTGTCTGTGCTGTTTGTTGCCTGATCTATTTTCCTTTATGCAATTGTCACATACAGTGGTGCCCTCCACTACTGTCCACAGTTCCCTCACCTGAGACCTGAACCCTGTACTTGTCCCTGTCTGAATTCTGAGGCATGTGATAGAGAGAGAAGTCCACCAGGAAGCCCAAAGATGAGGTAGAAAGTCACAAGTAAGTGCTGCTCTGTTCCTCCTGGACCATGGGAGGGATCAGGGAATTGGGCCCTTTGTTCTCTATCCTAGCTCTTCCAGCAGGGATGGGGTAGTGAAAGGTGCACAAAGGTCCAGGATGATTCCTGCTGTAACTCAAGTAATCCTTTCTTGATCAGGATTTGACTTTTCTGTTTCAGAAGAATTTTAAGTGTAATTAGAATTTTTATCAAGTTTTCCCATTTTTAGTTTTCTTAATCTATTTCATTTTTATGCTTCCATTTTTGTGTTTCAATATGGTAAAAATTTCCCAGAAATCCTTACTTAAATAATGTTAGTTGACCTAGTCATCAACTAAAGAAAGAATTTTATTGTGAAATTGATTTAAGATATAAAAAAAATTATTTAATGAGACCATTCTTTTCAATTTGAAGGATTGAGTTTTCTAACTGCTCTTCAATGTTTTCCTTACATTACACTAACAAATTATTATAATTTTAGTTGTATTCTTGATGGAATATGTTAAGTTGGAAGTGGAAACTTCAAACACAGTGTGTTTTCCTAAGTAGGATAATTAGTTAATTTAATTCAAATCTTTTAGAAAATTCTATTATACAATATGAAAACATTTGTTAATGGATGACTATAGTTAGTAGAACACAATTTGAAACAGATGAAATGAAGCATAATAGCCCCAACTTTACCCTGGAATATGGAGTCCCTCCTTGTCATTCATGTGAGCTTGGCTTCGACCACCATCATTTCTTTAGGCTTTTCTTTATTTTTACCATTTGTGTCCATGTAGGACACAGGTTTGACTGTCTCTAGTCTAGATGTTTAAAACTCAGTAACAAAGCTGGAACCCACACATTATATTCAGTTTACAAAATGAACTTCCACTTTCACTTAGGATGTAGCAGGCCTCAGCAGACCATCAAAATCACTGCACTAAGGACAGAAGCAAATAATCATAAAATAACCACTTTACAATCAAGCTTGTCACACTCAGAAGCCTTGGAATAAATGAAAAGGAGACCTACAATTTCTGAGACATAGTAGACTTTTTAGGTGAGGTGAAATTCATCATTTTTTTGTGTTTCCTCTTTAACATCTTGAGTGTCCCCAGCACTCTAGCATGGCCCTGGCAGAGGGGTTGCCCTAGGGTCGAGGACCTGACTGGGCTTTAGAAGTAGACTTGAGCTGTGAGGTTGATTGACATGGCTGAGTCCTCCACAGCAGGCTGGGTTTCTCCTGTCGGCATTCGCTAAGGTGTGTGGGGTGGTGGCAGGATGTCAAGTCCTCATGGGGCCTCTTCTCTTGTGATTCTGCACTGACTATCTCTCTGTGTGTTAGGGACATGGCCTTGGGCTCCTGTATGTCTGCTCAATCTCCCAGCTCAGCTCTGCCTCCTGGTCAACCTCCTATCCATCTTGTCCACATAGTCCCTCCTGAGTGACCATTCTCTCTGGACTCATCCCAGGTCTATCTTGTGGGAAGGGTCACCTGCTGTGAAATCTCCCCTACCCCCTGTGTGGACTAGGATTGTGTGATGTGAGAGAAGCACATTAGGGCAGGAGATTCACTGACCATTGAGTCACTGGCCCACTGGAGGGTGCAGGACACACCACATTTCCATGAGGCTTGCAGTGGGCAAGGGCAAATTTGAGGGCAAGGCAGGATCTGTGATGTTTGAGATCCTTTCTGAGAAACAGAAGAGATTCCATCTAGCTTTCTTAGTAAAGCCCAACCCCAGCAGTGTGCCCACCCCAGCCAATAAAGGCCACGGTTGTGTGCTGAACAAGACTTGATCTTTACCATGCCCTTCACCTTCTCATTCAGTACCAAGGCCCTAAGAGTAATACTATTTTTCTCCATTTGAGCAAATATTGTCTTATATATTCTTACACCCACCCATAGTTTTTGGAATGTGGCATCTATTTTAAGTTCTGTAATTCTTTCACACTTGGCTAATTATTTAAAAATATATACATGAATTCATACCACTCCCTTTTTATTTCAGAACCCATGATGGAATCTGGTCAAAGGTATCAACATGAGGCCTCTCTGGGAGAGTGCTGTAAAATGCTGAGCCTGACCCTGAGCTGGAGAAAGCTGTGGGCCAGAGATAAATGAAGTGCAAAGAAGAGTAAGGGAGAGGAGGTCATCAGAGCCCTGCTCAAGTCCAGCTGTATGCAGATGAGGTTTACACGAAAATAAATGCTAAAGAAAACACATACTTTTGTGTTGCCACAAACCACCTGATCCTGTGTCCCATCCTGGAGAGAAAACCTGCATATATAACATACAGAAATAGCATACATGTGCAGCTGTGGGGCCCCAGGGCTCACCGTTGTTCTCCCTCCTAATCCCCTCAGTCCTCACCAGGGAACCAGAGAAGCAGCAGCCCCAGGAGGTGAGCAAGAACCTCACTTTGAGAAGCCAAGGTGAGGAGTCCTGGTGAGTCAAGGTCAGGTTAGAGCTGAGCTCTTATCTTAGACTATTTCTCAGATGCCAGTCCCTTGGAGGGTGCAGCTGTGTGTTGGGGACCAGCAGGACATGGATTCTGTCCTTTTAACAAATAACATAAAATGTGTTGTGTGTTTGGAGGAAAAACAGATTTCATTGGTTGTTACTTTTTGGAAACTTGGATTCAACTTTACTAGCTGAGCATGTCCATTCAGAAACCAAAACCCACACTAGAATCATCAAAAAGTTTCAAATTTCGAGCATTTTGGATTCTGGATGTTACGAAAGAGGATGCTCAGCTTGACCTAGAATAGAGTGACATACAACAGAGTGGAAAGCACAGGGTGTGCCTGAGAGGAAGGTGTTATAACTGTGTGTGTGTGTGTGTGTGTGTGTGTGTGTGTGTGATTGTGTGTATGTGTGTGTGTGCGTGCATGCATTAGCAGTGATGTCATAACAGGTGGTCACCAGCATTGCCTTGCCTTTCTCTATATTCATCTCAGTCTAGAAGCCAGAAGCCTCAAAAGAAGAGAATCCATGATGGACCCTAATCCAGGGCTGCATGTCCATGATTTCCTGAGAGGCAGCAGGTGCAAGTAAAGGTCCAAAGACCAAAGGACTTGGGGTCGATGTCCAAGCATGGTGGCAGGAGAAGCTCATGCTCTGGAGGAGAAAGATCTTGAGAAGATCAAGGATGAGCATCCCCTGTTTCTCCTGCAGTCTTCTTGGCCCAGGCCACTGAGCTGAGCCTCCTACACTCAGGAAGGGTTTCCTCACTTGGTCCCCTGATCATGACACCCAACTTTCTGGACATGCTAATGCTCCAGGCATCTGTCCATCCACCCCAGCTGATACCACACTGTGTACTTCAAAGAATCATGACACAATAGCACAGAAAAAACAAGCTTTACCCTGTATTACACCAGGAAAAAAAATGTCTTCTCTGAGTTGCTGGGGCTGAGGAAAAGCAAGGGACCACTGGAAAAAGAATCCTCCCCCTTCCCCCTCTAGGAAACCCTCACTGTGACCTCAGAGCCTGGTGACTCTGAGCAGTGACCTCAGCAGGTGGATGCAGCAGGAGAAGCACCTGGGACAGCCCTGCCTCATACTTCTGCTCCCTGGGAGGGTTTTGTCATGGCCTGTGTCACTGTGGGAGGGAAACTGCTACCTTGTTGACAGAAATAAGTGGCAACATCTTCAGACTCCAGACTGCTGATGGTGAGTGTAAAATCTGTCACAGATCCACTGCCACTGAACCTGGAGGGGACCCTAGATTGCAAAGTGTTTGCATATGTGATGAGGCGCTTAGGAGCTTGTCCTGGTTTCTGCTGATACCAGTGTAAAAAATCGCTAATGTTCTCACTGGCCCTGCAGGTGGTGGTGACTCTGTCTCCTTGAGATGCAGACAGGGGTGAAGGAGACTGGGTCATCTGGATGTCACATGTGGAACCTGACATTGAAAACATTAAATCAACAGATAATTAAATAATAAAATTAAAACATCACTAATTATGATACAAGACTCCATCCTCCAAGTGACAGGAATCACTGACCAGAGGGGGATGAGCAAATCCCCAGTCCTGTCCCTCCTTACCTAGGAGGCAGAGCAGCAGGAGCCCCAGGAGCTGAGCAGGAACCCTCATGGCCATGCTGTTTCCTGATGGGGATGACTCTTGCACAGGGTGTGAGCAGCCTCTTAAGAAATCCGCAGGGCAGTGGGCTGTGCTGTGGGAACATGTAAATCAGCAGGGCTGGGCAGGCTGGGCACAGCTGCAGGGCTGCTCATCTGCCACTCAGCACAGGCCAGGTGTGCCCATTGTCCCAGTTCAGTTGAGAGAAGCACAGATGTGCCAGAGCAGAATATGATTCACCTGGAACACACAGGACACAACCAGAATACTCTCCTGTGAGGAGTGACTTATTGCTTTCTTCATGATCCAGGAAAGGCTTTTCTTGTGTCTCCTATGGACATTGTTTTTTTCTTTTATTACTGACCTTAGGAACAGGAGAAGTAAGGGAGAAAGAGACATTTTGTGCTTAGGATGTGAAAAGAGCCCTGAAGGCAGGAAGAAAGTAGAATATGTAAACTCTGTGATGTGGTTTAAGTTTCTCTACACATTGGCCTTGCTGGTCCAGGAGGCCAGGGTGGGATAGAACCCAGTATGATTCTGCCCTTCCTTCCTCAGTGTTCCCAAGACACACTTAGACATGTGGTCTTTCCTCCAGTCCTGAGAAGAGCAGGCAAACCCTACACAGGTCCTTTCCTAAGTGTCTTTCTGGAGAGGTTAGAGTAATTTCAGAAGCAAGTTTTAGTTCCTTTCATGGCTCTAGTGAAAAAAGATGAAGCTCAGCCCACCCTGGGCCCGTGTGTACTGAACAGTGACCTGCTCCTTGATGTGGGCTCTGGGGACATCCTGGGGACAGCACTGGAATTATAACACCTCTCTCTTCCACTTCTGTCTCCTCCTCTCTGGACACCTCCAGGTCTGGTCACAACCACTGAATGGGCTCTCAGTGTGTTCTGTTCCCTCTTTGAATTCATAAGGACAGTCCATCCTCCTTGCTCACTTGGGACACCCTCAGAGCAGGGCCTTGTCCTCTCACCAGCCTGGTCCTCTGATGACCTGTATTCTGACTGCACTTCGTGAATCCCTGGGGGAAAGTTCCCTGTGTTGGGTTGTAGATATTATAGTCACAAAGTAGATCAAAAACCCTACCTGAGCTTGCATCTGGGGAGATACAGCCCATGTGCAGAGCCCTGGATCCCTGTGGGCCTGAGTGCAGGGCAGAGCTCCCAAGCCTTGGGTGGCTCCCATGGGATGGGATCACTGCTCCTGTCCCAGGGCTTCTAGATCAGTTTTATTGGATTGTTTATTTTCTGGTTTGTTGTCATGAGCTGCCCATGGGCTGTGTGTGGATTTTGCATAGTAGACTTCTGAGGGGACAGGTCTGGCACCGTGAAGTCCCTGTCAGGAATTAATCACATGATGCAGGTGCACCTCACCCTCTAGCTTTGCCTAAGATCCCACATAACACCTGAGGTGGGTGTGGACTGCCAAGATGTCAATCAATCTGCTGACCACAAGACTCATGAAGCAAGACCCCACCTTTGAAAACTTTTCCCTTCCTCTTATGTCCCCCCTATAAAATAAAGAAAATGTGAGCTATCTCTCTCCTTTTTTTTTTTTCCAGCATGGAGGTTTGGCCCTTATGGTCAAAGAGCTGTCCTGATGTGGATGCCAATTTTTTTTTTTTTCTGTGATTTGGTTTTTTGCCACCTTCTTAGCTTAAACTTGCAGCCAGCCCATTGAAGCCTAGTTTTTCTCACCTGTGCAGGTTGTGGTCAAGAGTGGATTAGATCTCTAGTGACAGGTCTGGAGAGCATAAATAGGTAGGATCTGTACCTGGGGTCCAATGTCTTGACCATGGATATTTTATCCCCAATTCATGAAGTGGTTTCTCTTCCTTTATCACCAGGTGAGATTCTCTAGGAAACTCAAGTGACTAATCTCCCCAAGAAATTGTCCTTCTGCAGAAAAACAAAGGATTATCAGTTTAGCATGAATTCATAAGCCAGACTGGTCTTGGGCAGTGGATGTCTTGGCTGTGTGACACCCATGAGATGCCAAAGATGTGGTTTTGTCAAAGAAAGAAGGGGCCTAAGGGACCCTGCATGGTGCAGGCATGGGGGTGGGGGCTGTGATGGTTTCTAGTCTACAACTGCCAACCCACCTACTGCTTCCGACCCAATCCCTTCCAGAGCCTCTGTGAGACCTTTGCAGCTAAAAGGGGCTCTCAGGCCCAGGGCCAGCACTCAGCAGTTGGGTGGGGTCACCCATGGTCCAAAGGAGTAACAGGGAAGGTCACAAGGTGCTTCAGCTCCAGGTGCCACCAGACACTGGGCCTCTCCCCTCAGCTTCTGCAGGTACTGAGCAAGGGAGAGACCTACCTCTGCCCCCTGAGGACCCCTGCTCAGATGCTCATCTTCCTGTGACTAGTGTGTTCTCTGCCCAGGTGAGAGTGGCTTATATTTTTCTTTCTTAATCAAAAACAGGTTTATTGGATTTTTTTATGAAAAAAAGACCCACTTGGAGGTGGGATAGGAGGATGGTGACCCTGGGCCTCTGCAGGGGAGGATGTGTCAGGAGATTCATCCCTGGCTGAGGTCTGGAGTCTGTTGTGGCCTGGGAGGTTCAGCACATGACAGCTGTGAGTCATCCCAGCCACTAATTTGAGGACATAGAAATAGGAGGAGGAAGTGAAGGTTTTCAAGGGCACCTACATAGGAACACTCTACATAGGTCAAGTTAAAGAAGAAAACAGGGGGCTGGGGATGTGGCTCAAGTGGTAGCGCGCTCACCTGGCATGCGTGCAGCCCGGGTTGAATCCTCAGCACTGCATACAAACAAAGATATTGTGTCCGCCGAAAACTGAAAAGTAAATATTAAAAAATTCTCTCTCTCTCTCTCTCTCTCTCTCTCTCTCTCTCTCTCTCTCTCAAAAAAAAAAAGAAGAAAACAGATTTTTTTGCACCCCAAGAAAATATCAGAAAGTCACTTGTGAAGGGAGAAGAAAAGAACAATAAGTAAGGAATATCATGCACATTTATGCCTTTTCAGCATTTTTAATGTTGTCTCTTCTAGCTGGGGACTGTGGTCAATTAACTAGTGACTATTATTTGAATTATTTTGAAAAGGTTTTCAATTACTGTAGGCCTAGTTTATTTTATACACTACAGAAGTTTATATATATATACTTTTTATATTTATATATATATATATATATATATATATATATATATATATATATGCTTTTCAATGAACAATATTCTTCTGAGATCTCAGGGCCCTTGCTGTTCCCAGGGGCACTTTGTGGTCTTTGCTTTTGCTGACCTTTATTGGTCATGGGTATCCCACCTCCCATCTCAGATGCATCTCCAGATGCCCCTATGCTTTCCTGGAACCACAGAGGGGAAGAGCCACACTCTCCACACACCTCTAACCACAGCAGACCCACACATTGCCCATCAGGGTTGAAATGATTCTTCCCACTTTCACTCATGCAGTCACTGTTTCCTTCATGGTCTGGTACCCAGGACCACAAGGACATCAAAGGCTAGATCACACACTGGTTCAAGTGCACTTGGCCTCATGTCAGGGCTGTAACTTGTTTCAGCAAACTCTGCCATAAACCTGAAAACCCTAAAACATCAGAGAATGTACGGGCTTATATTGAACAAAAATTAATAAATTCCATTAAATGTCAGGTACAATTACTTTCACAGTTGAAAAAAATATCTATTGGGAAATGAAAAAGAAAGTTACAAGAGCAACAAGGATTTTTTGAAGTGATACAAAGATAGCATGTTTGTAAAATATTGTTAAAGTTTTAATGTACGCAAATAGAGGAGGGAGAGACCCCTGGAGGGTGGTGCTTCATGCAAGGGTCAATCTTGGGAAGACAATTGGGACTGAGGAGCAGCCTCAGGACCAGGTGACTAATTACAGCTCTCTTTCCTTGAGTTTTGACCTGAAGGAAGTAGGGAAGCACTCCACATGGACCTAGAGTACATGGAATAGAACTTGAAAATATTGTGCTTCCAATCCAATGCACAGAGATCACACACATGCACACCTGGTGTCCTATAAAAGCTCCCTCTCACTCAGCTTATTTTCACATTTGAATTCAATACTCTTGACACAATTCCAGGCTATAAGTGTGATGTTTTCGTATATGAAATTGTTTTGTGAAGATAACTGGTGAGTGTGTCTATCAGAAGCCACAGTGTAGAAATATCAATTTATTAATTTTTTTTTGCAATTTTGGGATAAAATTTGTGCAATGCTGAAAAATAAATGACTAAAAAGTGATATAATTTTATAAACTAATTTGTGAAAATTATTAACAAATGTCATCAACTGAGATCCAAATTTGTATTTTCAATATTGGGGTTTTATGCCAAATATCATTTTGAAAAAGTGAATGAGTAGATAAAAAACACTTTATTCTAAGATGCAGATGACACCTCTGGGAATCAGGAGATTCAGAGCAGAGTTATAATTCATGTGTAGAGACCAGAAGTCTAGTACCAAGTTTCTCTCTTAACCTACACCTCATCATGAGCTCACTCTGAGAACCACGAGGGTTGTCCTCATCAGTTAATGCCTAGGGGTGTGTGGGGGGGGGGTGTGGAGAGGTTTTGACTTGAATGCATTAGCATCATAAGGTGGCACAGGTTAGGTGAGTCCCCCCCCCCAGTGAAGCCAGAATGATGGGTGGCTCCGATTTATTTTATCAAGGAGAATGTGCTTCCAAGGACAATATGCCTCCTGGGCCTATCAGGATAAGAAACCTTTCTTTTGGGTGAGCTGTGGCCCTCTGTAGACCAGAAGACAAAGCACTGTCACCAAATATGAGCTTGCTAGAAATTAAGAATTATAGCCCATATTTAAGAAGAGTGTATGGTCACAAGCTCTTTGTGGAAAGATGTGTGTCCTTGTCAAAAATGTGTGCATGAATTCCTGGAAAGCAGGTTGGTTCAGGTCATGGAGGGAGAAGACAGAAATCAGAGTCCTAGTGATCCTGTGAAGATAAACACTTGTCAAATAGAGATGAGAATTGTCCTCAAATGAAGATAGAGTAAAATTGGGAACAATCAGAAGAAACAAAAATAGGGAAGATACTTTAATTCCTGCCCCTGCAAACATAGGGCTCAGCAGAGGCTGCAGCTTTGCTGTGGCAGGCTAGTGATGGAAAGAGGAAAGGGAAAGGGCACAGTGAGGAGTTCTTAATTTTCTGCTCCATGACGTACTTTCCAAAGATTATGTGCCATTTGTGGTATTTGGTTCCAGACCATGAGTCACTGTTTTAAGAAAAAAAAAATTCTGCTAGAATCAAAACAGTTATATTGATGTCATTGCATGTGCACTTCTGTAGACTGTGTTTTGGTTTCAACTTCAGTTACCCTCTTCACCTACTGTGTGTTAATACAGGAATATTCAGAGGTGAAATGACAAGAAGAGGAAAGCTGAGGTTATTCTCGCCATTCTGGCCTTAGTGAACTAACTGGATGGTGACTGAGGGCAGGGGGTGTGGCTGGAGCAGGCGGTCACTAGGGGTGAGGCCTAGAAGGTGCATCCTCCCTCAGGCCCCTTTCTGCTCTCCTTGCACTTCCTGGCCACCATGGGTGAAGCAGCACTCCTTATACACAACCTTCTTCCCTGAAGTTCTGCCCACCTGGGTCCACAGCAATGCAGTTGGCTGACCATAGACTGACTTTCTGAACCAATGTACTTAAATAAACTTTTTTTCCTTTAAGATAGATGACTGTTGGAATTTTGTTCTACTGACAGAAACTCACCACGAGTGATTAAGTGAATTTGCCTTGAATTCAGGCCTCTGTGTGGACTAAGGGTTTCCAAGGAGAATGTGCTTTCGGGGCCTAGCAGGATAAGAAAACATTCTTTTGGGTAAGCTAGTGGCCCTCTGTAGACCAGAATTCAAAGCACTGGCACTAAATAGGAGCTTGTTACAAGTTAAGAATTATAGGCCTATGAGGGGACCCAATACTAGTAATGTCCAGGTAAAAAAGAAAACATCCTTCATTATATGAAAACCTGGATTGCCACAGTCTTGGCTGGGCACAGAATCACAAGCCACCACATACCTTGTAGATTCAAACAGCAATTCTTTATTCCGGAACTCACACTGGCGCTCTACAAACATTCTGGGGAAATCCAAGTTCTGCCGCAAAATTCACGTCCCAAAATACTTTCTCAATTTCAGGAGAACTCAATGGGATCTCAGGCAGCAGGATACACCCTATTCCCAGCAGCAATAACCTTAAACCTGGAACTTCCCTAAACACAGATTGTCTTAAACCGGGAACGCCCTAAACTTGTCTTAAACCGGGAACGCCTTAAACCCAAGGAGGGGGATACTTCCTAAAACCTGCAGGATTCACCCTAAACCTGGATACACCCTGGTCCTTGGGCAGGGTCATCTTTCTCAAACACACATGCAATGTCACAGCAAATTTCCAAGGCAAGTCCATTTAACATGGGGTACACTGGCAAGGAAATTTCAATGTGTCATTCCTACTTGGCAATGGCCCTCAGCACTGGATAAACTCATGTGAATGAGAAAAAGTTCAGTCAGTTCACATTAACTGAGTTGAAATGTATCTAAGGATTATCTGAACTGGATTTTAAAGCAGTCACCATAAAAGTGCATCAACTAGCACTGGCAAATATGTTGGAAAGAAATGAAAAACAATCAGAAAGCAACAACAAGAGTATTGAAACTCTACAAAGACAAAAAATGAAAGTTTCAGAACTGAAAAATGCATCCACCACAATGAAAGTAGAGGAGAGCTGAGCAGGTGAATGGAGCAGACAGAGGAAGGAGGCAGCAGGAGGGACAGCAAAGGTCACACCCAGCTAGAGAACCCTGAGAAGGCAAATGAACAGGGACTCAGAATGAACCAGGAGGTGCCTCTCAGCTCCCCTCACAGCCACACTGCAAGCTTCTGAAAACAGAGACAGAATCCTTAACCTTATGGGAGAAGCAACTAGAATCACCAGAGAATTTCTACCCAGAAAACAGGGAGGATAAGGGAAAGGACACACTTTCAAGTGCTGAAGAACACTTCTGTTGAGCTAGAACTCTAGATCTAGGGAAATGTACTTCAGAAACCAATGTAAATTCAAGAGCCCCTCAGGTATAGAAAAACAAAGAGAATAATACATAGCTAACCCCAAAGTGGGTGCAAAGTGCTCTATAAAGAAATAATATGTGACAGGAACATGAATCTCGGAACACCGGGATGGAGAAGGACCAAAGAGTGAGGGACAAATGACAAGCATTTGACAGCTCAGCTGACCACTGCACATTGTGGACATCTGTCCAAACATCACTGTGACATCCCAGATCACCAGGGAAATGCTAATAAAAAAACATGAGAAGCATTTCCTTGAGGGAATGGCCAAGTCCAGGAGGGGACAAACCTGCCATGGGCAGCAGGAACAGAGTCCAGGCCCCATCCCTGCTGCTGAGCTGGTCCTGGCTGCAGTCACAAGCCACTCCCAACAACTGAGTGTTCTGGGGAGTGTTGACAAGCTGTCTCCAAAGTGAAGACATGACATGCAGGACAGTGTGGCAGATTCTGATAACACAGGGCATTCTGCTACCAAACAAGCAGCAATCATGCTCCTTATGTTTTATATACATGTTAAACATGTGCTATGTGTTAACACAAATCTAAAAAAAAAAAATCCTGAACAGGAAAACTTATAGGAACTGTGTTTAGCATTGAAAACTTGGAGGACACAAGCCTGCCCTTCACTAGGGGGATGGATCAGTATTGTCCAGGAGCCAGAAGTAGAGTCAAACTCAGCACTGAATACAACACAGCTATTGAGAAGTCTGTAGTGATTCTTGCCTCTAACCCCAGCAACTTGGAGGCTGAGGTAGAAGGAGCACAATTTGAAGGCCATGTTCAGCAACTTAGCCAGGACCTAAAAACTTAGAGAGAACAAAACAAAACAAAAACAAAAACAAAAAAACAATCAAAATACCCACTAAATCAAAACAAACAAACAAACCAATTTTTTTTTAAAAGAGGACTGTGAACATAGGTAAGTGGTTGCACATGCCTGTATTAAGTATAAAATTAAAAAGAGAGAGAAAAAACAGCTATCATGTAATGAAAATTCATGAAGGAAGGAAACTTACATGCATAGCACTCAGGTGAGAGCCAATCTGAACATCGTCCATGCTGTAAATTCCAGGCCCTGTCAGTCAGCCCAGGTGAAACTACAGGATGGAAAATCATAAAGATCTGCAGCAGAGAGCCAGGTGAGGAGCCGCTGGAGCTCAGTCATTGTGAGAGCCGGACCTGCACTGTGCCAGGCCACACTAGTGGACACATGTCACTGTCCACTTGTCTAGTTCCACAGAATGCACAAAGTGACCCTGGTGTGACCTGTAGACATGGGCAGAGATTGATAAATTGTAACAGAAGCAACAGACTCTGGGGTGGTGATAGAGGGGCTGTGGGAGCAGAGGGGACACAAGAAAACTCTTCACTTCACTCCTATTTTGCTGGAAAAAAAAAACTATACTAAAAAATAAAGTGCAAAACATTCTTGTGTGGAATACATGGAGAGGCCTATCTTTGGGCACAACCCTGATACTGCCTAATTCAGTCTGTTCTGGTCTTAAAATATTTTTTTATCATATAGTGAGCTCATTGACTGCAGGGGCTGAGCTGAAGGGTCACGGTGCAGAGGAGCCACCCTGGATCCTCTGATTGACTCTCCTTGTAGTGCTCAGGCCTGGCTGCCTCTGAGCTGTGCCCTCAGAAAGGGGAGGCAGCAGGAGGAGCAGCTGGGGCAGCCCAGCCTCACACTTCTTCTCCCTGGGAAGTTTTTGACATGGCCTGTATTACTGTGGGAGGGTAACTGTTATATTGTTGAGAGTAATAAGTGGCAACATCTTCAGGCTCAAATTTTCTGATGGTGAAAGTGAAATCTGTTACAAGTCCACTGCCACTGAACCTCAAGGGGACCCTGGATTGTAAACCGGTTAAAAGACCAATGAAGGTCTTAGGATCTTGGCCTGGCTTGTGCTGATACTAGTATAAATAATTGCTAATGTCCTCCCTGGCACTACAGGTGATGGTGACTCTCTCTCCATGAGAAATAGGCAAAGAGAACGGAGACTGGGTCATCATGATGTCACATCTGACACCTGCCATTGGAAACATAAAAAAAAAAAAAATTATAAGTAGTGATATTACAAGAGGACTTTCTTGAGTAGCCATACAACACTGACCACACTGTGATTAGTAAATCCCCAGTACTGTCCCTCCTTACCTGGGAGGCAGAGCAGCAGGAGTTCCAGGAGCTGAGCAAGGGCCCTCATGGCCATGCTGTCTCCTGAGTGGGACTGACTCCTGCACAGGGTGTGAGCAGCCTCTTAAGAAGTCCTCAGAGCGCCCCCCCCCCCAGTGCCTGCAAGCTAGGCGAACCTGCAAGCCACGGGCGGGCGGATCAGGCCCAGCAACCAGCCAAGTGACAGCAGCTACACGCGCCTGCGGGGAACGCGGACCAGACCCACTAGGACAGGTCCGGCGGACGGCTGAGGGCTAGGCCCGTCCCCTCCCCCAGTGTCTGCAGGTAGGTGGGACTGTGAACACCAGCAGAGCGGGCCCAAAGCCTGCTGAGGGGCGGAACCGGCCCCTCCCCCAGTGCCTGCAAGCTAGGTGAACCTGCAACCCATCGAGAGGTTAGGCCCAGCAACCTACGGAGTGACACAGGTGCCCCTGGCGCCTGCTGGGTAGGTGGACCTTTGACCGACCAGCAAAGCAGACTTACGGCCTGCCAGCATGGTAGACGGATCACACTAATTGGAGGAGGATCACAGCCACTACCTGCCCTGCAAGGGTGATTTTTCAACTATACAAGAGCAATATAAATAAATAGAGGGAAAATATCAAAGACACAACAATTTCACCAAGCAGAAAGAAACGCCAGCAGTATGAAACGACAAGGAAAGAAAGGACCACAGGCAATGCAGGTCAACTCAACTTTAGAAGAGGTAATAGCTGCAACAGATGGAATGTCAGATAGAGAGCTCAGGACATACATGCTTCAGATGATCTGGAGTCTCAAGGAAGACATGAGACAGCAAAATCAGACAATGAAAGATCACATTGACAAACAAATCCAGGAAGTAAAAGATCAATTTCACAGGGAGATAGAGGTAATAAAAAACAAACAAATAGAAATACTAGAAATGCAGGAAACAATAAACCTACTTAAAAACTCAATTGAGAATACTACCAGCAGAGTGGATCACTTAGTAGATAGAACATCAGACAATGAAGACAGAGTATTTCAACTTGAAAAGAAAATAGATAGCTCAGCAAGTCTACTAAAAAACCATGAGCAGAACATTCAAGAGCTATGGGATAATATCAAAAGACCAAACTTAAGAGTCATTGGGACACAGGAAGGCACAGAGCTCCAAACCAAAGGATTAAGCAATCTATTCAGTGAAATAATACAAGCAAAGTTCCCAGACTTGAAGAATGAGACAGAATCCCAAATCCTAGAAGCCTACAGGACGCCGAATGTGCAAAATCATAAGAGATACACACCTAGACACATTATAATGAAGATGTCCAACATACAGAATAAGGAGAGAATTTTAAAAGCTACAAGGGAAAGGAAGCAGATTACATTTAGGGGTAAACCAATCAGGATAACAGCTGATCTCTCAACACAGACTCTAAAAGCTAGAAGATCCTGGAATAACATATTTCAAACGCTAAAAGAAAATGGATTCCAACCAAGAATCGGGTATCCCACGCAATTAAGCTTCAGGATGGAAGATGAAATTAAAACATTCCACGACAAACAAAAGTTAAAAGAAATTGCAGCTGGAAAACCATCTCTTCAAAAAATCCATGGCAAAACACTACAGGAAGAGGAAATGGAAAACAACAATGAAAACCAACAGTGGGAGGTAGGACAGTAAAGGGGGGAAAATAATCAAAGAGGAAAACAAATCAGGTTTAATAGCATTAATAAACAAACTATGGCTGGAAGAACAAACCATATCTCAATAATAACCCTAAATGTTAATGGCTTAAACTCACCAATTAAGAGACACAGGCTAGTTGAATGGATCAGAAAACAAGACCCAACAATATGCTGCCTGCAGGAGACGCATTTGATAGGAAAAGATGTACATAGACTGAAGGTGAAAGGTTGGGAAAAATCATATCACTCATATGGACCACGGAAACAAGCAGGAGTGTCCATACTCATATCTAATAAAATAGATTTCAAGCCAAAGCTAATCAAAAGGGATAAAGAAAGACACTTCACACTGCTCAAGGGAACCATACACCAACAAGACATAACAATCATAAATATATATGCCCCAAATAATGGTGCAGCCGTGTTTATCAAGCAAACTCTTCTCAAGTTTAAGAGTCTAATAGACCACCATACAATAATCATGGGAGACTTCAACACACCTCTCTCACCACTGGACAGATCTTCCAAACAAAAGTTAAATAAGGAAACTATAGAACTCAATAACACAATTAACAACCTAGACTTAATTGACATATATAGACTATACCACCCAACATCAAGTTGCTACACTTTTTTCTCAGCAGCAAATGGAACCTTCTCAAAAATAGACCATATACTATGTCACAGGGCAACTCTTAGACAATACAAAGAGGTAGAGATAATACCATGCATCTTGTCTGATCATAATGGAATGAAACTGAAAATCAATGATAAAAGAAGAAAGGAAAAATCAAGCATCACCTGGAGAATGAACAATAGGTTGCTGAGTGATCAATGGGTTTTAGAAGACATCAAGGAGGAAATTAAAAAATTCCTAGAGTTTAATGAAAACACAGACACAACATATCGGAATCTATGGGACACATTGAAAGCAGTTCTAAGAGGAAAATTCATTGCTTGGAGTTCATTCCTCAAAAAAAGAAAAAACCAACAAATAAATGATCTCATACTTCATCTCAAAATCCTAGAAAAAGAAGAGCAAAACAACAGCAAAAGAAGTAGAAGGCAAGAAATAATTAAAATCAGAGGTGAAATTAATGAAATTGAAACAAAAGAAACAATTGAAAAAATTGACAAAACTAAAAGCTGGTTCTTTGAAAAAATAAATAAAATTGACAGACCCTTAGCCATGCTAACGAAGAGAAGAAGAGAGAGAACCCAAATTACTAGCATACGTGATGAAAAAGGCAATATCACAACAGACACTTCAGAAATACAGAAGATAATAAGAAAGTACTTTGAATCCTTATACTCCAATAAAATAGAAGATAGTGAAGGCATAGATAAATTCCTTGAGTCTTATGATCTGCCCAGATTGAGCCAGGAGGATATAGACAACCTAAACAGACCAATAACAATAGAGGAAATAGAAGAAACCATCAAAAGACTACCAACTAAGAAAAGCCCAGGACCGGATGGGTATACAGCAGAGTTTTACAAAACCTTTAACGAGGAACTAACACCAATACTTTTCAAGCTATTTCAGGAAATAGAAAAAGAGGGAGAACTTCCAAATTGATTCTACGAGGCCAACATCACCCTGATTCCGAAACCAGACAAAGACACTTCAAAGAAAGAAAACTACAGACCAATACCTCTAATGAACCTTGATGCAAAAATCCTCAATAAAATTCTGGCGAATCGGATTCAAATACATATCAAAAAAATTATACACCATGATCAAGTAGGATTCATCCCTGGTATGCAAGGTTGGTTCAATATACGGAAATCAATAAATGTTATCCACCACATCAATAGACTTAAAAACAAGAACCATATGATCATCTCGATAGATGCAGAAAAAGCATTCGACAAAGTACAGCATCCCTTTATGTTCAAAACTCTAGAAAAATTAGGGATAACTGGATCATACCTCAACATTGTAAAAGCAATCTATGATAAGCCACAGGCCAGCATCATTCTGAATGGAGAAAAATTGAAGGCATTCCCTCTAAGATCTGGTACAAGACAGGGATGCCCTCTCTCGCCACTTCTGTTCAACATAGTCCTCGAAACACTAGCCAGAGCAATTAGGCAGACGAAAGAAATTAAAGGCATAAAAATAGGAAAAGAAGAACTTAAATTATCACTATTTGCAGATGATATGATTCTATACCTAGCAGACCCAAAAGGGTCCACAAAGAAGCTATTAGAGCTAATAAATGAATTCAGCAAAGTGGCAGGATATAAGATCAACACGCATAAATCAAAGGCATTCCTGTATATGAGCGACAAATCCTCTGAAACGGAAATGAGGACAACTACTCCATTCACAATATCCCCCCAAAAAATAAAATACTTGGGAATCAACCTAACAAAAGAGGTGAAAGATTTATACAATGAAAATTACAGAACCCTAAAGAAAGACATAGAAGAAGACCTTAGAAGATGGAAAAATATACCCTGCTCATGGATAGGCAGAACTAACATCATCAAAATGGCGATATTACCAAAAGTCCTATATAAGTTCAATGCAATGCCAATCAAAATCCCAACAGCATATCTTATAGAAATCGATAAAAGAATCATGAAATTCATATGGAATAATAAAAGACCCAGAATAGCAAAAACAATGCTAAGCAGGAAGTGTGAATCAGGCGGTATAGCGATACCAGACTTCAAACTATACTACAGAGCAATAGTAACAAAAACAGCATGGTACTGGTACCAAAACAGGCGGGTGGACCAATGGTACAGAATAGAGGACACAGTAACCAATCCACAAAACTACAACTATCTTATTTTTGATAAAGGGGCTAAAAGCATGCAATGGAGGAAGGATAGCATCTTCAACAAATGGTGCTGGGAAAACTGGAAATCCATTTGCACCAAAATGAATCTGAATCCCTATCTCTCGCCGTGCACAAAAGTTAACTCAAAATGGATCAAGGAGCTTGATATTAAATCAGAGACATGGCATCTGATAGAAGAAAAAGTTGGTTATGATCTACACGCTGTGGGATCGGGCTCCAAATTCCTCAATAGGACACCTATAGCGCTAGAGTTAACAAATAGAATCAACAAATGGGACTTACTCAAACTAAAAGGTTTTTTCTCAGCAAAAGAAACAATAAGAGAGATAAACAGGGAGCCTACATCCTGGGAACAAATCTTTACTCCACAAACTTCAGATAGAGCCCTAATAACCAGAATATACAAAGAACTCAAAAAAATTAGACAATAAGATAACAAATAACCCAATCAATAAATGGGCCAAGGACCTGAACAGACACTTCTCAGAAGAGGACATACAATCAATCAACACGTACATGAAAAAATGCTCACCATCGCTAGCAGTCAGAGAAATGCAAATCAAAACTACCCTAAGATACCATCTCACTCCAGTAAGACTGGCAGCCATTAGGAAGTCAAACAACAATAAGTGCTGGAGAGGATGCGGGGAAAAGGGCACTCTTGTTCATTGCTGGTGGGACTGCAAATTGGTGCAGCCAATTTGGAAAGCAGTATGGAGATTTCTCGGAAAGCTGGGAATGGAACCACCATTCGACCCAGCTATTCCCCTTCTCGGTCTATTCCCTAAAGCCCTAACAAGAGCATGCTACAGGGACACTGCTACATCGATGTTCATAGCAGCTCAATTCACGATAGCAAGACTGTGGAACCAGCCTAGATGCCCTTCAATAGATGAATGGATAAAAAAAATGTGGCATTTATATACTATGGAGTATTACTCTGCATTAAAAAAATGACAAAATCATAGAATTTGGAGGGAAATGGATGGCATTAGAGCAGATTATGCTAAGTGAAGCTAGTCAATCTTTAAAAAACAAATACCAAATGACTCCTTTGATATAAGGGGAGTAAACAAGGACAGGGTAGGGACGAAGAGCTTGAGAAGAAGATTTACATTAAATAGGGATGAGAGGTGGGAGGGAAAGGGAGTGAGAAGGGAAATTGCATGGAAATGGAAGACAATCCTCAGGGTTATACAAAATGTCATATAAGAGGAAAGGAGGGGCAAGACAAGATAATACAAATGGAAGAAATGATTTACAGTAGAAGGGGTAGAGAGAGAAAAGGGGAGGGGAGGGGAGGGGAGGGGAGGGGGGATAGTAGAGAATAGGACAGACAGCAGAATACATCAGACACTAGAAAGGCAATATGTCAATCAATGGAAGGGAAACTGATGTGATACAGCAATTTGTATACGGGGTAAAAGCGGGGGTTCATAATCCACGTGAATCAACCATGTAATATGATGTATTAAGAACTATGTAATGTTATGAACGACCAATAAAATATATATATATATATATATATATATATATATATATATATATATATATATATATATATATATAAATTAGGGCCGGGGTTGTAGCTCAGTGGTAGAGCACTTGCCTAGCATGTGTGAGGCACTGGGTTATATTCTCAGTACCACATAAAAATAAATAAATAAAATAAGGAAAAAAAATAGATTTCAAGCCAAAGTTAATCAAAAGGGATAAAGAGGGACACTACATACTGCTCAAGGGAACCATACACCAACAAGACATAACAATCATAAATATATATGCCCCAAACAACAGGGCTGCTATGTTCATCAAGCAAACTCTTCTCAAGTTCAAGAATCTAATAGACCACCATACAATAATCATGGGAGACTTTAACACACCTCTCTCACCACTGGACAGATCTTCCAAACAAAAGCTGAATAAGGAAACTATAGAACTCAATAATACAATTAACAACCTAGACTTAATTGACACATATAGAATATACCACCCAACATCAAGCAGCTACACTTTTTTCTCAGCAGCACATGGATCCTTCTCAAAAATAGATCATATATTATGTCACAGGGAAACTCTTAGTCAATATAAAGGTGTAGAGATAATACCATGCATCTTATCTGATCATAATGGAATGAAACTGAAAATCAACGATAAAAGAAGGAAGGAAAAATCATGCATCACTTGGAGAATGAACAATAGGTTGCTGAGTGATCAATGGGTTTTAGAAGACATCAAGGAGGAAATTAAAAAATTCCTAGAGTTAAATGAAAACACAGACACAACATATCGGAATCTATGGGACACAT
This sequence comes from Urocitellus parryii, assembly GCF_045843805.1. Taxonomy (NCBI): domain Eukaryota; kingdom Metazoa; phylum Chordata; class Mammalia; order Rodentia; family Sciuridae; genus Urocitellus; species Urocitellus parryii. Next base: position 25,787,175 of record NC_135542.1, on the reverse strand, counting down.
TGAAAGCAGTTCTAAGAGGAAAATTCATTGCTTGGAGTTCATTCCTCAAAAAAAGAAAAAACCAACAAATAAATGATCTCATACTTCATCTCAAAATCCTAGAAAAAGAAGAGCAAAACAACAGCAAAAGAAGTAGAAGGCAAGAAATAATTAAAATCAGAGGTGAAATTAATGAAATCGAAACAAAAGAAACAATTGAAAAAATTGACAAAACTAAAAGTTTGTTCTTTGAAAAAATAAATAAAATTGACAGACCCTTAGCCATGCTAACGAAGAGAAGAAGAGAGAGAACTCAAATTACCAGCACACAGGATGAAAGAGGCAATATCACAACAGACACTTCAGAAATACAGAAGATAATCAGAAATTATTTTGAATCCTTATACTCCAATAAAATAGAAGATAGTGAAGGCATCGATAAATTTCTTAAGTCATATAATCTGCCCAGATTGAGTCAGGAGGATATAGACAACCTAAACAGACCAATATCAATTGAGGAAATAGAAGAAACCATCAAAAGATTACCATCTAAGAAAAGCCCAGGACCGGACGGGTATACAGCAGAGTTTTACAAAACCTTTAACGAGGAACTAATACCAATACTTTTCAAGCTATTTCAGGAAATAGAAAAAGAGGGAGAACTACCAAATTCATTCTACGAGGCCAACATCACCCTGATTCCGAAACCAGACAAAGACACTTCAAAGAAAGAAAACTACAGACCAATATCTCTAATGAACCTAGATGCAAAAATTCTCAATAAAATTCTGGCGAATCGGATACAAAAACATATAAAAAAAATTGTGCACCATGATCAAGTAGTGCACCTGATACCAATGTGCACCTGGTATGCAAGGTTGGTTCAATATACGGAAATCAATAAATGTTATTCACCACATCAATAGACTTAAAAATAAGAACCATATGATCATCTCGATAGATGCGGAAAAAGCATTCGACAAAGTACAGCATCCCTTTATGTTCAAAACTCTTGAAAAACTAGGGATAACAGGAACATACCTCAACATTGTAAAAGCAATTTATGCTAAGCCTCAGGCTAGCATAATTCTGAATGGAGAAAAATTGAAGGCATTCCCTCTAAGATCTGGAACAAGACATGGATGCCCTCTTTCACCACTTCTGTTCAACATAGTTCTGGAAACACTGGCCAGAGCAATTACACAGACAAAAGAAATTAAAGGCATAAAAATAGGAAAAGAAGAACTTAAATTATCACTATTTGCAGATGACATGATTATATACCTAGCAGACCCAAAAGGGTCTACAAAGAAACTATTAGAGATAATAAATGAATTCAGCAAAGTGGCATGTTATAAAATCAACAAGCATAAATCAAAGGCATTCCTGTATATCAGCGACAAATCCTCTGAAATGGAAACGAGGACAACCACGCCGTTCACAATATCCTCAAAAAGAATAAAATACTTGGGAATCAACCTAACAAAAGAGGTGAAAGACTTATACAATGAAAACTACAGAACCCTAAAAAGAGAAATTGAAGAAGACCTTAGAAGATGGAAAAACATACCCTGTTCATGGATAGGCAGAACTAACATCATCAAAATGGCGATATTACCAAAAGTTCTCTATAGGCTTAATGCAATGCCAATCAAAATCCCAACGGCATTTCTTGTAGAAATGGAGAAAGCAATCATGAAATTCATATGGAATAATAAAAGACCCAGAATAGCAAAAACAATACTAAGCAGGAAGTGTGAATCAGGTGGTATAGCGATTCCAGATCTCAAACTATACTACGGAGCAATAGTAACAAAAACAGCATGGTACTGGTACCAAAACAGGCGGGTGGACCAATGGTACAGAATAGAGGACACAGAAACCAACCCACAAAACTACAACTTTCTTATATTTGATAAAGGGGCTAAAAGCATGCAATGGAGGAAGGATAGCATCTTCAACAAATGGTGCTGGGAAAACTGGAAATCCATATGCAACAAAATGAATCTGAATCCCTTTCTCTCGCCAAGCACAAAAGTTAACTCAAAATGGATCAAGGAGCTTGATATCAAATCAGAGACACGGCATCTGATAGAAGAAAAAGTTGGCTACGACCTACATGCTGTGGGGTCGGGCTCCAAATTCCTCAATAGGACACCCATAGCACAAGAGTTAACATTTAGAATCATCAAATGGGACTTACTTAAACTAAAAAGTTTTTTCTCAGCAAAAGAAACAATAAGAGAGGTAAATAGGGAGCCTACATCATGGGAACAAATCTTTACTCCTCACACTTCAGATAGAGCCCTAATATCCAGAATATATAAAGAACTCAGAAAATTAGACAATAAGATAACAAATAACCCAATCAACAAATGGGCCAAGGACTTGAATAGACACTTCTCAGAGGAGGACATACAATCAATCATCACGTACATGAAAAAATGCTCACCATCTCTAGCAGTCAGAGAAATGCAAATCAAAACCACCCTAAGATACCATCTCACTCCAGTAAGATTGGCAGCCATTATGAAGTCGAACAACAATAAGTGCTGGAGAGGTTGTGGGGAAAAGGGTACACATGTACATTGTTGGTGGGACTGCAAATTGGTGCAGCCAATTTGGAAAGCGGTATGGAGATTTCTTGGAAAGCTGGGAATGGAACCACCATTTGACCCAGCCATTCCCCTTCTCGGTCTATTCCCTAAAGACCTAAAAAGAGCATGCTACAGGGACACTGCTACATCGATGTTCATAGCAGCACAATTCACAATTGCAAGACTGTGGAATCAACCTAGATGCCCTTCAATAGACGAATGGATAAAAAAAATGTGCCATTTATACACAATGGAGTATTACTCTGCAGTAAAAAATGACAAAATCATAGAATTTGGTGGGAAATGGATGGCATTAGAGCAGATTATGCTAAGCGAAGCAAGCCAAGCCCTAAAAAACAAATGCCAAATGTCTCCTTTGATATAAGGAGAGTAACTAAGAACAGACTAGGGAAGAAGAGCACAAGAAGAAGACCAACATTAAACAAGGATGAGAGGTGGGAGGGAAAGGGAGAGAGAAGGGAAATTGCATGGAAATGTAAGGAGACCCTCAGGGTTATACAAAATTACACACAAGAGGAAGTGAGGGGAAAGGGAAAAACAGTACAAGGGGGAGGAATGAATTACAGTAGTGGGGGTAGAGAGAGAAGAGGGGAGGGGAGGGGAGGGGAGGGGGGATAGTAGAGGATAGGAAATGCAGCAGAATACACCAGACATGAGTTTATCAATATGTAAAGCAATGAAGTGTAACTGATGTGATTCTACAAGCTGTATATGGGGTAAAATGGGAGTTCATAACCCGCTTGAATCAAAATGTGAAATATGATATATCAAGAACTATGTAATATTTTGAACAACCAACATTAAAAAAAATAAAATAATAAAAAAAAGAAGTCCTCAGAGCAGTTGGCTGTGCTGTGAGCACATGCATATCAGCAAGGCCCGGTGTTCCAGGTCAGACCAGGGCAGCTCAGATTTGCTTGGGGTGAACATGGTTCCCTGGGGCCACAAGACACACTCAGTCCCCTGAGCTGTGAGGGGTAATCTGTAGAATTTCCTGGTTGAGGACATATTGTTCTTGTGTTTTAAGAGGTAAGGTGAGATTGCAAACAAATCACTAAGTGGATCTTAGAGCAGGAGACAGAAACATTATCACCAGTTGGTGGTCCGGATCCAACAGCTGGTGGGCCAAGGGGGAGGTTGCAAGTCTACACCCTTTGACCCCCTCCTGGGGTTTGAATAGACCCTTTATATTTAAAAACCAAATTAAAACATAATTTGCTATTATTATGATTTAAAACCATAAACAAGCGTCATGAGATCTAAAATTATAAGCAGAAAAATGAGTGGGCCCAAACCTCCCTAGTTGACTACAGTTAAAAAAAATGTTAGTAACATCTAGACTATTAATCTGACAGGGTACTTTGTCCAAGAAAACTGGGAACAAAGGAAAGTACATTTTTACAAAACATAAGAATTGCCATTTTGTATTGCCAAACTTCTGTGCCATCCACTTTTGAAGGGCACAGAGGCAGGTGTTCCCTGGGAGAAGCACTACTTACAGGACATGGAGTCTCAGAGCAAAATGAAATGTGTTTGGTCATTGGCCATGAATTCTGGCCCATGAGATAAGCACAGTTCTGTGTTACTGACCCTTGGGGGATTAGGAGGAATTAATGAAACAAAGGGGTAGTTTATGTTTTAGAAGTAAAAACAGAAATAAAGGCAGCAAGAGAGGAAGATGTATAAACTCACTGAGGTGCTTGGGGTTTCTGGACATTGGCACAGTATGGGTAAGGGGTTGGGGAGGAGGGGACCTAACCATAGATCCAGCGCTCCCTGCCTCAGAATCCCATAAAGCACACTCATACCCATCACGGTTATCATCTTCTCCAGACCAGCAGGTCTAAGCCAAGCCAGGCTCTACAACTTAAATATCTTTTAGGAGAAGTTAGAATAATTTACAAACTAGTGAAAGTACATTAGCAGCTGAAGTTTGGAGAATATAGGGCATGGTTAACATCATAATAAATACAGCAAAGATACAGATTCTTTATATAATTCTACTTTACCAGTATGGCCACAGGAGTTTTTTTAATCTTGGTCTTAATGCCTCATGGCTTCAAGAGGGTTGTAGTGTCTCTAAACATCATGTCCTCCAACAGGTTCACTCATAACTTTTTTTTCAAGAATAAAACAGGTCAAAGATATTTACCTCTGCTTTTCTTAGAGTTTTCAAAGATTTTTTCCTGTACCTGTCCATGATCATTTTTTTCTTTTCTTTTTTTTCTTACTTTATTTCCTTCTCTCTCTCTCTCTCTCTCTCTCTCTCTCTCTCTCTCTCTCTCTCTCTCTCTCTCTCCTATCTTTAATTTCCCCCTTTGGTGCTGATGACTGAACCCAAGGCCTGGTGCATGCTGCACAGATCTCTACCTCTAAGTCACAGCCCCAGCCCCTCTCTCCCTAACTTACACATCATTTTTGGGATCATTAGTTGTCCCCTGATACTTCCTCCTGCCCTGGTCTGGGAGGGATCACCTGTTACTACCACAAACAGCAGGACAGAGTTGGAGAGCACTAAACTAAAGGAAAAAGAGGAAGGTTAAAAATCATCATCCTATTTTAAATATCCCTGTGCTTGTGCTAAGTTCCTTAGGGAAGAGAGACTACAATTAAATCTTTACTGTGGGGCTGGGAAAAGTAGATTTAGATCAAGTTTCTCCTTAGAAAGGTGACAAACTGCAGGTGGACAATTGTGGGAATGTGTGCAGAGCATCTGGTGAAGGAAGGACTTTGCTGGTGACTTAGTTGGGAGAGGCTGGGTCAGGAGCTCACCCAAGGCTGAGCTCAGGGTGGAGCTGCCTGAGAGCTGCAGGCTCTGCCCTGGGCTCGTAAGTGGAGGTTTCTCTGGGCACGTGGTGAGGACCTGGGGAAGCAGAGACCCTGACCTCAGGCTGCCTGGCAGGGAAGCAAGGGGAGGAAGTGTCATAGAGATGGGCATTTTTTCTGGGGCCCAAACAGAATTTCTGTGTTCAGTGCTGGGCATGGGCTTCTCCTGTATGGTTGCTTCCCCACACAGGGAAGAAGAGCTGCCTCAGTGATTGCATGGCCACAGGACAAATCCACCCACAGAAGCTGCTGGCCACTCCTCTGACTGGAGACAGAAGTGCCTCTGGCACCTCCACAGTTCACATGATGTAGGAACTCTACTCACAGTAGACCATGGTAGCCTCATTAACAGCCCCTGAACTATTTGCTGCTCTCCTTTCTGGTCTTTAAAAAACACCAGGCCCCACCTTTGACTCTCCCATGTGAAACCAAGGGATGGAGTCAGAGGCAGGCCAAGGGCCAGAACATGCAGGAGAACAGGGTTGTGACCCACATGAGGACAGCCATGTGGGAAGTGAGGATTAACAGGTGTGAACTCAGAGTAGGAGGGGACAGAACAGACACAACTCCAGGGACCTAGTCCTCATTCCTAGTCCTTCACTATAACTTTCAAGTGAAGTTCCACAGCGAGGCATCTGTTCAGACCCACACAGCTGCTGCTTCTCCCTGGCTGTGTTAGAAGTATTGGTTTACACCAATTACCATTAAGTACTCTCTGAGTCTTTCCTGGGTGTCATTGACCTATAGACAGAGAGTCTACTGGAACAACAGGCAGTGAGAGGAGGTGAAATGTCTCCCCAATGCAAAGTGTGAGTGTGACAGGGCGTGGTGAAGTGGTGACAGCTACAACCCGAGGGTCCTTCTGAACTCTGATTTCCAGGGACACCATTGAGGAATGTCTGCCATCCATGCTGTGCACTGGAGCCCTCCTGTGGCCATGTGTGGAGAGGCACCCTGTGGGTTTCCTATGAACCTTGTGGTCTTAGAGTGCTATGTAGTGTCTGGAATATTTGAAACACATTCTGCTACTGTTGTGCTTGTTTAGATAGAAAAATCACATGTGACTTTGATGCACTCTGAAGGACTATGGTTACATTTGTAAATGATTCCTAGTGGGATGTTAGCTGCCCAGGAATTGGGATCTGGAGTTCAGATGCCACAAAATATTTTCCAGTCAACACACCCTAGGTGGCATTGAAGGGACCATAGAGTCATGTTGCTTGGAGGACAGGCAATTGGGTGAATCTTTGTTTTAATCACATTTTTTTGACCTCTTCCAGTCATGATCTCTGGGGTGTGATCAATGGAAATTGTGAGATATCATCAATTTAATTACCAGGGTTGCAGGATGTAGGGTGGATGAGGGAGTCATCAGTTAACAGCTACTGGACACAATCAGCAAAAGCATCTTCTGTATCCTTCAATGTTTGCTGAAGTCATGAACACACCCACAAGGGGACCTGGCCACTGAGTCCCACTGACCAAGAATCTTCTTGACTACTTGTTGAGAGCCATAGCCAAGTTGTAATGGCCCCTGGCATTTTGTCAGAAGTAGTTGTTTAGAGGTGATGCCAGCGAGCCATTAAGATGATGACTTTTGAGTTCTTTCAGAGTTCCCGTTGGGTTTCAGTTGAGCTCTCTGCGATTACTGAAGAGTTTGCGTTGGTTGATGGAGTTCTGGTGGAGGGAGTTCTGGTTGGTGTGTGGTCACTGTAAGGACCATGTGGGTGGTGTTCAGGGGAGTTCAGAAATAAAGTTTGTTCCTGCTTGAGTGGCTTGTGATTTGTGCCCAGCCAGACTGCGGCAATTGGTGGCCCATGTGGGGAACACCTGAGGGTAAGTGATAAGGTAAACTGCTCACTCCTGAGGGCAGTACAAGAGGATGGATAACCATTTAAATGTCATCTTCCATTTTCTTTCACATTTGTTTTAAGTTGCTAGTCCATGGAGATGGGTGGGACGGAAGAAAAACTGCTGACATCTGAGGAAAAACTATTTGCGTCTGAGGAACAGATGGGAAGAAAGGACAGATGGACATTTCAGGAGGATAGAAAGGCTGATATAATGAATTTTTGTTCCATTTTTGTTTCATTTTGTCTCAGCTTTCTTTTGCATTATCTTAGTGAGGGGTATCTTTGTCATGGAAATATGGAATTAAAAATTAGTAAGAACCAAACCGAAAGGGCGTTAAGTAAAGTGCTACAGGAAGGAGACATCTCAGTAAAATCAAGAACAGTTAGGGCATATGTTAAGATGATATAGAGGTGTAGCCCATGGTTCATTAAAGAGGGGTTGTTAAATATATCACAATGGAACCATCATGGTGTAGAATTTAAAAAGATACAACTGGAAAGCCATGGAACTCTGCCAGTTGGCACATTACCATTATGGACGTTGGTACAATCTTGTTTGCTTAGTCTAGGAGAAGACATCTTACATCAAGTAAAAGAAGATATCTCTTTGTCTTAGTCAGACAAAGGAAAAAGGTCTAGAGGAGGAAGGGCTATAAGGGGAGAAGTTACAACAGGAGGCTGCTACTAACAACTTTCTATCACCAGAGGTCATAAGTGTCCAACCAACGGCTCCACCTATGGAGACAACATATGCTCGGGGGCCCCCACCCCCCATAGTTGATAGATGGGATCCTGAGACAGGACCTTAAAGATTAGCATGTCCTTTATTTGCGACTGCAGGAGGGCAGTGAATTCACCATGCTTTAGATTTCAAAACAGTGAAGCAACTAAAAGAGGCTGTAAGAACCTATGGTCCTCAAGCACCCTTCACTGTAAGCGTGGGCAAATCCACTACCATCTTGAACATGATGCCAGCAGATTGGACTAGTATGTGTAAAGCTGTGCTAAATGGAGGAAAATACCTGTTATGGAAGGTTGCCAATGAGGAATTTTGCATGGAGACGGCTAGGCAAAATGCAGCAGCCAGTTATCCTCAGAGAAATCTAGATATGTTCTTAGGAAAGGGACCTTATGAGGATCAGCAGCAACAAATTGCATATGATCCTGCCATATACTCACAAATTGCTGCAGATGTGGTTAGGGCATGGAAGATGTTACAAGGACATGGAGATTTACAAGATCAATTATCTAAGGTAATACAAAGAGCTAATGAACCTTACACCAAATTTGTAGATAGGCTTATTCAAACAGCTACAAGAGTCTTTGGAGATACAAAACAATCAATGCCATTAAGTAAACACCTAGCCTTTGAGCAAGCAATTCAATGGTGCAAGGAGGCCATTATACCATGGAAACATGAAGATTTAAACACATATATTAAATTGTAGAGACATTAATGAACAAGGGCATGTCTTGGCAGCTGCAATACAACAGGATTTAGATGCCAGGCCAGAAACATGCTGAAATTGTGAACAAACAGGACATTTTAAAAGGAATTGCCCCATAGGAGGAGGGTTTAACAAAACTAGGTATCAAAGGGGTAGAATACCAGGTATTTGCCCACAATGCCGTAGAGGGAGACATTGGGCTAATGAATGCCACTCTCAAAACACCATAGAGTGTACTCCATTATCAAAAAATGGAAAAAGAACCAGGTGTTTACCACGATATTGTGGAGAAAGTCATTGGGCTCCATTGCAAAAAAATGGACAGGGGGCCCAATGCTCTGGGGTCCACGACCCCAAAAATACGGGGCACTGGAGGAACCCAGCAACACCATCAGGTTAGTGCTCAGGAAACATTATCCATTAGATCTCTCACAAGACAAACCAGAGGGAGCGCAAGAGTGGACATCTGTGCCTCTGCCAGAGCGGTACTAACTCCAGAGATGGGAGTTCAAATCATTCCCACAGGGGTAAAAGGACCTCTTCGCAAAGGAACAATAGGCTTATTATTGGGACGCAGTTCTTCTATTGTAAAAGGACTTATGATAAGTACTGGGGTAAGTGATTCCAATAATGAAGGTGAAATAAAAATTATAGTCAGTTCTCCAAGGGGTATATTAGTAATTTCACCAGGAGATAGAATAGCACAGTTATTTATAATATCCAGCCTACATGATAAATTTTCCAGTCGTACCATAGAAAGAGGTTCCAGGGTATTAGCATCCACAGGTGTAAATTGGGCTATGCTTTCGATAAATTTAGATTATCGCCCAATGCTAAAACTAAATATTAAATATCCAGTAGGATAAAGGTGCAGACCTTAGCATCATCTCTCCTCAAGTATGGCCAAAACATTGGCCGTTACAACAAGCCACTCAAAGGTTTCAAGGCCTAGGAGTGGCAACTAATACCCATAAAAATGTGATGGAATTAGATTGGAAGGATCCTGAAGGATGTGAAGGAACTATTCAGCCATATGTATTAGATCATCTTCCCATAAATTTATGGGGACAAGATGTCCTAGATCAATTAGGACTAACATTAACAAATAACATCAATTCAAATGCGCCAACTAATATGGATAGACAAGGTTTTAGGAAAGGAAAAAGATTAGGAGAACAAGAACAAGGTATAGCAGCACCAATACAAATAGATCAAGGAACAGACAGACATGGATTGGATTTTCAGGAGGGGTCACTGAGACAATAAAAATAACTAGGAAATCAGAAAGACCAGTATGGGTTCCTCAGTGGCCCCTGACTACAGAAAAGATACAAACAGCCCATGACATGGTCAAACAACAATTAGCAGAGGGACATATACAACCTTCCATATCTCCCCATAATACTCCCATTTTTGTCATCAAAAAGAAATCTGGTAAATGGAGATTGTTGCAAGATCTAAGAGCCATTAATAATGAGATGGTTATTATGGGATCTGCTCAATCAGGGATTCCCCAATTGTCTCTTTTGCCAAAAACCTGGTATGTTTTAGTTATAGATATTAAAGATTGTTTTTTTTTCAATTCCAATTCATCCCAAGGATAGTCCACATTTTGCATTTACTATCCCTACACTGAATCATGATGGTCCTGATCAGAGATATGAATGGAAAGTATTCCCTCAAGGGATGGCTATCAGCCCAACTATGTGTCAAATTTATGTTAACAAAGTAATCCAGCCACTTAGAAATCAAAATCCTGAACTACAAACATTTCACTATATGGATGATGTATTATTAGCACACAAAGATAAAAACACATTTCTAGAATGTTATGCCACACTTACAAACTTATTAAAAAAAATTATAACCTAGATATAGGAATAGATAAAGTACAATTAAATTTTCCAATTAATTATTTAGGAGTTCTATTATCCTCAACCATGGTCCGTCCACCAAAAATTCAAATATAATACGTCAACTCAAATCACTTAACAACTTTCAAAAGTTATTAGGAGACATAAGTTGGATAAGGCCTTATCTAGGCATAGCAACAGGAGAATTGTGACCTTTATTAGATATCCTAAAAGGTCCATGAGATGCAAATTCACCCCACATATTAACGCCTGAAGCAAGAAAGGCATTAAAAAATCATTGAAACATATATGGAAAATATGAATTTGGATAGATTTGATATAAGTTTGCCTTCATTATTTGTTGTACTACCAACAAAAAATATTCCTACAGGAGTATTTTGGCAAGAAGGTCCATTATTGTGGATACATTTATCTTATTCTCCTAACACTATTCTTACTAGGTATCCTGAGGCTGTAGGACAATTAATACTCAAAGGAATAAAAGCAGCAAAGGGAGTGTTTGGAATTTCTCCCAATTAAATTATTACTCCATATACAATGGATCAAATTGATGAGTTAGCTAATGAGTTAAATACTTGGGCAATAATCATGTGCAAATCTAATGTTTCATTTGATAACCACTTACCATCTATTTCTTTGATGTCTTTTTGGTCTTCTCATCCTGCAGTGTTTCCAAAAATGACAAGGAAAACACCTATCATGAATGCTCCAAATATATTCACTGATGGGTCAAATAATGGGACAGCAGCAGTGGTTATCCCTGATCAAACTTTTACATTTTTAGTACCCAACCAATCAGCTCAAAAGGTAAAGCTCAGTGCAGTATTACAAGCTTTTGTGATGTTTCTATATTCTGAATTTAATTTATTTTCTGATTGTCAGTATATAGTTAATGCTATTGTATCTCTTGAATATGCTGGTAGGATTTCTCATTCCTCTACTGTTTTCTCTTTGTTTTCCACTATAAAAAATCTAAACTGGGACAGAAAAGATCCATTCTTCATAGGACATATCAGGGCACATACAGGATTTCCTGGAGCCCTTAGTTTGGGCAATGATTTAGCAGATAAAACTACACATGACATACATATTTTCTCTACACTAGAAGAAGCTACAAATTTACATAAAATGATCCATGTCAATGCTAATACTTTATAAAAGCATTTTAAAATAACTGAGGAACAACCTAGACAAATAATAAAACAATGGAAATATTATGTGACCTTTTTACCACAAGTTAATCTTGGAGTCAATTCTAGAGGACTGATACCTAACCATATTTGGCAAATGGACGTCACACACTTGCCAGAATTTGGAAAATTAAAATATTTGCATGTTACAGTTGATACTTCTTCCAGATTTTTGATGGGCTCCCTTCATGCTGAAGAAAATTTATTTATTAAAGCAAAAAGTGGGAATTGGGAAGGGGTATATATCCCCCAAAGATAAACTTTAATTAACCCTTTTTACTCTAAACTTTTTAAATTTGAATTCATCAGGGCTTAGTGCTGTGGAAAGGCATATGTGTCCAAAAAATGTACATAAGCCTAAGGTACTATGGAAAGGATCTTCTAAGAGGACAATGGAATGGTCCAGACCCAGTGATTGTGTGAAGTCAGGGTTCTGCTTGTGTGTTTCCACAGGGGGAACAGCAGCCGATATGGATTCCAGAGAAATTAACTAAAGCAATTTCTACAGACCAAAAAGAAGATGATTTGGCTCAAATCCATAACAGCTGATATCCAGAACTACAGTTTGGCTTTCCTTACATCTGCAACAGTGATTCTCCCACACCTGGAGGCTAATAAAAGCAGGATTCTTTTTTCAATATCTATTTTATTATTGCCCATTCCCACATCATGAAGTTCTATTTTGTTTTTTTGAGCTCATACAGACCTAGTTTTTCTGATCAGTTCTATTTTTTGACTGTGGAATTTTTAAACATTGCACTGGAGATATCACCTGTGAAAATCTACAAGGCCTTTACTATTATGTTATGTGTTGTATGTATTGTATGTTTTGTGTGCACACTTGTGTTTTGTGTTGTATGTCTGTATGTGCATATGTCATATATCATATATGAGGAGTGCTCATGAAAAAATGGATCCAAAGATTTTTTAATTCACGTGATTTAAATGGTTTAATTTAAATTGGGTAAAAAGCTGTTGAGGATTGTTTCAATATGTGAACAAAAAAGGAGGTTAACAGATCTGTTTGTTTATTTTCACCTTTCCTTTTCATTATATTTAATAATTCTGTTCAGGTTAATGTAAATTTTTCAGAAAATTGCTTTCTTTTATTGCCTGCTTGAATGCTACATAATTTTTTTAGCCATCATTGCCAGAATTCCTATCTTCATCCCAGTGCCAGTGAAGACAAAGATAAAATCAAACTACAGCTTCTTCGATAGCTTTCACAGTAAACTGTATAAACTGATGCATCAATGAATAATAACTCAACAAGTAATGCTCAATCAAGGAGTCAATTTACTTTGGGAGGAAATGGACATAATAATGGATTTCTCTGCTTTGAACTGCTTGCAGAACTTGCCTGGAATGAGTATCACTTTTATGCATTGTCAACTATCTGTTGGTGTAGCGAATTGTGGTAGTGCTGGGATATATTTGCTGATGGTGTCATTGGTGGTACAATTTTTTCCAAAAGGAAACATCATTTGGCTTGGTGTTGTGGCATTTTGCATCATCACCCCTTCTGCTTGTGATGGTCTAAAATTGGGGGGAAACAGAGGTGAGGCAAAGAACCTCACCCCGCAACTGGTGCTTTTGACAAATTTGGGGGCCAACAGAGGTGAGGCAACGAACCTCACTCCCCTACTGGTGCAAAGGCCTATCCAGAAGTATGGCTGTATGCTGGACTGGTAGTCAATGATGGGTAAGATTCAATTGCAATGATACCAACCTAAGACAGGAGGCTGATGCCTTGAGGTCAGATCATCTGATGATGGGTAAGAAACATATGTAGTATTGGGCAACCTAAGACAGGCATGGTCCCTAAGCCACATGCTTTTTATTTAATTAAACAGAGGAGGGGAGATGTTGAGAGCCACAGTCGAGTCGGAATGTCCCCTGGCATTTTGCCAGAAGTGGTGGTTTAGAGGTGATGCCAGCGAGCTATTAAGATGATGACTTTTGAGTTCTCGAAGAGTTCCTGTTGAGTTCTGGTAGAGCTCTCATGGGGATTCCTGAAGAGTTCGTGTTGGTTGTGGAGTTCTGGTGGAGGGAGGTCCGGTTGGTGTGTGATCGCAGGCAGGACCATGTGAGTGGCGTTCTGGGGAGTTCAGAGATAAAGTTTGTTCCTGCTTGAGTTGCTCATAATTTGTGCCCAACCAGACTGTGGAACTGCTCACCCCACACAATCTGTAAAGACCAAGTGCTTGTCCTGAATGACATCCTGTACCCCAGGGCTCTCCATCTTATGTAGTGTCACCCTCTCATTCACAATCCTGTGGGCTCAGGGCAAATGATTGACCCTTCCCTTCCTCAATTTCTATTACATCAATACCATATCCACTGGACGTGTTTCCTGCTGCCATGGAGCTTTGTCACTGGTCACTGCTGGAGCTATATCAAGGACATGGTGCTGTCCATAGAAGGAGGAGCAGCTGGGGCAGCCCAGCCTCACACTTCTACTCCCTGGGAGGTTTGTGTCATGGCCTATGTCACTGTGGGTGGCCAACTGCTACTCTGTTGACAATAATAACTGACAACATCTTCAGGCTCCAGGCTATTGATGGTGAGAGTGAAATCTGTCCCAGATCCGCTGCCTCTGAACCTCCAGGGGACCCCAGATTGCAAAGTGTTTGCATAATAGATGAGGAGCTTATTAGCTTGCCCTGGTTTCTGCTGATACCAGTGTAAATAATTGCTAATGCCCTGACTTGCCCTGCAGGTGAGGGTGACTCTGTCTCCAGGAGACAAAGGCAAGGAGGATGGAGACTGTGTCAGCCTGATGTCACATCTGACATCTGCCATTGGAAACTTAAAAATAAATATTATAATGAGTCTTATGTTACAAGACGACTTTCCTGAGTAGCCAGGAAGCACTGACCACACTGTGCCTAGTAAATCCCCAGTTCTGTTCCTCCTTACCTGGGAAGCAGAGTAGCAGAAGCTCCAGGAGCTGAGCAGGAGCCCTCATGGCCATGCTGTGTCCTGATGGGAACAGACTCCTGCACAGGGTGTGAGCAGCCTCTTTAGAAGTCCTCAGGGCAGTGGGCTGTGCTGTGGGGACAGGTAAATCAGCAGGGCTGGGCAGGCTGGGCACAGCTGTGGGGCGGGGCCCTCCTGTTAATCAACACAGGCTCTGTGTGTCCAGGTGTCCCAAGTCAGACCAGGGCAGCTCAGATTTGCTTGGGGTGAACATGGTTCCCTTGGGCCACAGGACACATTCAGCCCCCTGAGCTGTGAGGGGTGATCTGTAGTCACTTTCTGGTTCGGGACAAGCTGTCCTTGTGTCTTAACCACAGTTCTATGTTGGTGACCCTTGGAGGAGGAGGGGACATTACAGAACCAAGAGGATGGCTTATGCTTTGGAAGTAAAAACAGAAATAAATGCCACAAGTTAGGAAGATGTATAAACTCACTGAGGTGTTTGGGGTTTCTGGACATTGGCACAACTTGGTTAAGAGACAGGGAGGTGGGAGCCACCCATGGACCTGACCTCCCTGCCTCAGAGTCTTACAGAAAACACTCATACCCCTCATGGTGCCCATCTTCTCCAGACCAGCAGGTCTAAGGCTAGCCAGGCTCTCATCTTAACTGTCATTTTGAAGAATAATAGTTTTACAAACAAGTTAAAGTACTATAGAAGCTGAGAGAATATAGGGGGATGCAGCATCTTAGTAAAAACAGCAAAGATCCTGAATCCTTACATATCTCTGCTTTTCCAGTATTACCACAGGGCCTTTTAATTCTTAGTAGTGCCTCATGACCTCAAGAGGGCTGCATTTTCTCTAAACATCATGTCCTGTACCAGGTCCTCTAGTAACTTTTCCAGGAATAAAGCAGAACAAACTTCTTCACTTTTGCTCTTCTTAGAGTTTTCAGCAACCTTTCTTACTTTTCTCTTTCTTTCTTCCTTCCTTTCTTTCTCTCATTCTTTCAGTCCTTTCTTCCTCCCTTTGGTGCTGATGACTGTACCCAGGGCCTGGTGCATGCTGAGTTCTCTACCTCTGAGTCAGAGACCCAGCCCCTCCCTTCTTCACTTACACCTCATTTCTGCGATCATTAGCTGTCCCCTGAAACTTCCTCCTGCCCTGGTCTGGGAGGGCCCACCTGTTCCTACCACAAACAGCAGGACAGGACAGAGCTGGTGAGCAGTAAATTAAAGGAAAAGGGGAAGTTTTAAAAGCTTCACTCTATTTTAAATATACCTGTGTTTTTGCTAAGTTCCTTAGGCAAGAGAGAGTACAATGAAATCTTTACTGTGGGGCTGGGAGAAGTACATTCAGGTCAAATTTTTTTTTAGCAAGGTGATAACTTGCAGGTGAACAATTGTGGAAATGTGTACTGAGCTTTACAGGAATAAAGGACTTTTCTTGTGTAATAGTGTCATGGTGAGACTGCAATAAATCACCCCATGGATCTTAAAGCAGGAGACAGGACATGTATTCATGAGTTTGCAGGGCCAAGGGGCAGGTGGCAAGTCCCCACCCTTGGACCCACTTCCAGAGTTTGAGTCCTCTTTTTATACCGTAAGTAAACAATGGCAACACATTAATCACAAGTGGCTATTGCTGGTTAAAAACCACAAGCAAA
This sequence comes from Urocitellus parryii, assembly GCF_045843805.1. Taxonomy (NCBI): domain Eukaryota; kingdom Metazoa; phylum Chordata; class Mammalia; order Rodentia; family Sciuridae; genus Urocitellus; species Urocitellus parryii. Next base: position 25,770,800 of record NC_135542.1, on the reverse strand, counting down.
CATCACAAGATCTAAAATCATAAGCAACAGGGAAGTGGGTCAAAATCACTCTAGTTGAGCACAGGTTAAAGAATGGTCACCAACATCTAGACAACCGTTCTCTGACAGGACACATAGCCCAGGAAACATGGGGACCAAAAAGACAACAACTTTACATTGTATAAGAATTGCCATTTTGTGTTGCCAAACTGCTGTGTCAGCCCCTGTGGATGGTCACATAGGCTGGGGTTTCCATGGGAGAAGCACTTCTTACAGGAGGTGGAGTCTTAGAGTAAAATGGAGTCTTTGTGGTAACTACCCATGTAGCCTGGCCCATAGCTGTAGATGAGAGAGGCTGGGCAGGGGCTCAGCCAGGCTGACAGGAGGAGCTGCCCTATAGCTGCAGGCTTTGGCCCTGGTCTGTGAGGATGCAGCTCTCCTGGGCAGTGGGACTGAGGACCTGGAGAAGCAGAGGGCCTGCCCTCAGGCTGTTGGGCAACAGGTCCAGGGAAGGAAAGTGCTCCACACTCTGGGGCTGAGCCAAGCTGAAAGGCCATGTCCATGGGAGGTGCAGAGACCAGGAGTAAGTGCTGGGTGTGGCCCTGTGGGGTGGCTTCACTCTATACTGAGCCCACTGTCCTGGGAAGAGACCCTACTGGAACTGAGAGGAGGGTCAGCAAAGACTCACAAGAGCCTCATCTCAACCAGAGTTCAAATTGCTTAGAAATGAATGAAAGGAATATTATATGCCACATATAGAATATGTAGGAGATAAATTTTGTGGATGTGTGTGTGTTTACTCTGCATCTCTAGTATGAGTATATGTCTGCAAATAGATATGTCTTGACTTTTGGTTTAATGTGTGATTTTAAGATTGTTTTTGTTACTTTGTCTGTTCTGGTGATTTATACAGAGTCTCTCACCTGCTAGGCCCGTATGAACTATGTTCAAATGGGTTTCATTTTATTTATATACAATCCCAGGAACCTGATCTAGAAAACCTGAAAAAGGAATAAGCCCCGGCTGAATTAGTCTTCTTAGGATGATGATGTGCATTGTCATCAAGGAGATCACAACAACAGAGTCCAGAGCCCCACGGGTTCTGTGTTAGATGCTGTTGGAAGGCCTGAACTGTTTAGATTGAAGCCACAACTACCAGGAAGAGCTGTTGGTTTAACAGCTGCACACCTTACCTACCTACAGTTGCCACCATTCAATCCACATGCATGAGTTTACTCACTGACTAGGCTAAGGCTCTCCTAACCCCTAAAATTTATAGAGTCCTGGGGAAACACAACACACCCATCAACACATGCTCAGGAGCTCCCCTTACCAATACTGGAAGGTGTGTTTACACTCCTGATAAGGTGTCAACTAACATCATGATCAGTGTGTAAATATTCAATATTTCTCCTTTAGATTGATGTTAATAGTGTCCATTTTTTCAGTTTCATTACACTGGAGGTCCTGCCGAATTCCACAAGACAAAACAAAAATATAAAAGACACACATTTTGAAAGAAAAAAATAAAATATATTTATATACTAATAACAAAATTTCTACATATTCTAAAATATCTAACTAAAAATCTCTACATGTAATAATTTTACAGTCTCTGGATTCTTTGTCAGTATGTACAGTATATGTGCAGATTAAAGAATATTTATATAAATAAAGTCTTTACCATGTTCATAAAGTAGAAAACTTGATGATATTAAGATTGCATTTAACCCATAATTTAGACACACACACACACACACACACACACAAACAAACATACATACTCATATCAAATAAAAAATCTACAAATGATTCACTGAAATTGATGAACCTATGATAGAATTTATAAGGAAATGAATTGACCACAGAAAATTTAAAGGAGAAAAATATTAATAATCTCCTATTTTGAAACCTATTATTAGGAATATAGCTCAGTGATAGAACGTTTAAGAACATTTGCCTAGAATATACAGTGCCTGGGGTTGTTCCACAAAATAGCAGGAGAAAAAAGAAAGAAAGAAAGAAAGAAAGAAAGAAAGAAAGAAAGAAAGAAAGAAAGAAAGAAAGAAAGAAAGAAAGAAAAGAAAAGAAAGGCTTATAGAATTTCAATAAGTGTGTACTCCAGGGTCAACTACAGTAGATATACAAAAACAAACAAACAAACAACAACAACAACAAAAACTTGAGAGTCCACAAAGGCCCACATGTACAGTGTCATCTGATTTCTAAAAAAAGTAGTAAAGAGGGATATAAAAATTTCTTTTCATATCCATAGATTTGCAAAGAGCAATTGGATATGAAGATAAAATTAAATGGACTTTAGAAAAAAGTTCTCACACATACCTTATAAATAAACCTGTGAATTAACAGAGGATCAGAGTCCACAGGTAAGATCTAAATTAATGCAGATCCTAGGGAAAGCTGAGGATGATTTCCAGCCTAAATCAGATAACATTGTAAACAAACAAACACGAGCCACTCAAGCAGGAACAAACTTTATTTTTGAAACTGCCGCCAATCCCTGCACGCTCCCTGGATGATTGCCGACCGACCCACGTGGTGTTCTCTTGGACCCCAACAGGAAGGCAGCCCCGGACAAGGCCCTAGAGAGAATAGAGATCCTCTCTTCTGGGACAGAAGGAGGGAAGCTAGAGACATGGTCCATTTTAGGATTCCACTAGCCTCTAAGTCAGAAGTAATATGAATACACTCAACTATCTACAGCACGCACGTGTTCACTCCATGTGCTTTGACTCTGATCAGACACCAAACAGGTGGACAACATCATGTGCAAAGAAACATCACATGTCACACACTGAGGATGAGGGTCCTCCTTCCTCACGAGTCAGACGAGCAGGAGAGAGAGGAGCCCAGCAGGTCCATGTCCATGAGGTTGATCCTGAGGATGCTTCTGCTCAGGGAAGGTCGAGATTCTGAAGTAAAATTCAGGGACTGTCACAGGGAGACACATCACCCTAGTCTCAGTGGCTCTGATAGCAAACGTGTCCTCTCAATGTTCTGCAGCCTGAAGTTCCAAAGTCAAGGGGCAGGAGATGACAGCTTTGTCGTAGGCTCTCTTTCTTGGGCTCCCTTCTTGTCTGTCCTCATAGGCTTCTCCTTGTGGCCTGAGAGGGATGAAGAGGCTCCCTGGACAGAGAGCTCCCTGGACCTCTATTCAGAAGGACATGGTTCCTGTGGGATCAGCCTCACCTAGATGACCTTGTTTAACCTCCATCCCTTCTTATAGACTACTTCTTCAAACACACCAACAATGAGGTGAGGCATCAATATATGAATGGGGGAAGCTTTACTAATTCTAAAGAAGTGGCCTTCATGACTATGTGGAGGGGTAGAAAGGCAGGGCTGGGCATCCACTCTCAGAGCACCAACACAGAGAGCTTTGTGCACACCTCAGCCCCAAGGCAGGTTCTCCACATGTTCCTGGCCACACAGAGTCCCCATTAAAGCCTGGGCATCTCCCTGTAGGTAAGAGACAGTATCGATTTTTTCAAACATGGCGGCGGGTGCGGAGAGATCAAGTCTCTGACCCCTTCAGCTGTGCGGGCATAGGGAGTTGTAAACAATCTAAATTCTGTTTGCTCATGATCACTAGGCAATGCTGAGCTGATGTGGATCTGGGGCGAACAGTCTGGGCCTCTCAGAACACACACTGAGCCTGGATCGGCTGAATTCAAGCTCCCATTCACTTGCTTCCCACAAACAGCTGTGACTCAGCACTAATCCATCCGGCTGAAACAACTGGTCAGCCCTTCTGATCTGACAGAGGTAAATGCCAACTGAGCCTTCATAGGTAGTGGCCACAGGTTTGAAACGGGGCTTGGGAGAGACAGTAAGGACCCACCCATTGCATTGGTCACCGGGCAAAGGGAAACGAACTTTGTCGCCATTTGCAAGAGATACCACCATGGCATAGAACTGACATCACCAGACTGTGGTGGAGGAGATAACTTCATTGAAACCTGCTGCTACAGGTGTGTAATCCCCTAGCCTTCCCTCTCCACACATCGGAGAAATCTTAAGGGCCCCTCCCAGCTCTCCCGTAAGGGCCCTCCCAGCTCTCCCATGAGCGCGATAGCCAGACCAAGGGAATCAGACGTGGCACGGGACCCGCGGCTAGAAACTCCCGGCTACCACTCCCACCAGTGCTGACAACTGAGGTCTCTTGCACCAGCTACCGGGGGCGTGGCTACCGGAGGGCAAGTAAAATTTGCTGAGGATTCTCAGCCCCAAGCTCTACAAACTTAGGGTCTGAGGGAATGGCAAACAGGGAGAGTGTGCCCAGTCGTTCATGAAGACAGGGCTCCAGGGAGCAGCTGACCTGGCGTGTAGCCAGTATTGTGGTGAGCGTCACCGGTGAGAGGGGCCTGGCTAGAGGAAAAGTGGGGAAGTGACTAGACACAAGAGGAGGCCCTAGGCACTCAGGATTGGAGACTCGCCCAGTCTGGGAGGAGGAGCTGCTGCACAGTGATTGGTTCCCACATTTTGACAGGAGAAACTTGGCCTGGTGGGCACAGCGCCACCTACTGGAAGAGAAGTTAATCAAACTCTAAGACTGCATTTATTAGTTTTTTTTTCTTTTTTTTCTTTTTTTTTTTTGATTTGGGTTTTTTCTTTCATTTTCATTTTTTTCTTGTTGTTTTTTTTAAATTTTTTTCATTTTTTTAAATTTTTTTTCTTCTAATTTTAATTTTTTTTTATTATTTTTAATTTTTTTCTTTTTTTATTTCCTATTTTTTTCTTCTTTTGTCTTTTCATTTCTTTTCAATTTTCTTATTCCCCCTTCCTTGAATTCTACCTGCTTACTCTCATTCTCTTTAGTGACTTCTTCCCTTCCCTTCTAATACCTTTTCTCCCAAGCATCAAATAAGTTTATAGGATTACACAGTAACTCAGCAGTCAAACAGAACAAGAAGTAACATGAGCAGTTTGAAAAAGTAAGGAAGAAAAGGAGTACAAACAATGCAGGACAGCCTAAATATTCGGGAGGACCTAGAGTCATCAGAACAATGGTCATATAAAGAACTCAAGGAACACCTTAGACAGATGGAACGGAACCTTAAAGAGGATACAAGACAGCAAATTCAAGCAGCGAAAGAACACATTGAGAATGAATTACATAAACAGATAAAAGAAGAAGTTAAGCATCCTTATCAGGAGATAGAGATTATAAAAATAATCAAACAATAATTCTAGAAATGAAGGAAATGATAAACCAAATTAAAACCTCAATTGAGAGTATCACTAACAGAGTGGAGCAAGTAGAAGCCAGAACGTCAGATAATGAAGACAAAATATATCATCTTGAAAAGAGTCTAGCCAACTCAGAAAGGCTGGTAAAAAATCATGAGAAAAACATCCAAGAGTTATGGGATAACATAAAAAAAAAAACTTACGAGTCATCAGGATAGAAGAAGGTACAGAGATTCAAACCAAGGGAATGAGTAACCTGTTGAATGAAATAATTACAGAAACCTTTCCAGAAATAAAAAAGGAAACAGATATACAAATTGAAGATGCATACAGGACACCGAGCACACAAAATCACAGTAGACTAACACCAAGACACATTGTTATGAAGATATCCAATATACAGAACAAAGAGAAAATATTAAAAGCTACAAGAGAAAGGACGCAGATTACATTCAGGGGTAAACCAATAAGGTAAACAACGGATTTTTCATCACAGATGCTGAAAGCGAGAAGGTCATGGAACAATGTATTTCAAACACTGAAAGACAATGGATGCCAACCAAGAATTCTGTATCCAGCAAAATTAAGCTTCAGGTATGACAATGAAATAAAAATCTTTCATGAGAAACAAACGTTAAAAGAATTTGCAGCCAGAAAACCAGCATTGCAAAGCATTTTGAGCAAAATACTACACGAGGAAGAAATGAAAAACAATAACCAAAACCATCAGTGGGAAGTGCCTTGGTAAAGACAGAGGGTGAGGGGAAAGATAATCATGGAGAAACAAACTAATTTTTTTTTTTTAAAAAGGATAAATAATCAAACAAGGCTGGAAGTACAAACCCTATATGAATAGTAACTCTGAATGTTAATGGCTTAAACTCTCCAATAAAGTGACATAGGCTTGTATCATGGATTAAAAAAAAATCCAACAATATGCTGCCTCCATGAGACACATCTGATTGGAAAAGACATACACAGGCTGAAGGTGAAAGGATGGGAAAAAATATACCACGCACATGGTCCTCATAAGCAAGCAGGGGTGGCCATCCTCATATCGAATAAAATCGACTTCAAGACTAAGTTAATCAAAAGGGATAAGGAAAGACATTATATACTGTTAAAAACAACCATTCACCAACAAGACATAACAATTATCAACATTTATGCACCAAATAATGATGCCATGACATTCATAAAACAAATTCTCCTCAAGTTCAAGAATCAAATAGATCACAACACAATAATTATGGGTGACTTCAACACACCTCTCTCACCATTGGACAGATCCTCCAAACAAAATTTGAATAAATAAACTATAGAACTCAATACCACAATCAATAACCTAGACTTAACTGACATATATAGAGTATATCAACCATCATCAAATGGATATACTTTTTTCTCAGCAGCACATGGATCCTTCTCAAAAACAGACCATATATTATGCCATAGGGCAACCCTCAGTAAATATAAAGGGGTGGAGATAATACCATGCATTTTATCTGATCATAATGGAATGAAACTGGAAATCAATGATAAAAGAAGGAAGGAAAAATCCTACATCACATGGAAAATGAACAATATGTTACTGAATGATCAATGGGTTACAGAAGACATAAAGGAGGAAATAAAAAAAAATTCTTAGACATAAATGAAAATATAGACACAACATATCGGAATCTATGGTATACAATGAAAGCAGTTTTAAGAGGCAAATTCATCGCCTGGAGGTCATTCCTCAAAAAAAGGGAAAAAAAAACAACAAATAAATGAGCTCACACTTCATCTCAAAGTCCTAGAAAAGGAAGAGCAAAACAACAGCAAATGTAGAAGAAGGCAAGAAATAATTAAAATCAGAGTGTAAATCAATGAAATTGAAACAAAAGAAACTATTGAAAAAATTAACAAAACTAAAAGTTGGTTCTTTGAAAAAATAAATAAGATTGACAGACCTTTAGCCATGCTAACAAAGAGAAGAAGAGAGAGAACTCAAATTACTAACATACGGGATGAAATAGGCAATATCACAACAGATGCTACAGAAATACAGAAGACAATTAGAAATTATTTTGAAAACCTATATTCCAATAAAATAGAAGATAGTGAAGACATCGATAAATTTCTTAAGTCATATGATTTGCCCAGACTGAGTCAGGAGGATACACACAATTTGAACAGACCAATATCAATGGATAAAATTGAAGAAGCCATCAAAATACTACCAACCAAGAAAAGCCCAGGACCAGATCATGATCAAGTAGGATTCATCCCTGGGATGCAAGGATGGTTCAATATAGGGAAATCAATAAATGTTATTCACCACATCAATAGACTTAAAGATAAGAACCATATGATCATCTCAATAGACGCAGAGAAAGCATTCGACAAAGTACAGCATCCCTTTATGTTCAAAACATTAGAAAAACTAGGGATAACAGGAACTTACCTTGACATTGTAAAAGCTATCTATGCTAAGCCTCAGGCTAGCATCATTCTTAATGGAGAAAATTTGAAGACATTCCCTCTAAAATCTGGAACAAGACAGGGATGCCCTCTCTCACCACTTCTATTTAATTTAGTCCTTGAAATACTAGCCAGAACAATTAGACAGACAAAAGAAATTAAAGGCATAAAAATAGGAAAAGAAGAACTTAAATTATCACTATTTGCAGATGACATGATTCTATACCTAGCAGACCCAAAGGGTCTACAAAGAAACTATTAGAGCTAATAAATGAATTCAGCAAAGTGGCAAGATATAAAATCAACACGCAAAACTCCAAGGCATTTCTGTATATCAGCGACAAAACTTCGGAAACGGAAATGAGGAAAAACACTCCATTCACAATATCCTCAAAAAAAAAATAATAATAAAATACTTGGGAATCAACCTAACAAAAGAGGTGAAAGATTTATACAATGAAAACTACAGAACCCTAAAGAGAGAAGTAGAAGAAGATCTTAGAAGATGGAAAAATAAACCCTGTTCATGGATAGGCAGAACTAACATTATCAAAATGGCGATATTACCAAAAGTTCTCTATAGGTTTAATGCAATGCCAATCAAAATCCCAATGGCATTTCTTGTAGAAATAGATAAAGAAATTATGAAATTCATATGGAAAAATAAAAGACCCAGAATAGCAAAAGCAATTCTAAGCAGGAAGTGTGAATGAGGCGGTATAGAGATACCAGATTTCAAACTATATTACAGAGCAATGGTGACAAAAACAGCATGGTACTGGTACCAAAACAGGTGGGTGGACCAATGGCATAGAATAGAGTACACAGAGACTAATGCACAAACTTACAACTATCTTATATTTGATAAAGGGGCTAAAAGCATGCAATGGAGGAAGGATAGCATCTTCAACAAATGGTGTTGGGAAAACTGGAAATCCATATGCAACAAAATGAAACTGAATCCCTTTCTCTCGCCATGCACAAAAGTTAACTCAAAATGGATCAAGGAGCTTGATATCAAATCAGAGACTCTGAGTCTGATAGAAGAAAAAGTTGGGTCTGGTCTATATATTGTGGGGTCAGGCTCCAAATTCCTTAATAGGACACCCACAGCACAAGAGTTAATAACAAGAATCAACAAATGGGAGTTACTTAAACTAAGAAGTTTTTTCTCAGCAAGAGAAACAATAAGAGAGGTAAATAGGGAGCCTACATCCTGGGAACAAATTTTTACTCCTCACACTTCAGATAGAGCCCTAATATCCAGAGTATACAAAGAACTCAAAAAAATAGAAATTAAGATAACAAATAACCCAATCAACAAATGGGCCAAGGACCTGAACAGACATTTCTCAGAGGAAGACATACAATCAATCAACAAGTACATGAAAAAATGCTCACCATCTCTAGCAGTCAGAGAAATGCAAATCAAAACCACTCTAAGATAGCATCTCACTCCAGTAAGATTGGCAGCCACTATGAAGTCAGACAACAACAAGTGCTGGTGAGGATGTGGAGAAAAGGGTATACTTGTACATTGCTGGTGGGACTGCAAATTGGTGTGGCCAATTTGGAAAGCACTATGGAGATTCCTGGGAAAGCTGGGAATGGAACCACCATTTGACCCTGCTATTGCCCTTCTTGAACTATTCCCTGAAGACCTTAAAAGAGCATGCTACAGGAATACTGCCACATCGATGTTCATAGCAGCACAATTCACAATAGCTAGACTGTGGAACCAACCCAGATGCCCTTCAATAGATGAATGGATAAAAAAATGTGGCATTTATACACCATGGAATATTATGCAGCACTAAAAAATGACAAAATCATGGAATTTTCAGGGAAATGGATGGCACTAGAGCAGATTATGGTTAGTGAAGCTAGGCAATCCCTAAAAAACAAATACCAAATGTCTTCTTTCATATAATGAGAGAAACTATGAACAGAGTAGGGAGGAAGAGCAGGAAGAAAAGATTAACTTTAAACAGAGACATGAAATGGGAGGGAAAGGGAGAGAAAAGGGAAATTGCATGGAAATGAAGGGAGACCCTCACTGCTATACAAAATTACATATAAGAGGTTGTGAGGGGAATGGGGAAATAAACAAGGAGAGAAATAAATTACAGTAGATGAGGTAGACAGAGAAGATGTGAGAGAAGGGGAGGAGGGATAGTAGGGGATAAGAAAGGTAGCAGAATACAACAATTACTAATAGGGCATTATGTAAAATTGTGGATGTGTAACTGACATGATTCTGCAATCTGCATTTGGGGTAAAATTGGGAGTTCATAACCCACTTCAATCTCTTGTATGAAATATGATATGTCAAGAGCTTTGTAATGTTGTGAACAACCAATAAAAAAGTGAAAGAAAAAAAAAGAGAGAGACAGTATCACTGCATTACTTACCTAGCATTTCTAAGAGCAAGCTTCTCTTTGCAAATTGTGGTCTGTTCTGACATCTACTGGTTGACTATTTGTATCGCATCCCACAGGATCAGAGATGGTACCAAAAGGGCTTCCTGGCGTCTTTTCTTTCTTCCCAATGGAGCTCATTCTATTGCTTCCATCACCAGAAGGATTCTGTAGAGAACAGAAAATTATCCCTCCTGTGATGCAGACATCAATTGAAGACACAATATCAACAGGCCATTTTATATTCAGAAGAGGTAATAATCCTAAGACAATAGGGGCTGGACACTGTGATCCAGGTGAGAAGCCACAGGTGTGGATTTACAAAGGCTTCTGAGGGCTGCAGGGCATACTGTCAGAGGTGGCTGGAACCCATTTCTCCTGGTCTAGATCTGTCCATGCAGCCCCATTCCTACCATCCCAGAACCTTTCCAGAGCAGACTATAAACCACAGCAGGTTTACAAGCTGAGGAAGGACAGGCTTGTGCCCAGTGGCTGGGGCAGATTTTGTTCTGAGCTGCAGCTCCATGAAAGTCCTTGTGAAACTTTTAGCCCAACACTGGCCAACAGAATCTCTTGCCATGATGAAGAGATCTGCATCTGAGCTGTCCCATTTGGCAGCTGTTAGCCACACATGGCCTGGGAGATTCAACATGGGAAAGAACCAAGTGCAAAGGAAATGTTCATTGTAAAATTTAACTGAATCCGAGTTTATAGAGTCCCTGTGGCTAGTGTGCTCCACATGAGCTGAGTAGCACAGCTCTAAAAGCAGCATCAGCACAATCTCTGTGGCCACCAGGATACTAATTGACAGGCACACATTCTGCCCCATGCCATGGCAATAGTGATGGACAGTGGCATTCTCAGCCTCCAAGCTGCTATGTCAAGGTTGATGTCACTGTCAGACCCATGGTATGGGAACCACAGGGGATCCTGGGAGTAAATAGATACATGGTGAGCCAGGCTGTCCCGAGGTCTGTTGGACACTGTCCAGGTACATTTCCCATCTGTATCTGCTACTGTGAGCACCAGGTGTCCCCACAGGACCATGAGCTAAAGGCTTGACCACAGGGTGGTGCTGTTGGGAGGTGCCATGGTCCTTGAGGAAGGGACCTTTGTGACCCCAATCATTTTGTCTTCCTTCTCATCTTTGTTTCCTGGTTCCTGAGGTAAGTGATTGGCTTTGTCTCAAAACCTCCAATGATGTGCAGTTTCTGCCCAGGGGTCAAGACAGTGGGGCCATCTGGCCTTGAACAGGAACCTACAGAAATGAAGCCAGACTAAATTGTCCTCTTTGTAAGTTAATTGCCATGGTGTTTCATTATAGTCATGTAAAATGAAGTGAAGCAAAACTGGTGGAACTTAGGAAGAAGCAGCAGGAGCTCTGGAGATTCGTGTGGACACAGGCTAGAGGCTGTGAACTCTGGGCCTTCTGTCCCTGCCCTGTCCCTGCCTGCCTTTGCAGATATCCTCAGAGTGGGAGGTGGGAGGACTCCCTCTCCCAGGGTCTGTGGAAGCCTTCCAAGTCTCAGGAGGCCCTGAGTAGACAACATGGAGCACTCACTTTCCAGCCACTCTCCCCATCTGAAGGCCTGAGCCAGGAGGGTGCTCTACTGACACTCTCCAGAGGAAAATGGAGTGAGTATCCACCTATGTCCTGGATAGCTGAGGCCACTGCCTCAGGAGGTGCATCTGGGTATGTGCTTCAGATTTTAGTGTAACAAGCTCCTGGACCTGGCTGTAAAGGTGGATTGGAAGGAGTTTCTGTGTGGGCATCACAAGCTGAGCCTCAGACAAAAATGTATGCTGGGTGTGTTTTTCCTATTCAGGAGATGACCTTACATCCTTTTTAGAGAAAGAAATGCAGAATGCAAAAATTCTATTGTCTATATCCACTAAAATATAAAATTCATTACAATATAATTTCTTCTGAACATCAAAATCATCTACATCACCAGCTGGTTGGGCTGGCCATCTCTGCTGGGTTCACCAAGTCTGACTATATCCATAACTGAGAAAACAGAGAAAGAAGCACACAACACAGAGAAATACCTTTGTGAAATCCAGGATGGCTCTCTACCTTAGGTGTCTGTTGAAAAGAGAGAGCTTGCACCTGGATTCTTTATGTTTATAGGGGGGCACACAAAAGGAGGTTCAATTGAATATTCTTTCCAAATAAGGCAGGAGGTAGGAATCTGAAGGCTGAGCCAGGATCCTGATGTCTGAAGTCAGCAGCTTGACTGACATCTTGGAGGCCACACCCATCCCAGGTGCTGTGTGGGGGTCATGGGCAGAGTGAGGAAAGGACACAGATTGCTGCAGCCCAACCAGAGGCACTCTCAGTCCACCCTCATGTTCTCAGTGCTCACAGCTCACACACACAGAATGTGGGTGGCCCAGCACATCGACATGGACTTTTCGCTTTACAGAGACTGTACTATTAGGGTTGAGCTTAGAAACATAAGATAAATACGAGGCCAGCACGTCTATTTCCTTACTTTCTTAATAAGACATGGCTTATTTTCTTTTCTTGCTTTTGAATGTAAAACTTAAGATGGTCAACTTACTGAAATAGGAAATTTAAAGTCGTATCTTTGAAGTGGCAGATGGCTCAGTAAAACACAGCTTTGGTGAACTACTCTATCAGAAAAGATAAAGCATGGAATCCCCAGGGAACTCCTGTAACAGGAGGTAAGGCCCATAAGTGCTTAAGTTCTGCCACCTGGTGGATCAAGATACTTGTTCCCTGAGTCAGAGGCTGAGTCTCAGAAGGCCAGGGTCACCAGAGGAATCACATTGACCTGCACCTGCTATCAGTCTCCTCAGAAACCCTCAGTGCATCTGTGTGTGGTCAGTCAGGGTTCTCCAGAGAAGGAAAGCAACGGGAGCCAGAGGACTGTGTATGTGGTAACAGGTGTGGGTCATCTTATGAGAATTTTACACACAGTTTTCAGGAGGCTGAGCAGTCCCAATAAGCAGTGGGCAAGCAGTGGAACCAGGAGACCCAATGGTGGGATCCAGCCTGATGTCAGCAGATTCCAGGTCCATGAAACCCTTCTTTCTGGGCTGGTTCCTCAGCAGAGCAACACCAATGTAGGCCCAGTCAGGCAGCAGGGGTCCTTCCCTACTCCCAGAAAGGTGGACTGTGTTCTATTAGGCCCAGTTGTGAGGTCCTCCTACATGAGGAAAGGCAGTCTGCTTAACTCATCCCACAAAGTCAAAGGCTGATCTGATCCAAAACCCTCATGGGCATAGCCAGGGTATGCCAGATCCTTGGGCACCTTATAACCAAAGTAAGTGGACACAGAAGCCTGACCATCACAGTTATGATGTGAGTGACTATCAACCCAGCTGCTATAAATCTTCTCCTTCAAAGTGTCTCCAAGCCACTTCTCTCTGGGTCCTCAACATTGGTAGATGACCTCGTATTTAGTTTACCAGGTGTTGAACTTTAAAGGCAACACCTGCTGCATGTCAATAGTGCACAAATGTTGGTTGTCACCACTATAACCAAAGCTCCACAGGGCAGGATGATGTTGGGTTTTGTGTAAGTGATCAAAAAGCTATGCAAATTATCTGAAATGCATTAAGTAACTGTAAGAGTTACTTAACACCAGACCATTGCTCTACACACAGAGCAGTATCATTACTCACCTTAAGTTTTTTTTAAATTATTATGATGAGTTAAAAATAACAGAACTTTTGATGTTTTAAACATTTTAAGGATACACCTTGTAGCACAACTGGTGTAAATAATGTTGTACAATTATCATAGCTATCTATCTCTGGAATTTCAGGTTAATTTTCTTATAAAAGTGGGGTCACTCAGTGGACATTCTCATGTGACTTGCAGAGTATTTCTCACTCACTCTCTGTATCTAGCTCTCACCCAGGTGTAGTATGTACCAGAATTCTCTTCCTCTCAAGGCTTAGTGATGCTCTGCCTCATGTGCATACTGCTGTAGCTGATTCCTCAGCCATGCATGGTATTTTTTTTCTGTTTGCCTTTGGCTGTTGTGGATGATGCTGTGAACATGGGTATAAAATGTGCCCAAGGCCCAGCTTCCCACCTCTGGGGCTTCTTCAGAAGATCATTTGCAGGAGGCTATGCTGGTTATGAGTTCAACACTGAAGGAGCAACAGGCTGTGTCCACTGTGCCTGTACCCTTATACTCACAGCCACACCAGAGGCTTCCAAATAACCCACACCCTGCCTAAGCGTGGTGATTAGGTGAAGTTTGAAGAAGTCATGCTAACTCAGGTGCCATGGGATCCCACAGAGGCTGCAATCTGAGTTTCCTAAAGATGAGTGATGCTGCACATTGTTCATGTATTTATTAGGACTTTGTGAGTCTGATGCACTGTTGGATATGTTGCCAACTTAACTGGGTTTGTATAGAACTGAAACTCTTCATGTATTGTGAGCATCTGTCCCTTACCAAATGCATCACTTATGCTATTTCTCTCAGTCTCTGGCTTCTTTTTCACTCTGTCCACAGTGCACATAGATGTGGATTCAGTGTGTGTGTGTGTGTGTGTGTGCATGTGTGTGAAGAATCCTATTTATCATGTTTTCTTTTCCTGCCTGCACTTTTGATGTCATTTCCAAGAACTTGTTGACAAGTTGAAAGCCATGAAGCATCCTTCTGGGTTTTCTGTGTGAAGTTTTATGATTTTGAATTTAAATTTAGATCTTTCATAAATTTGGAGTCAATCTTTGTGGAGGTTTTGGGGTAAGGTCCATCCTCCTTCTTTTCCAGTGGATATTCAGTTTTCTGATCACTGTTTTTCAAACAGTGTCCACCCCTAATTTGTTGGCTTGCTTTCCCCAATGAAATGAAAGTTGTCCACACAGGAATCCTTTTGTGTATCCCATGGATCATACGTGTGCATTTGAACCAGATTGTTGATATGAGGCATGAAGCAATTTTGAAAGAAAACAGCATTGAGACATTCAAGTTTGTTGTGTTTTTTCAAGATCCATTTAGTATTAAGTTCCCTGATGATTTCCCCATGAAAATTAAGGGGAATTTTTCCATTTCATCCAGATAGTGTTGACATTTTTATGATTTAGATAGCAGGTGCCCCCAGAAGCTCAAGTGTGAGAAAATGCAAGAATGTCCAGAGGTGATATGATCATATCATGAGAGGTGCAACAAGAAGAGTGGGTTAATCCACTGAAATGGATGGTGGTAACACGGTGGTAACACGGGCAGGTATGGTGTAGTGTTATGCTCGAATTCAGGACCACCAAAAGACCACCAGAAACCAAGATTGATGTAAGCATCAAAGAGGTATTTATTGAGAGCTAGCTTGGTCCTCCACGTGCACACAGCAACTGGTGACGCTGAGAGGCCCAGAGCCCAGGGTTTGCAGAAGTTTTATACATTCTTTGGAGAAGTCAGGGATCCCCACATGCATCATAGCATCTCTTAGAAAATCATCACACACCATGGGAAAATCAAATAATAACTCTAAAACCTGATTAGCACATTCACTGGTGGGAACAAGTTGGGTAGGGGTGATTGGTTACTACAAGGGAGGGATTCATTTGAATTGATTGGTTTAAGCTAAGAGGGGTGTTCCTGCTGAAATACATGATTTCTCAATACCATAAACTATTGGGAGGGTCATCTGGCATCCCAGGTATTTCCCTGTCTAATGCTGATTGGTGGCTGCTAGAGTATTGCTATGGGTCCCAACCTAGCCTGACTGAGTCAGGGACACCTGGTGAGCAGATCTCTCTGGTTATTTGTAGATAAACAACTTAGCAGGGTTGGAATTTGCCTAGGAGTGCTCTGTGGGTCTTTCCAAGGACATAGGTCCCTTCCTTGGACAAGCTTTGTTCTGAGGTAGAGGCTGATTTTTCAGTTGCTGAAGGAAGGAGGTCACTGGGGTTGTGCCTTTGGGGTTTTCATTCTGTCCCTGGTGAGCAAGGGTTTACTCAGCTTTTCTGCCACTGTGATTAAAGGACCAACCAGAACTAGAGGGGAGGGAAATTTATTTAGGACTCACAGTTCAGAAGTCTTACCCCATTGACATCCAGCTTCATTCTTCAGGGCTCTAGATAAGGCAGAACATCAAGGCAGAGAGTGTGGTAGAGAGAAGAAGTGCATATGATGATCAGGAAGCAGAGAGAGACTCTACTCCCCAGATACAAATATATGCCTCAAAGCTATGTCCCCATTCCTTCCTCCACAGCCACACCCACCACTCCAGGTATCACTCAGGTAATCCCTACAGGGGATTAATCACTGATTGGGTTAAGACTTTCACAACCCCATCATTTCTCCTCTGGACCTTCTCACCTTGTCTCCTACCTGAGCTTTTGGAGGACACCTCACATTCAAACCACAACAGCAGGGCTCTCCATCTTCTTCCTGTGCCAGATCTGACTTCACCCTTCCAACATGATGCTCTCCCTTACCAGGGCCCAGAGCAATGGTATCAGCCAGCCACAAACAGAAACTCTGAATCCATGAGCTAAAATGAAACTGTCCTCCTCCAAGTTGTATTCTCAGGTGTTTGGATCCCACACATGGAAAATCCACACAACCAGTAATGTTGATAGGGGTTGAATTCAATGTGTAAATAAGTGAGCAGAGCATGTTTATCTCAACAAAATTAGATTTTCCAATCTATGCATGTTGGTTGGATTTCCGTTGTTTATGTTATTGTCATTTTTTTTCCATCAGCATTTTGCAGTTTTTGGTTTAGAAGCCTTTGATGTCATAGGCTCAGCATATTCTTATGCATTTCTTTTTTTTAATGATAATGTATGTTGAATTTTTCTAAAATGTCTTCTTCATATTGTTCATCTTCAGTGTGCAGAGTGTAATTCGTTTTGACTGTTGAATTTTTGTAGGTTTTATGCAGGAGGCCATGAATAGACATAGCACAGAGGGCACTTTTCACAATCCCTGTAGCTGGGACTTCTGTGAACCTTCCTGACTGGGAACCACCCAATCCATAAGCAGCAAGTGTTTCTTCTTAGGACTGCCCTCTTCTTCCCAGACCTTTCCCTTATTGGGGCAATCTCCCCCCTCTTCTCTATGGGCAATACAGTCTCCATGTAAACAAGTACTTTCCTTCCCCAAATTTTCATCCTAAACAGACCTTGGCTTCTAGGCATGTGGGAATATTTCCCACTGCTATGGAGCTTTGTCACTGGCTGCTACAGGAGCTTGTCACAGGACTGGTGCATTCCTGATGAGCATTTGAAAATGATAAATAATTCCTTTTATTTCAGAGAACATAGAATCTCCAGAGTTTTGGTTCAAGAGGCAGTGACCATCTCCCACACCTGTGTCATCCACAGCTACCTTGGAATATTACAGGGGAACAGAGTTGGTGGCAGCAGAGGAGAACTGGTCCCCAACTTCTCAGTTCTGGCTGGATCTCAGCTTCACTTCATTAATTGGCCTCTTGGGACCAGGCTTGTGGCTGCAGATGGTTGTGGAGAGTGTGGGCAGCCCCTTCATCTTATAAAACAAGAACATCTGGATATTAAAAAGGTTTAAGCTGACATGCATGAAAAGATTCCAATAACTTCCTCAAATTTGGGTTGAATGCAGCATCTGAATGTTCACTTCTTAGAGGAGAATTGAATGAACAACGGGACCCCAAGTCTCAGTAAATGGAAATTGGCCATATAGATAGTGGTCATGTTTCTGTGTATTTTATTTCCTTTGATACAAGCTTGCTGGACCTTATCTATTGTTTCTTTTTTCTTCCTTCCTTCCTTCCTTCCTTCCTTCCTTCCTTCCTTCCTTCCTTCCTTCATTTCTTTCATCATGTTTTCCTTAAAAACAGCTCTTTTACAAATGACATATAAAGAGTATGCTGGGAGGAATCCAAGGTCAAAGCCAGTATCAGCAATTTGTGAGGCCCTAAGCAACACAGCAGGACCCTCTTTTAAAGTAAAACATTAAAAGGGCTAGATATGTGGCTCCATGGTTAAGTGCCCCATGGTTAAATCCCTGGCTTTAAAAAAATAAAAATTAATAATTAATATAAATGCAGGCATTGCTACTGGGTACAGTGTTGCATGCCTGTAATCCCAGAAGCTCGGGAGGCTGAGGCAAGAGGATCAAGTGTCCAAAGCCAGCCTCATCAATGGGAAGGTACTAAGCACCTCCATGAGACCCTGTCTCTAAATAAAATCAAAATAGGGTTGGGGATGTGGCTCAGTGATTGAGTGCCCCTAGGTTTAATTGCTGATATCCCCAAAGCACGTTCCCCCTAAAAAAAGGGAAAAGAAATACAGTGTTGCTATGGTTTTGACTTGGACTTTCCACATCGTCACACAATGTACATAGGTATAGAAACCTCACATTACAACCTACAAATGCTTACAATTATTAGTTCCATCCAAAAAATACAGGAAATTGTCACTTACTTGTTCATCATCTTCATTTTAAAAATTTCTGCTTGGAATACTTATAGCAACTTCATCTGTCTTTATGGTTCTGAAAATGGTTTACAGTAATTCTTTTTCTCTCCTTCTTTTTCTTTCCTTCCCTTCGTAACTCCTTCCCTTATTTTTCCTTCCTTCCTTCCTTCCTTCCTTCCTTCCTTTCTTTCTTTCTTTCTTTCTTTCTTTCTTTCTTTCTTTCTTTCTTTCTTTCTTTCTTTCTTTCTTCTTTTTCCTTTATTTTTGGAGTTTCACAGACTGAACCCAGGGGCTCTTAACCACTGAGCAACATTCTGAGCCATATATATATATATATATATATATATATATATATATATATATATATATTGTTTTGAGACAGGGTCTTTCTAAGTTATTTAGGGCCTTGCTAAATTTCTGAAGCTGGCTTTGAACTTGAGATTTTCCTTCCTCAACTTCCCTGGCAGCTGGGAGTACAAGCATGTACAACTGCACCCAGCTCTAATATTTTCTAAGGACAATTGTAGTATATTCTCTTGAGAAGGGAGGAACTTAGAATAAGAGGGAGAATATTTCAGATAAAGGGTATAAACAGAGCTATGAAGATAAAAGAGAGTTGAACTTGTAAGTCTTTGAAGATTTGGGGTTTCAGTTGACACTGGCTTAGGCTGACTGAGCAGTCAGAGGAGGAGAAGTCCTATTGTGAATCCAGCCCTTCTTGCCTCAGTCTCTCCAACACTAACACAGGATGCTCCCTCTGTTTCCAGAGCAGCAGGGCTCAAGCCCAGACAGGCTCTTCCCCCGACGAGTCCTTTCTAGAGAAGTAAGAGTGAGTTGGGAAGGAAGTTTTAGTTTCTTGCATCACTCTAGGGAAGGTTTAAGAAATAAACACAGAAGATCCAATATGTGGGGATTTGCAAAATTCAGTGAAAACAGAAAGTACCCAGGTTTACTCCATCTGTGTTTGTCATCCTCAGCATATTAGCTGTCAAACCTGGGCTTAATGCCTCCTGGACCAAGGAAGGCTGAGTGGCTCTCACTGTCACATCCTCCATGTCTGGGCCATGGAGAAGAGTGGTCAAGGGCTTCAGCACCACTCTGCTCATAAGAAATTTTAATCCTCCCGGAGACCATGCCCACCCCTCTCTGCTGTCATACGCCCCTGAGAAGATTCCATGTGCCCTCATCCCTGCTCCTGCCTGGGCTGGTAGAGGCTCACCTTTCCTCACCACGCACAGCAGCACAGAGCTGGTGCTCAGGAAACTGGAGGTGGGGACTGGCCACTGTGCAGGGTGGAGAGCTTTGCCCCATAAACCTCACTATGGCCCTAAGTGAGATTCAGTAGGAAAGTGAGATCCTAAGGCAATATTTTTTTCTGGAGGGTTGTAGTAAGTGAGGCACTAAGAATAAAAATGGAAGCATGTTCTGATTTTCCTCATGACAACCTTGGTTTGCAACTATAGAAATGAGGCTTGTGCATTACGATCCAGCTCAGTCCTTCAGGCAGTGGACTAACTGAAAGAGACTCCAGCAGGGGTGATCCAGGGCTGAGCTCAGGCTGGTGCTTTCCAAGAGCTGTGGGCTCTGGTCCTGGGATGTGAGGAAGCACATGATCTTAGGAGAAATAACACTGTGGGCCTGGCAGGACACAGGCCCTGCCCTCAGGCTGCCATGCAGGGATGCAGGGAGGGACGGTGTCCAACACCCTGTGGGCTGAGCCAAGCAGAGAGCCCACAGCCAGGGTGAGGAGAAGACCAGGATTCAGCACTGGGCCTGGCTCTCTGGGTGGCTGTGCTCAGTGCTGAGCTCACTAGTTCTGATTCAAAGACCCTGGTGTTGCCAAAGAGGAGGGTCAGCAAACACCCCCAGAGTCTATTCTCACCCACAGTTTCATTATGCTTGGAAATAAAAGGAGTACTACATGCCATGTATATACTATATAAAATACAAATTGTACTGATATATCCGTATAAATATGCATCAGAAATACAAATATTTGTATACATGTACATATTACTTTGCTTATTTTAATGATTTAATTTTTTTTCGTGGAATTGCTCTTTGCTCTTTTGTTTATTGGTTGGTTTCATTTCTGGTGATCCAGTCAGGACCCGCTGCTTGGCAGGCAATGGAGGACTTATATTGCAAGCTTCCTTTTTTTTTTTTTTTTTTTGTTTTTTTGAGCCTGTATATCAGTTGCCAGACAAGCCTCAGTTCTGCAGTTGTTCTCGCTCAGCCTCTGCATTAGCTGGAATTGCAGTGCTGTGGCACCACGTCTGCCTCACCTTAGGTTGGCTACAGTGAGCTTGGACATTTACAGCCAACACCTGTCCCACAACCTGTAGCTCCCTCAGAAAACTGAGCACCATGAAGCTCAAGGCCTGACCCTGTGCTCTTGCTGCCTGGAACAGTGACCATCCCATTGCTCAGGACAATGGGTGCCCTGAGGGGCTCTAGTGATACATAGAAGCAGGGGTCACAGAGTTGGGTAATGGTTCTGGGGCCAATAGGACAGAAGTTCTGTGCCCAAAGCTGGTCATTGGCTACTCCTCCCAACTGTCCTCCCCCACACAGGGCAGAACAGCTGGCTCAGTTACTGCATGGTCACAGGACAAAGCCATTCATAGCTGTTAATGGCCACACCTCTGACTGGATAGAGGCCTGGATGGGTGTCTCTTGCAACTCCACAGCTCACATGACACAGAGAGCCTCTGCTCTCAGTGGACCATGTAAGCTACACATGCAGCTTCAGAACATCTGCTATTCTCCTTAGGGTCTCTAAAGAAAATAATCACCATCTTTGATTTTCTCATGAAAATCCAATGAGTGCAGTCAGAGGGCAGGCCAAGGGTCAGGGTGTGCAAGAGAACAGTACTGTGACCCACAGGAAGACAGCCATGTGAAAGTCTGGATGGCTGTGAGTTCAGAGCAGAAGGGGATAGAGCAGAGAAGGCCCAAGCAGGAATGCAGGGGAGGAGCCCAGGACCAACAGACAGGAAATGGCAGGGAACAGATGATGTGCTTTCAGAGCTGTCCCCAACCTGCTCCCCTGAGAGGTCACCAGACTGCCAACAGTCCCTCGCAGAATCAGAATCTGGTGGGAGATGTGTCCTTTAGAGGTGACAGGAGGAAGTTCATGTGCCTTGAAGGAAGTGTGGCTGCTGGTGGCCAGAGTGACCTGTGTCCCTGCCACTCAGCCCCCCAGGCAGGCAGGGTGTGCAGAGGGCAGCAGGAGGCAGCAGGAGCTGAGCAGACAGGAATTCACGGGCCCCTCAGGGACTCAGGACGTGATTCCCAGGACAAGCCAGCCATTCATGAGCCCCCTCTTATGGCCATATGTGCAGAGACACCCTGAGGATTTTACTCGTGGTGACCTGGTGAGAGTGAAATGTTCTTTCCTGGACATTTCAAACACAGTGTGGTGTTGTTTCCTGGCTTGTTTAGATGTGACAACCACACATGATTTTTCACACTTGATGTTTCAGATAACATGAGCTGGTGGGGCAGTTTCCAGGGAGATGTGAGAGCCATGAGTCAGGACTCTGCCACCAGGCCTGGAGTTCAAGGGCCACATGACCCTTTGCTGTCCCACATTCTCTTAAGCAGCTGAGTGACTGTGGAGTCAGGGCACCTGGGGTCCAGGCCATTCAGCTCATCTTCTCCTCCACTGCACTTTTATTGACCACTTCCAGTCATTATTTCTGGAGCATGAGAAAATAATTATTCTGAGATGTGCTAAATTAATCACAAAGGCAGGAGCAGGCAGGGAGGGAGGGAGCAGGAGACATAGTAAAGTGACAGCTATAGGCCAAAGCCGAGGAGACTGCTTCATGTTTCTGATCTTGTGTGGAAATCAGGTGGCCAAACACCAGGGCCACTGAGTCCTAGTTACTGTGAATTTCTTGACTGTGAACCCATCCAACCCATAAGAATGCTGCTCCTTTGTACTGGTTCTTATCCAAGGGTTTTCTCTTTTTCTATAATCTTGCTCCTTGTGGCCATAGCCAGCAGAGGGGCAACAGAGAAAACACTAGGCTTTTCCCCAAAAAACATTCATTGAAACCTTTCCTTGGCTTTATGGTCAAGAGGGTGCATCCCCAGCTGCTACAGAGGCCCCACTTGTGGCTGCAGGAGCCAGCCCAGGATCTGTTGTGGTCCTGAGGATCACTAATCTCTTTCACATCAGAGAAACTGCCATCTTCCACATTTTGGTTTAAAAGGCAGTGACCACTGTCCATCTCTCTGGCATCTTCAGCACAATTTGGATGAATTTGAAGGACACAGGTGATAGTCACACAGGAGCTCTGGTCTTCTTGCTCTCAGTTCTGACTGGACCTCACTTTTGGGGGAACAACAGGAACTTTCCCATTTCTAGCACAAGCTTCACAAATGATCACATCCCCAGAACTTCCAAAAAGTTTAGTTTAGGCTCTCAATTCACTACTGAGATACATATGGCTTGGGATGTGAGGAGGAGATGAATCAGGCTTCAGTGGTGAACCAGAGAATCATTACCTTCCAGGATCTGCGTTTATTCCCTGCCTCATTAACCACCATACAATCAGACAATGAAAGACTTAAATTTCCTCTCTATTCCTATAGTATGAAGTTCCAACCCAGAATACCTAACATGGTTTCCTCATGCTCTATGAACCCCCATGCTCCTCAGATGTGATAATCTATTCAATCAGAAGTGCAGTTGTCATCTCAAGAGGGGATGCAGAGGACACTCACTCTCCCTTCCTCTGAAACCTCCCAGTGACCTAAGGGCCTGGCTGCCTCTGAGCAGTGCCCTCAGCAGGTGGAGGCAGTAGGAGGAGCAGCTGGGGCAGCCCAGCCACACACTTCTGCTCCCTGGGAGGTTTATGTCATGGCCTGTGTCACTGTGGGAGAGGCACTGTATCTTGTAGACAGAAATAAGTGGTAGCATCTTCAAGCTCCAGGCTGCTGCTGATGAGAGTGAAATCTGTCCCAGATCCACTGCCACTGATCCTCAAGGGGACCACAGATTGCTGATTGGATGCACCATAGATGAGACGCTTAGGAAATTGACCTGGTTTATGCTGATACCCATTTAAGTAATTGCTAATGGACTTACTTGCCTGGCACATAATGGACTGACTGGTGACCCTGTCACCTAGAGATTTAGATAGGGAGGATAGAGACTGGGTCATTGTGATATCACATCCAGCACCTGAAGTTAGACACATGAAAAAAAAAATATATGCAAAATTAATAGGGTTATAAGAGGATTTCATTGAAGATACCATCAGCACTGACCACATTGTCCTAAGCACATCCCCAGTACTGTCCCTCCTTACCTGGGAGGCAGAGCAGCAGGAGTCCCAGGAGCTGAGCAGGGGCCCTCATGGCCATGCTGTGTCCTGACGGGGACTGACTCCTGCACAGGGTGTGAGCAGCCTCTTAAGAAGTCCTCAGGGAAGTGGGCTGAGCTGTGGAAACATGCAATTCAGCAGCACTGGGCAGGCTGGGCACAGTTGGAGAGTGGGCTCCTCTCAGTCATTCAGCACAGAACCATCACCCCCCACCCAATGTCCCAAGGCAACACAGATAATCTGCTCCTCTTTTGGGCCACAAAAACACCTCTGTCTAGTACCCCTGAGTAGCTTGTTACTTTGATCTCTTCCAAATTCAGTACTTGCTTTCTTCCATCTGTGACAGGGGCTGTCCATGATGGCACAATCTCAGACACTGCAGGACAGTTTACCAGCTACTTTCCATTGCACTTACAGAAAACACTGACACAGAGAAGCTTTCTCTTTGCTCTCATTCCATAATACTCATGATTTGAAGTAGAGAGGCAATAAGAAAACATGGGGAGTCACACTTTATAATGGAGGGTGTCATATGCTTTTATTCAGTCTCATGACTACAGCTAAGAAAGTTGTCTTCCTCCATTTATGAATGCTTGGCCAACTACTTCTACCCAAAGCCAGGGATTATCTTCCCTCCCATTTGAGGACCATGAGCTCCTCTCCAGCTCAGCTTGAGATGATATATGTGCATGACTTGTGTTCCCTGGTTGCTCAGGGCATTGCTCCTATTCTCTGTCCTCTGGCAACCCAAGTCATTGCCTTCAGAAGTAGAGACCCTAAGTCCTCCAAGTTCCAATGATATTCTACTGTGTTCCCTAAACTGCATAATCCACATCTCAAATGTCAGTCAGCTCCTAAGAGAACTCAGTTCTCAGTGCCTGATTTAGAAGAGTGGGAACCAGGCCTGGAGCAAGGGAAGCATGTGGGTGTGTGAAGCCCTGCATGGGTACTTGCAGTCTCAGAGGGGTCCTGAGGGTGTCCCCACATACCATGGGTAGTGTTGTCAAGGTATGGGTGTCCAAGCGGGGTGAGACAAGGAGGACACTAGGAGGGATACGAGTCCCTGCATAGGATACAACCCTGGCATGATGAGAAAGACACTCATGCAGGGAGACAGATGTGATGTTCGCCAAAGAGCGATGTCAGAATGGAGCTGGTGGTGGGTACATTAGAGAGAGTGGGTGCAAGGAGGGGTAGGTGAGAATGATAGCTGGGGACTGGTTTTGAACAGGGGGATCGTGATGATTTAGATGTGAGGTGTTTCCCAAAAGCTCATCTGTAAGACAAGGCAAGAAAGTTTAGAGGAGAAATGATTAGGTTGTGAGATTCTTAAGCCAATCAGTGAAATAATCCTGCATTGGGATTAACTGAGTGGTAAATGTAGACTGATAGGGTGTGGCCAGAGGAGGTGGGTCATTGAGGGCATGTCTTTAGGGTATGTATGTTATATCAGACAAGTGGACTCTCTCTCTCTCTCTCTCGCTCTCTCTCTCTCTCTCTCTCTCTCTCTCTCTCTCTCTCCTGGTGATCATCAAATGAGCTGCTTCCCTTTGTCACACTCTCCTCCCAAGTTGTTCAGCCTCTCCTCAAGTCCCAAGGAATGCAGTTATTTGAGACCTCTGAAACCATGAGCCCTTAGGTAAAATTATCCTCCCATAAATTTTTTCTGGTCAGATCCTTTGGTCACAGCAACAAAAAAGGTAATAATATAGGAATTGATTAAAAATGCCAATACATTTATGATAACTAGATCCAAGAACTCAGTGTTACAGAAAGGAGTTAATTACTTGAAAGAGACTAATTGAATAAAATCCACAATTTTAGACCATAATCAAAGTTATCACTGTATACTCACAACATGAACATCTTTCACAAGTAAATATATATATTTAATTATGTCTGTTAGTACATACATATAGATAATTTCCCTAGTCTAAAATAAATAGTTTTTTAGTCTCAAATACATCCATTGTTTCTAAATACCATTATTCTTTTGTAAAAAGAACCATCAATCCTTGAAGTAATGTCTATTACAGAATCTACAATAGGAAAATGGACATGGAGCCTTATCCATCAGGGAACTAAGGGTACACTAAAGGAACAAGGTGGTCATAGCCAATAAAAACAGAAAACAATTTCAATGGGACTCCAACTAGCTAAACTGGAAATATTTGAGCATCAAAAAAATCAATGATGAATATATGTTATAAACCACTGAATAAAATACAAATCTATTAATTGATACTTCTATCTTAATGAAGAAAGGGATATTCATGAAGAATCAAGGATATTTGATACTGCATGAATATGAAGGGATTGATACCACAAATCCCTTATAATTGTGAAGGAGGAAGATAAATGTGCAGCAGTGAATTTAGGTGACACCACCTGAATCACGTCCATGGCTTTGCTTCTGGACATTCCTGTGTAGTATAGGCTGAAATATCAGGGTTGTGACCCCAGTGACACAGGGTGAGACAGATTGGAGACAGCGTGTTTGAAAGGGTAATTATGTAAAGGGAGGTCTTCTGTCTGGTTTAATTCAATGTGCCTGGTGGCCTCATAGAAAGAGGAACTTAGAACTCAGATACACCTGGGGAAGACCATGTGACATACAGAAGGACAACCCCCTGGAACTCAGAGAGGCCTCTGAGAACAGCCTGCTGGTGCCTTCCTCTCTACCTATGGAACCTACAACTCCTAGAGAATACATTTTTACTGTTCACACCCCTGGTCAGTGGCTATTTCTCATATCAGCACAACAGGTACACTACCACAGACTGACAGTGAAATGTAATCAAGAGGGGACAACAATTACTACAGGGTGGACGTTCTATAAGGGAATTGTTGTGTCCTCTTTTGACAAGGTCTTGATGTTCAGGAGAACACTGCAACTGTTCCTGACTGAATGAGTCTGGACACCTGCAACTGAGAACTGCATGTGAACTGGGACTGCAGCATGTCCTGACCAAAGGCAGATGGGGACAGTGACGGGATTTAAGGTGGACTTGATAACTGGAGGCACAAAGTGCTAAGGCTGATCTCTAGATTCCTTGTGGTGTCGGCTTGTTTAGGAGGATGTCATTGGAAGGAGGCACATAGTAAAATGTGGTGGGCCATCAGGTCTAAGCTGACTCTCAAACAGTTTCAGTGGGAAAGAAGAACTTTGTGCTGTTCATAAATATCTGAATGTTTGAAGTTTCCTCAAAGTTTTTCAAAGATGAAACATCTATTGTTGAAAAAGAGAAAGGTTTTTCTTATCATTTTGCAATAACCCTGACCCGTTCTTATGGTCATCTGCTATTGTCTGTTCCCAAGGGATGAAACTAGAGTTTTGGTCCTCAAACTGGTGATATTAGGAGGTGGTAGAACTTTTAGAATCTGGACCTACCAGAAGGTCCCTATATCAGTGGGGACACTGCACTCAGAAGGAGTGAAGGCCCTTCTCATGTGACTACAGCTATTTCCCAGGAGGATGAGTTATGCAGGCCAGCCTGCCCACTCCCTCTCCTATCAGGCCATTGGACCAGCACAGAGATAGTCTCTTTGACAGGTGAAACTTCTGTCCCCCATTGCATCTTTGGAATAAGATTAGAGTGAGTGTCCCCCAAATCTATAATTCTGCCAAACAGCAATTGAGAGCTTTGAAAGAGGAATGTAGGTGCTGGGAACAGGAGAGTACATGTTTGCTCTCCTACCTCTAACTGTGACTCTGATTTGAAGAATCCACAAGGAGAAGATCAGAGTTTAAGGAGTACTGAGTACAGATCAGGGGACTCAATGAAAATGACTCACTCCCCCCCTTGTCTGCAAAAATCTCATGTTTTAAGAAAAAAAATAGATAGAAAAGATTAAGGAAGAACAGAGTGATCTCCACCAAAAATAAATATTAGATGTAGTAAAAGATGTTCTGCTAAAAGTGGGTCCAGTTTGACCTCCTAGATGGTGACATAGCACACATTCTGGCACTGGCCTGTGTTTTGTGTGGACTTATGAAGCAGGAGCAGGATGGAGTGAAAGACAATGTCCTTCATAAACAGATGGGTCAAGGGAGAAAGGCCCATTAATGATGCTGCATGTGACTTTGTTTCCCAGGAAGCACAGGAGTTCAACTGCACTGGCTTTTCCTCTCTTCCTCTGAGTCTGTCCATGCTGAAGGACTGGACCTGGACACTCAGTGCCCCACTTGCCCTGAGTGAGGTCATTGCTCCAGGGCAAGGTGTCAAAGCAGCAGTGTAAAAAATGCTATTTGCTATTTTATTGCCTGTCCATCACATTAAAATAAAAATTTTATGAGGCCAGGGTTTCTGCCTGATGTGTTCAAGTCCCTGGGTCCAGCACTGGTCAGGAGGCTGTGGGTGCACAACATTATAAACAGTTTTCATCTTGAGTAGGGATAAATTAAGACCCATCCTAATAGAGGTTGGGACCTGAAGTTGTCACTTGTTACCCCAGAAGGAGCCGTTGGCGCCTTAGCCATCAGTGAGAGAGGGACTGGGGAGGACACGGGTTGATAATGAGAAGCCTGGTGACCTGAAGAGCAGTGACAAGGGTGATTCTAACTCAGGTGGTGGCTTCTGTTCTGAGAAGTGTCTGTGCTGAGGGAAGCAACAGAGGGCTGGGCGGATGTGTCCCAGTGCCTTCTAGTGGCCAAAGAGGAACTTGAAGTGTGTATTTGAAGTTCAGAAGTGACCTGGGATGGAGACAGAGCTTGTGCTCTCTGTCCTCATTGTGTCCAGTGACAGGAGCATATTCCATGCACCTACACCACACGTAAGTATTTCAATAATGTTTGGAAGTCATGTGCTCACCTGCACTGAGAGTGTGATGTAAAATGACTCATTTCTCCCAACTGCAGCAGAGTTGAAAGCGGACATTTGTGAGAACATGTCATTTGGGAAGGTTGATGAAAACTGCAGCTGCACCTAGGTTTCTGGTGGTTTCCTTGGCATGTGGCCCCTTCTCCTTTGGCTCTGGCCCTATTTTGTCCCCTCTGACACCTCCACGTGTGGACTTTGCTTTGACACTCTGGTGTTTGTCAGAATCTGGGGGCTCAAGGCCAGCTGCTCAGAGCTCTATAAACACACTTTTCCTGGAGGTAGGGCCTGAGCACACATGGTGAGCACCAGCAAGATGGTGACACAGCCCAGATCCTTCTCTGCATGGTGCTCTGGGGCTCAGCTGAGAGGTTCACACAAGTGTGATCTTTACAAAAGTACACAGTGACTGCAATGTGCACAAAGAAAAAACCATATAAACCAACCTGATTCTTTGTTAAGAATCAAAAAATCTGCATTTGAGAAATATTTTAATACACTGGTAGTGGGTGTGTAATCCATGTATATTCTTGATTGCAGGGACCTTTGGGGACCTTGTGATGATCAGTCTCCAGGCTCTCTGGCTGTGTCTGCCTGAGAGGGGGTCACAATCAGTAGCAAGTTCAGCCAGTATTTTTATTTTGAATATTTATTTTTATTTAGAGATGGACACAAGATCTTTATTTTATTTTATGTGGAGCTGAGGATCAAACCCAGTGCCTTGTGCGTGCTAGGCAAGCACTGAACTCTGAGCCACAAGCCTAGCCCCTCCAGGCAGCGTTGTGTCCAACCAGAAGGAAAACGTGGACTAGGAAGAGCAGAGACCTGATATTAACTGCTGAAACTCACCCAGGGCCCTGGGGCCCCATGCAGGTTCAATGGCAGTGGGTCAGGGACAGATTTCACTCTCACCACCAGCAGCCCCAGGCTGAGGACCTGGAAGGTTCCTGCTGTCCCTGTGCTCTCTGCTGCTGCCACAGTGCTTTGGCCTCCCACAAATGTCCTCCTCAGAACCTCAGTCAGCGAGTCTCGGCTGTACACACTGCTTCCATCCTGCTCAGCGCTGTTTTTCCTCATTTCATCAAAGCCTCATGCCAGCAAGGTCATGGGAGAATATGCAACTCTGGGGAAGATTGAGTAGAACAGCTGCCCTGAGTGTGGAGCACCAGGAAGCCTTGGCCTGAGTCTCTGTGGAGACCGTCGGGAACTTGCTGTAAGGTGTCCAGGACATCTGCCCGCCTGACATCTCCATACAGTTGGATTCACATTTCTGGTCAACGTGAGGCTCCCACTGCATCTCGTGGCCCAGAACCAGGGTGCTCAGGCCCTGACAGAGCAATTCCTCTCCTGTGCCTGATGACGTGGCCCTTGACATTTTGCTCTTGGTGATCTCACCTTGCCCCATGGCTCCCTCACCTGAGAGCTTTCCAGGCTCAATGTGCAGGACCTTATTTTCCAGCTGGCTCCACCAGACTTAGTCAGCCTCTCTAACCACCCCTGTCCAGCAGCCCCTCCAGTCAGCCACTTCTGGTCTGATTCTTGCATTTGCATGGTACTCTGTTTCAGAATTGGATTTTTCCTCCTTTCTATTCCTCTAGGTCACAAGTATTCTAATATCCCACTTCCTCTGTGAAGGCCTTCTCAGTGGGTATAGCCTGTGGTGATTTCTGTCACTGCCCTCAGCCTGCTCTGTTAACTTGTCCACAAGTGTCTCATGCCTGTGACTTGTCTGCCAATCATGGGTCACATCCGGACTTGAAATTCAAGCACTCTGCTCAGTTTTCCACCCTTATCTTGCCTGGTCTTACCTTACTATTTTGTAGAACACATAATCACGAAATTTGGCTATTATCTCCTATGTGTGCTTCACTGTTCTAAGTAATTAACTGTGTTAAAAATATGGGTAGACAGAGTCAGACATGTGGTCATGCCTGTAATCTCAGTTACTTGGGAGGCTGTGGCAGAAAGATGGTAGTTTTAAGGCCAGTCTCAGCAACTTTAAGAGGCTCTAAGCAAATTAGCAAGATACTACCTCAAAAAAAAAAAAAAAGGCTGGCATGTGATATATGTATATAAATGTGGTGAAAGTGCTTCTTTAAATACTAGTTTGCTTACCTCATATTCATACAACAGAAGAATCACTCGGGATGCTGTTAAAATGCAAATGTCCTATACTAAGTTGGAGAATGCTGATCTATCAGGTAACTTTGTACATGGAGAATACATATTTTTCACAAGACTCTCTTGAGTCTGAACTTCAGTCCATCTGGGAACACTCTAGTTCCTAATAAATAATTTTGATTTGAAAAATCTATGCTATTTTTTTGCGATAATTATCAAAAGAAATGGTAAGGGAAGCTTGAAAAATGAGTGAGGTCCCTTCTTCATCCCTCAGTAACTCTTCTTTAGTCCTATGACTGGAAGGAGAGTCTCTCTTGGTTTTTTAGGAGGGGTAGTTTGTCCACTGTAACAAAGAATCACCAGTGAACATGGCTGCAGTCCCTCAGAAGCTCACCAGTAGTAGGTTGTTCTCATTTTCCTTCCCTTTTACACCCACAGCCAAGGTTTCTTACATTCATCCCAGGGTTATAGTTGCAATATGAGGTACAGTAATCTGTACAGTTACTCCATCTTTGCTGCTACTGGAAATCTAATTGCGGCTTTCCACCCTCCCATGGCCAATCTCTCTCCTCTTAAGGCCATGTACTGGAGATGCCTATGGTAGTGGTGAAGAACCTTTAAGAATTACAAAAATTTTAGTCATTCAGGTGAGAGATGATGCAGGTTGGATATAGGTCAGTTTTAGAGAAAAACATAAATAAGAGGTTTTCTGTACAGAAAGCCAAAAGAAAACAGGAGAAAGTTAAGTAATAAAAGCCTGTTTATTAAATTTTCTCATTGACATCATTTCTATTAGGAAAATTACTCTGGTTTTCAAAAACAAAGAGCCTCTGATTTTCCTGGACCCATTTATGTGTTTTATGTCAATTTCCCAAGAGGGATTAGTTATGAGCATAAAAATGAAAACAAACTCTATAGTCCTTCTTGAAATTTTGTAGTAAATTGAGAAACATGGAGAAAACATTAATTATTTTACATTAAATTTTGACTTTCCAGTTAAAAGTTATATGGAAGTTTAATTGTCACAGCTGCTTCTCTCTCTCTTGGCCCCTGTTGGAGACACAGCTCCTGGGCCGATCCAGGTTCCAGATTGTTCATGTGACAGCCTGGGTAGAGGGTGCAGAGTGTCATCCTACAAGATTTTTCAAGCTGGGGAATAATGAAGATCCAGGGAAAAAATTGTAACATCATGACAGAAGCCAAGGGACATGACACACAAATGATGCCACTAGTTGGTTGTCCAAGGAGTGTTTTCCTCAAATTCTCTTACACTGAAAAAAAAAAAAAGGATTCTATTATAAACCAAAATTACAGATCTTTCATGGCACCCTGGGTCACTGAAATAGATCACAGACACAAAAAATTCCTGCATAGGTTAAGATGGGATA
This sequence comes from Urocitellus parryii, assembly GCF_045843805.1. NCBI lineage: Eukaryota > Metazoa > Chordata > Mammalia > Rodentia > Sciuridae > Urocitellus > Urocitellus parryii. The sequence goes on along the minus strand of NC_135542.1, from coordinate 25,738,676 downwards.
GATAGAATTTCAGGCCTATAGTTATCATCAAAAATGAGGCAAAAAACAGAATACATTCTTTTGTCTACATCCCATAAAAAGTAAAAGTTGCACCAGTGCTAAATATATTCCCAGACCCTGGAGATGAATTCTGAGGGGAGTCAGATGTTTGTGTCTCCTGGAATGAGCTTGAGAAGGTAAATTGCATGAGGAGTGGCACAGTAACATCAGGACATCTGCCTTCCAACAGAGGGCCTGGCTTTGTGTTTGGGACTGTGACTCTGTGGGAATTGGGGTGGCTTCACAGAGAGCAGAAAGCACATCCCCAGCCTCCCCACCGTTTGGAGTGTAGATGGTGTAAGGACATCTGACCCTCTTCTCAGAATTGAGTTGGGCTGCAGAGCAGGAGGCTGATTAACAGGATCCCTAGATCCAGTCCTGCCTGCTGTGTACACTGGGACAGTGTGATTAGTCACCAGCTCCTTTGTTGTCCTTAGAGTTTATGATGATCTTCTCACTTTAGAGACCCACCGAAGTTATGATCACTGGGTAGCAACAGAATATTCTAGAATTTTAAAATATCTTTGAAAATGTATCTAGATATAGGTTCAGATGTAGATCAGTGATAGAACATTTGCTTAGCATGTAAGAGGTTCTGGTTTTAATTTCCCGCAAACCACAAAAACAAAAAAAAAGAAGAAAGAAAAAGAATATATATATATATATATATATATATATATATATATATATATATATATCAACATAAACAAAAACATATGTATAACAAACAACAAGTCTATTAATTTTTATTTTGTATCTAAAAATTGTCCATTTTTCATAAATTAAAATACATTTGAATTCTCTGAAGGCCATGACTATATTTGATTTCTTCAATAAATGACTCTCACTATATTCTTTTTTACTTTTTATCATTCAAAAAATATTTTAGAATAGGTATTTCCATTTCCTGCCTAGTCCAATGTCACCTCACTCACCTAACCACACCAGTGTACTCAGGTAAGCCTGACTTGCTGGAAGACTACTTGGGGTCTCTCAGCACTGATTTTCAGTGACACGGAAAATGACCTGCCTGGAAGCTGAGCACTGACTGTTCCCTGCTCTGATAAGACCCAGGATGATGACCCCTCTGCCTCTGGGGCCTCTGGGGACACAGTTGGTTTGGACTGAGCAGACAGACACCCTGCCTGACCCACACCAGGGAGTGTATTTAAATCCCTAGGTAGCAGTTACATTCCAGGCTCATGCATTCCTTCTTTCTTGATTCTAGTGATATCTTCAGACCTGGCAAAGAGCAATCCCCTCAGTGGGAACAAATTCCTGTGTCCTTCTGCACCAGGCCATCTCTTGCATTCTCTATCTGACAGTGATCACAACTTCACATGCATTCTTTGTTGGGATGGTATAGAATCCTATCATTAAGGGATGGAAATCACTCCCCAAATGACCTACACCCCTACAGTAGAACAGCCACACAACCCTTCTCCACAGAGCATCTCACACAGAGAGGAAATTCAACAGAAGAGGTCACAGAGATCCGTGGGAAGTGCTTGAGGTTCACCAGGTAATGTCTGGCCAGACCCAGTTGTCATGGGGTGAGGCAAGAGCAGGTGTCTTGTTAGAGCAACAACAGCACAAGCCATTTTCCTTGGTTCACAATTTGCATCATTTAGGGACCCAGGCTGTCTGGAGCATCTGAAAGGCAATATTCTAGGACCTGTGAGGAGCAGCCTCTAGGTCAGCTCTCAGAGAAGGGGACAGGGGCTCTCCTGCATAGGTATTGCTCCTCTAGGATCCAGTTGAGGGGTGTAGAGGACCATGGGCCACTCTCACTAGCCATGATGACTCTCAATATCTCTGGGATCTTGGTCACTGATAAAGTTTGTTGGGGACATCATGATTAGCCGTCACATTTTTCTTTCTGGTTACTCAGAGCAATACCTATAATGGAGGTTACAGTTCCAGTGAGCAGAGGACTGACACTATGTGAGTGTTGCTGTTAGGCCTGCTCTACGATGTCAGGAACCACTGAGTGTCCCCCCACAGAAGTTCTGTGCAGCAGCCCCAGGCTCCTCACTGGGGTTGGGAGTCATGACTTGGGCCAAGACCCACTGCCACTGACCTGGGAACCATAGATGTGTGCAAGGAAGCTTCTGTGAAAGGATATTTTCTTTAGCCAATGTGACCATGGTACTCCTAATTCAGGAATGACCTCCAACACTTAAACTAGGATATGCCAAGAAAAATACATTCTTAAAATGCTCCAAAACAACCCATTAACTTGACCAAGTGAGACACTACCATAGTTTGGGAAATTTACTCACGTCCTTCAACCCTCACCCACTCTATTGTCCACAGTGAGCTGAAGGGTTAGAATGCTAAGCACAGGTGGATACTGTTTGAGCCAGGGCCATTGAAACCCTCTCTGAGGCCTGGCGGCCACATGTCAATGGAAGTTCCATGTATCTGTAGAGACCAAAAGTGGCCTCCAGAAAGACAGCTGATCCTCAGATGGGTAAGAGCCACTTCAGATCTGTACTTCCTTCTGCATGATGATTGTGACAGAGGAGGTCATTATGTCAATCCCAAGCAAGGTCCTCCTGTGTGAGCCTGAGTGTGCACAGAGGGGTGGATACACTAGGAAGAGAAGGGACTTTCCTGCTGAAGGCAGGGGTGGAGCAGGGAAATTCAGGGGGAGGGAGGGGTGGAGGCTGTGTATGCACATTGGTGTTGGTTTTGAGTAGGTTGTGATTGAGTGTGGTTGCCATGGTATTAGGTCCTACTCCATGAAGGCTTTATAAATACCTTATATGGAAAAAGTGCCTTTGCAAATGGAAACTATGGCTATTTGAATATTAGAGATTATCCTATGTTAACCAGGCATGCCCAAAATGCAATCCCAATGGCCTCATAAAAATCAAGTAAAAATGTAAAGAGACACTTAACATAGAGGGAAGGATGAAAGTCAAGGGTGATAAAGTGTGTGACAGAGTCATGGGATACAGCCACCAGAGCTGGAGATGGAGGACCAGACTGTCCCCTGTCACCTCTACACCTGGTATTGGCCACTGGGACTCTGGCCCACAGCAGTGTGGGGCATGGTAGTAATGTTGCTGTGACCTGCAATCTCTGTTAAGTGTTTACAGCAGGTGTTGGGAACTCACAACATGGGGTCCAGGGAACACCAGGCTATGGCTGTCAGTGTCCTCATCAACATCCTAGTGCTCCACAAGAATGGACACTGGAAGTTCCTCTAGTAGGAAATACAGCACATGGAACCCCACAGTGCAGAGAGGCTCCGTCTTTCTGTAGATGAACAGTGGGGGTTTCCAGTTGAAGAAGATATCTCACTACTGGGACATCACACAGTGTCCTCATTTTGAGATATTCAGAGGGACTTAACACAGACTCTGTGACTGTGTGTTTACAACATCATATTTCAGGTGAGTCATTTGGTTTATCCCAGGACCCCTCTGATATTTTTGCTGCAGCTTTCCACAGAGGAGGCAACCAGTCATCCCAGCACAGTGGAGTCAACAATGTCACATGTACTGTGAGGGCTGGGACTGGTTCTGAATCCAGGTCTGTCTGAATTTAGGTGCATTTCTTCCACATGACAGTCTTCCCAAAGGTGCAGCATGGCCTGTGCTGTGGGAGGAGAGGATCCAAACTGAAGGCAGGGAATCTCAGCTCCTTCTGCCTCTGCCCACTCCCTGCTGACCTCACCTGAAACTCAGGCCTCTGCAGGTTCTTCTGCAAAACACAGCCCTGTAGCCCTCCCTGCCCTACTTCCCTTCATTCCAGATGTGGGCAGGGATGTGCCTTGCACTTCCCTGACCCTCCCTCCTGCCCTCTGCCCCTCTTTCTGACTCAGTCCTCCCCTCTAACTCTCCCCTGTGAATCTAATCTGTACCTATGACATGGAGACCAATGATCACAGAGCAAGCGAAACCCTCCTCTCTCTTCAGGTGCTGTGAACAGACCCCATGTGAGGGAGATTTATCTAGGTATTTCTGCCTCAGAATATCTCTGGAAAGATCCATTCTTACAATAAAGGTTTTCTTCCTCATGTCAATATAGAAACCAAATGACAGGAATGTGACAATGTTTAGTGGGGCAGTGGATGGCCAATGCCAGGGTGTCTCTGTCCCTTCCCTTGCATCAGTCCCTCCTGCTGCCTCCAAAGACCACCATCACCTCCTGGTCTTAGAGCAGACCAGGCTGGTAATCTCATGGTACTGGAGCTCAGATTTCCAGGGCAGGAGGGCTGGGAGCCTTCTGCAGGCTCCTGAGGACAGAATTCAGCTCCAGGCTTTCCAGCTCCTAGGTTCTCTCACTTCCTTTTCCTGACTCCTCCCTCTGTCTCTCAAGACCTCTCAACATAGACCCATACTCTGACTGTGACTGTCCATTCTTCCCACTCTAAGGGCCCTAGTGATTATATTGGTCTCCTACAGAATATTCAGGAAAATCTCCAGGTTCTGAATCTTTACTGTAATCCCACCTCCCTTTGTTGATGTAAGGTAATATTCTTAGAATTTCAGGATCAGAACATGGGTGTTTATTGATTTCCTATAGAATGTCTCAGTGAAGGCAATTCCTTGACATTGAAATGTCATAAAAGTGCATCATTCATTGTATCCTGCAGGTGATACATGGAGGCAGGGGAAGGGGAGAATCACCTGGAGAGTACCAGAGTTCATGGGCAGCTTCAGAGCACAACCTCAGGCCTTCTGCACAGCTCTGAGGACCCCAGGGTTGGGCACTCTTTAATTTCAGTAGAATATTCTCTCTGGATTCTGGGTGAGCAGCAAGGATTCCTGTTTCTTGTGTCAGCTTCTCTGACTACAGGACCCTAGGACATTACAGGGCGGATTAGATGTCTGTTTTCTCACCTAGAAAATTCCCAATTGGGACACCATTAGGAGCTTGTGTGTTGATGTATGAATCCAATGGAAACCATAACGAAATTCCCCATGTCTAACAAAGGCTTTCATTGATTTCAGGGGAGCATAATCATGTCTGTTTCTCTTGGGCTGAGGAGGAGCAACTAGCGGGGGTACTCAGAATCCTCTTTGGCTCTTTCTACCAAAATCTCTCAGTGACCCTCAGAGCCTGGTGCCTCTGGGCAGTGCCCTCAGCAGTTGGAGGCAGCAGACGGAGCAGCTGGGGCAACCCAGCTTCACAGTTCTGCTCCCTGGGAGGTTTTGTCATGGCCTATATCACTGTGGGAGGGTAACCATTATACTGTTGACAGTAATAAGTGGCAAAATCTTCAGGCTCCAGGCTGTTGATGGTGAGAATGAAATCTGTGCCAGATCCACTGTCACTGAACCTCGAGGGAACCCCAGATTCCAAATTGTTTTCATGATAGATGAGGAGCTTAGGAGCTTGCCCTGGTTTCTGTTGGTACCAGGATAAACCTATGCCAATGCTCTGACTGGCCCTGCAGGTGATGGTGACTCTGTCTCCTAGAGATTCAGACAGGGAGGAGGTAGGCTGTGTCATCTGGATGTCACATATCACACCTAACATTGAAAACATATGAACAAACAAAAAATTATTCATATTAAAAGGCACTTCTATGTTTGGCCAGAAACCCTAAAAAGAGTAGGCTGATTAAATCCCCAAGTGCTGTCCCTTCTTACCTGGGAGCCAGAGGAGAAGGAGCACCAGGAGCTTCACAGGGGCCCTCATGGCCATGCTGTGTCCTGTCTCAGACTGATTCCTTCACAAGATGTGACCGGCATACTAAGAAGTCCTCAGGGCATTGGGCTGTGCTGTGGGCACATGCAAATCAGGAGGGCTGGACAGGGCTTGGCACAGCTGCAGGGTGGGCTCCTGCCAGTCACCCAGCAGAGGTCCAGGGTGCCCAAGTGTCTCTTGAGTAAACAGATCACCATGGACTTGGCAGTGGATAATGTGTTTTGGGTGACAAAGGATAGCATCCTCCTTGTGCCCTCAGGGTAGAGTATTACTTGATCTCTGGAAGGTGGCCATGTACTTTCTTGGTCTCCATTTAATCCAGACAGGGTCTGTCAGTCAGGAGAGAAATCCATTAACTGCATTTAAGTTAAATGAAGGTTCCTTGAGCCCCCACAGATATGAGATAAGACCAGCTCCTCTTTGGTCCATTTCCCTTGTGCCTATTCTGTGAATGAGAAAATCAAAGTATATATGGGGGAGGGTCACAATTTATAAAAATGAGCAGGATCTGTCCTCACTTACTCTTCTTCTTATCTCCAGCTAAACAAGAGATTGTCCATGAATGCTGTGTCCTTCTACATACATCCAAGTCATCCAAGGTCAGGAAGTGTCTCTGTCCACCAGAGGAATAAGAGTGAATTTCTTGTCTCTGCTTGTGATTATCTATATCCACATTTAATCTTCCTTGGATTCACAGATTACAGCTCCTCCTCTGTATTATATAGTAATCAAATCAAAGTCTTCAAAAGGGGAGATTCCCTCTCTGCAATTCTCCTCATTGACACCCTTGAATCTACAAAGTTCCTAAAAACTGCACATTCTAATCTTGTTCATCTCCTAGTTCAGAATGGAGCAGAGTTATTAATGGCTGCGGTCAGGGCCCCTGGATTTAGGCAGGGTAAAGTGATAAAAAAGCAGGTAAGCAAGTGAAAAAGAGTTCAGCAGGGAATAAAGGGAAATATGGGTTCTGGAGGTTGTCCCCACTCCTCCAAACACAGCCACATACCTGCTGCACTCTGACCACTAATTGGCCATCTCCAACTTTGTACACCATAGAGTGTCCCAGTAACCATGCCTGGACTCTGTTTCTTACATAGGAACCTCAACCCTCTGAGTACTCTGCCCTTTCCTCTTTCTTGGGTGCCCACAGTGAGTCAAAGGTACAACTAACCCCAATTAGTGGCAACCTCAGGACCAATGAGACTGCACTTATGCATATTTCTCCCTCGCCCTCCTTGAGTCCTGCAGTCCTAAAACAGCCATTAGAATCGGGTTCTTTAAGGAACTACTAGATACTTGGTGATGACAGAAATGCACACTTAGGAATCACAGGACATTCAAGGGCATCAATGAGCACTTGGTAGAGGAAGGACCTTCATCTCTGAAGACAGTCACTGGAGTTATGGGACTATAGGGAACAGAAGCATGAACCTGACCATCCAGGGACAGCAGCAATGGATATGTGTAATCATGAGCACCTAGGACAAAAGCTCATAGTGCTCAGATGGGAAGGGAGAAGTCCCTGATCTTGGATGGCCTTGATGGAAGCAGTGGGACCAAGCCTTCAGAGATGAGAAAGAAAGATGCTTAGCTGTACATGACAGCTGGGTCAGGTAGGTGACACTCTTCAAAATAGATTGTGGCTCCCCATGTTTTCCTATTGCTTCCCTGTATGAACCATAGTTTCAGGGAATCAGAATAAAGAGGAAGCTGCCCTGACCTCAGTGATATGCATGGGAACCAAGAAAAGGAGCTAGAACACTCATGCATATGGTGGAATTGTGTCCTAATGGACACTTCCTGTCATAGTTGGAATCTAGCAAGCTCAGAATGTGCTGAAGCTAGAGGAGATGGAACTAACAGGCCATGCAGAGGGGGCAAGACTGAGGCTGTTTGTTGCCCCCCGAAAAAAAAAATTAGAAAATACTCTTTGAGAAATATGTGATGCCCACGGAAATGGGCAGACACTGAATTTCTGCTGAATGAGTGAGAAGAGCTAGTCCAGCATCTGGGCCAAGCCCTTCCAAGCCCTGTGAAATTGCATGTGCCCCAAATACAGCCCCACTCCCTGAGGACTTCTTCTTTGTGTGGTCACAGTCTGTGAAGAAGTCGGTCCCAGTCAAGACATTGCATGGACATAAGGGTGCCCATATGACTCCTGTGGACCCTGCTACTTTTATTTTAAAGCAGGTGCCACAGTCTGGCTGGGCACAAATCATGAGCCACTGAAGCAGGAACAAACTTTATTTTTGAACTCTACCAGCACACTCCACACACGCTCCCCAGGAACTCTCCCGAATGCCACCCACGCAGCTCCTCCAGGAACACACCACATGGAAATCCCTCCTCTGGCACTTTCCCAACAAATGCAAACTCTTCAGCAATCCCTGCAAGAGCTCAACCAGAACTCAACAAGAACTCTACGAGAACTCAAAAGTCATCATCTTAATGGCTCGCTGGCATCACCTCTCAACCACTACTTCTGGCAAAAATGCCATGCATCATCCCGACTCGGCTGTGGCCCTCAACAAGCAGTAAGTTTCAACACTTGGGGATTTACCCAGCACAGTGGGGTCCAATGTACTTGGTCTATAAACGCATTCTCTCATAACAAGGTTCAGCATGTGGATATTGGTTTTTATGTTTTCAATCTCAGATGCCAGATGTGACATCCAATGACACAGTCTTTATAAATGGAAGAAGAATTTAGTAGGAATTAACCATAAACAGAGGAAAACAATTGTAGATCCAAGGGTGTCAATGAGGAATTTTGGCATAGAGGGGACCTCACTTACTGTAGACATTGATCTGATTACTAAAGAATACAGAGGAGGAGCTATAGTCTGTAAATCCAAGGAACACCAAATTTGGATATAGATAATCAAAATCCAGGTCTACAGCTTAAGGAGACCAAATCACAATGTCCCACCAGGCAAGTCAGAGCCTTAGTTATTGACACTGATATCAATAGGAAGCAGGGAAAGCTCCAATTTCCTGATGTATTCTGGAACGATTTTCCAATATGAGGTCCCATCTAGGGTCAGGGGCAGAGGAACCACAACAGATTTAACATCCAGCTTGAGCAGCCAGGAGCATGAAGATGTTGCCACTTATTACTGTCAATGGCATAGCAGTTTGCTGCTCAAAGTGACACAGGCCATGACATCAATGTCCTGGGAAAGTGTAAGGCTAGGATGCCCCAGCTGCTCCTTCTGCTGCCTCCACCTGCTGAAGGCACTGCTCAGAGGCAGCCAGGCTCTGAAGCACATTGTCTGGAAGGGGACAGGGTAACTCTTTGTGTATTCACCATCTTTCCTTCCCCTCAGCTCCATTGGAGAAGACCAGAGTGTGTCTCCCCTTATTTTCTAAATGACGCAGAGTAGTGAAGTTTGGGAGTCCACATAGTGGTATCACATGTGATTTATACAGCTAATAGATACTCAAAGCAGGACTGGCTTTAATACAGGGATTGAAGTTCACACTACAGACATTAATTGTATTAGCAGGTCTGGCTGTTAAGGATATTGGTCTTAGAAATAGGGGATTCTCTGTTTCTCCCCATAATACTGAACTCATCTGTCAGTGTAGGTAAAGACTGCCTAATTATGTATTCTCAGAGTGCTTTAGGGAACTCCAGACTGGAGGTGGTTCTCTTAGCCTCCTATACCTCATAACCTGGACATTCTGCTGATATCTCCTCTGTCTATAAAAACTGCCTAATTTGGGATGGGCATGGTAGTACATGCTTGTAATCCCAGTGGCTTGGGAGGCTGAGGAAGGAGGATTGTGAGTTCAAAGCAGCCTCAAGAAAAAGCAAGGTACTAAGCATCTCAGTGAGACCCTTTCTCTAAATACAAAATAGGGCTGGAGATGTGGCTCAGTGGTTGAGTGCTCCTGAGTTCAATCCTGGCAAACACACACACAAAATGATTGCCTAATTTTGCATTCTCAGAGTCTTCCAGAGAGGTCCAAAGTGCAGATGGTCCTCTCAGTCTCCTGTACCTCCTCACCTGGTGATTCCACTGATATCTCCTCTGTCTATGCCTTTGACAATAGGTGCTTGTGGGTGTAGAATTATTCACTTTGGTGTCTGAATCATACAAGTGCCTCAGTTGAGCAATTCTATAGGAACACATAATAGAAAAATGGATTCTGTGATCTGTGCTCCCCAAGGTGATGGTGATCATGGACAGCTGACAACAGACAACAGTACCCTCTTATAGCCACTATTATCCCAATTCTCATTATGTTTCCACAAAGAGATTGATTCATAATATGTGGAGATGATATTTCAAGTATTATCCAATCTGAGACCAGGGGAAATTTCACAAAGTAAACTGAAAATGATGAAAATAATTCAGTATGCAAAAATAATTCTTTTTCCAGTGGGATTAGCAAAAACTAAGGCAAAAGCATGGAGCCCATTAAAGAGAAACAAGTATGTGCTGCAACAAAACTTTCCCTTAAGTGACAAATGACTTGTAATTCAAAGTAGGCCAGCAGGTGGCAGCACCAGACACTTGAGATTATTGAAATGGAGAGCAGCTGACTGTCCTGCACACCTAGGAGGAACAGCCGTATTTAACAAGATGCAAGTGTGCTCATCAGCTTCCCACCACTGTGAGCAAACACCTCCACACAGCACCTTGTGGGGAAAAGACTGATCTTGATTCTTGGTTTCATGCCACAGACCGTGGCACTTTGGCTGGGATCTGTGTGCCACAGACCTTGGCACCCCATGACAGGGCTTCTGTGGCAGGGCAGAGCTGCTCACCTCAGGAAGCCAGGAATAGGGGAGAGAGAGAACAAGAGGGAGAGAGAGGTGTCAAGGAAAAGGCACACCTTCCAGTCATGCCTCAGTTGCTTTTCAGGGACTGTCATAGGGGGACACATCTCCTTGGTCTCATTGGCTCAGATATTAAAGATGTGTCTTCTCAATGTTCTGCAGGCTGAAGGTGCAAATTCAAGAGGCAGAAGATGACCCCTCTGTCATTGGCTGTCTTCATAGGGCTCCCTTCTTGTCTGTCCTCACAGGCTTCACCTTGTGACCTGAGAGGGATGGAGAGAGCTACCTGGACAGAGAGTTCCCTGGACATTTATTCAGAAGGACATGGTTCCTGTGGGATCAGCCTCACCTGGATGACCTTGTTTAACGTCCATTCCTTCTTATAGATGACTTCTGCATGCACACCAACAATGAGATGAGGCGTCAACATATGAATGGGGGCAGTTTTACTAATTCTAAAGAAGTGGACTTAGTGACTATGTGGAGGTTTGCAAAGGCAGGGCTGGGCATCCAGTCTTAGAGCACCAACATAGAGAGCTTTGTCCCACACCTCAGACCCCAGGCAGGTCCTCCAAATGCTCCTGGCAACACAGAGTCCTCATTCAAGCCTGGGCATCTCCCTGTAGGTAAAGGACAACATCACTCTATTACTTACCTAGCATTTCCAAGATCAAGCTTCTCTTTGCAAATTGTGGTCTGTTCTGACCCCTACTGGTTTATTATTAGTATTGCATCTTACAGGGTCAGAAATGGTACCAAGGTGGCTTCCTGGAGTCCCTTCTCTCTTCATTATGGAGCTTATTCTATTCCTTCAGTCACCAGAGTGATTCTGCAGAGAAGAGAAAATGATCCCTCATCTGATGCAGAATCAACTTGAGGGCATAAGATCAAAAGACAATTTCATGGTCAGAAAAGGAAATAGTCCTAGAGCAGTAGAATACATCTGGACACTGTGATACAGGTGAGATGCCACAGGTGTGGATTTACTAAGATTCCTGACGGCTGCAGTGCATACTGTCAGAGGTGGCTGGAACCATGTTCTCCTGGTCTAGATCTATCCGTGAAACCCCATTCCCATCATCCTAGGAGTCTTCCAGAGCCTACCCTAGGCCACAACAGCTACACCAACTGGGGGAATGACCTCATGCCACCCAGTAGATAAAGAGATTTGTGTTCTGAGCTGCACCACCATGAAAGACCTTGTGAATCTTTTAAACCAACACGGGCCAATAGAATTTCCTGCCATGATGAAGAGATCTATATCTGTGCTGTCCCATATGGCAGCTTTTAGCCACACATGGCCTGTGAGATGAAGCATAAAAAAGAACCAAGTGCAAAGAAAATGTCCATTGTAAAATTTAACTGATTCTGAGTTTATAGAGTCACTGTGGCTAGTTGCTCCACGTGAGACAGCACAGTTCTAAAAGCAGCATCAGCACAATCTCTGTGGCCACCAGATGCTAATTGACAGGCACACAGTCTTCCCCATGCCATGGCAATAGTGATGGACAGTGGCATCCTCAGCCACCAAGCTGCCTCTTTAAGGCAGACATTAAAAGGTGATATCCTGTCACTCTGATATCTTTTTCTTCTGGGTGGTTTCTAAAGATACTTGTTCCTTTGAATTGGTCACATTTCCCTGCTCCTTTGTGTGCCTTGCCATCTTCTATTGAACTGCAGACTTTGAATTAAACATTCCCCACCTGCCCCAGTCTTTTATTTCTGATGTGGAACCCCTTCACTGATTATCTAAGGCTTGGGGTCTGCCTGGGTAAAGGCTTTGATCTTTCCTGGGCATACAGGTGCCTGAGTATGTGCTTCCCCTCCCAGGTTCCCCAGAATCCATGGTGGTTTAGAAATGAGCTGGTTACCTGAGTGTTCCATAGAAGCTTCTTTAGGGCCTGTGTGTGCTGTGTGTTTCCTGATCCCTTTTCCTTCATGCAATGGTCACACACTGTGGCACCCATCACAGCTTTCCATAGTTTCCTCATCTGAGACCTGAGCCCTGAACTTGTCCCTGTCTGAGTTCTGAGTGATTTGATAGAGAGAACAGTCTACCAGGCAGCCCACAGACAAGGTAGAAAGTCACAAGTAAGTGCTGCTCTGTTCCTCTTGGGCCATGGGAGGGATCAGAGAATTGGGCCCTTTGTTCTCTATCCTGCCTCTTCCTGCAGGGATGGGGTAGGGAAATGTGGACAAAGGTTCAGGTGATTCCTGCTGTAAGTCTGTTGGTATTTTCTTGACCAGGCTTTCACTTTTATGTTTCAGAATAATTTGGAGTGTAATCAGAATTTTTATTGGGTTTTCCCATTTACTTTTCAGTTTTCTTAATTAATTTCATTTTTATGTTTCAATAGGGAAAAAAATTCCCAGAAATACTTATTTAAATAGTGTTACTCTGACCCTGTCATGAATTTAAAAAAAAGGTATTTATTGATAAAATTGATTTATTTTTTAAAAAAATATATTTAATGAGACCATTGTTTTCAATTTGAAGGATTGAGTATTCTAACTGCAATATTTTCTTTACATTACACTAACAAATTACTTACTTTAACTTTAGCTGTATTCTTGATGGAATACGTTAAGTTGGAAGTCTAAACCTAAGCACAGTATATTTTCCTAAGGAGGATAATTTGTTAATTTAGTTCAATTTTTTGAATTTCTGTTATACAATATTAACACACTTGTTCATAGATCACTTTAGTTAGTAGAACACAATTTGAAACAGATAAAATGAAGCATTATGTCCCTGCCCTCACCCTGGGATATGGAGCCCTCCCTGTCAGTCATGTGAGCTCAGGTTCAATCATCATCATTTCTTTAGGCTTTTCTTTATTTTCACATGTGTGTCCATGTAGGATACAGGTTTTTCTGTCTCTAGATCTAGATGTTTAAAACTCAGTACAAAAGCTGGAACCCATACATTATATTCAGTTTACAAAATGAACTTCCACTTTCACTTAGGATGTAGCAGGCCTCAGCAGACCATCAGAATCACTGCACTAAGAACAGAAGAAAATAACCATAAATACTCACTTTAACTCAAGCTTGTCATGCCAATCAGAAGCCTTGGTAGAAATGAAAAGGAGACCTATAACTCCTGAGACAGGTTAGGACTTTTAAGTGAACTGAAGCTCATAGATTTTGTTTTGTTTCCTCTTTAACATCTCTAGAGTCCCCAGCACTCTAGTGTGGCCCTAGCAAAGGGGCTGCTCTAGGGAAGAGGACCTGACTGGGCTTTGGGAGTTGCCTTGAGCTGTGAGGTTGATTGACATAGCTGAGTCCAGAACTGCAGGCTGGGTTTCTCCTGTGGGCATTAGCTAAGGTCAGGGGGGCAAAAGTGGCCAGATACCAAGTTTTGTGGGGCCTCCTCTCCTGTGATTGTGCACTGACCATCTCTGTGTGTATCTGGGACATGGCCTTGGACTCCTGTATGTCTGCTCATCTTTCCAGCTCAGCTTTGCCTCCTGGTAAAACCTCCTTTCCATATTGTCCCCATGATCCCTCCTGAGTGCACATTCTCTCTGGAATGAACCCCAGGTCTATCTTGTGGAAAGGGTCACTTGGTGGGAACTCTCCCCTGCCCCAATGGGTGGCCTAGGATTGTGTGATGTAAGAGAAGCATATTTGGACAGGAGCTTCATTGATTCTTGTGTCACCGGGCCCCTGGAGAGTGCAGGACACACCACATTTTCATGAGGCTTGCAGTGGGCAAGGACAAACTTGAGGGCCTGGCAGGGTCTGTGACATTTGAGATTCTCTCTGAGAAAAAGAAGAGATTCCATATAGCTGTCTAGGTAAGGATGAACCCCAGCAGTGTTCACGGTTGTGTGCTGAACAATACTTGACCTTTACCATCCCCCTTCACCTTGTCATTCAGTGCCACGGCCCTAAGAGTTATAGTATTTTTCTCCATTTGAGCAAGTATTTGCTTACAGATTCTTACACTCACCCATAGTTTTTGGAATGTGGCATCTATTTTAAGTTCTGAAATTCTTTCACATTTGGATCATTATTTAAAAATATTTCCATGGATTCATACCACACCCTTTTAATTTCAGAACCTATGACTGACTTTGGTCAAAGGTATTGACATGAGGCCTCCCTGGGAGAGTGGTCTGAAATGCTGAGCCCAACCGTGAGCTGGAGAGGGATGTGGACCAGAGATAAAGGAAGTACAAAGAAGGGTGATGAAGAGGAGGTCATCACAGCCCTGCTCAAGTCCAGCCATGTGCAGATGAGGTTTACACCAAAATAAATGCTAAAGAAACCACATAGTTTGTGTTGCCACAAACACTGATTCTGTGCCTGGTACTGGTGCAGGCACCTGATGGGAGAAAGCCCCAGTGTGAGCTGTCATTAAGCTCCCCTTGCATCATGTTGGGTTTACCAGAGGCTCCCAAAGACCCTTCACTCTCCCTCCTGCTCCTGCCCTGCCCCTCTGACAAGGTCTTAAAAAGAGCTTGAGCTCTAAGCTAGGTTCATGGTCCAGAGACTATGACTACTCTCTGTGCCCCTGAGATCCCAGGATCTTTCTCTCCAACAGACAGAGAGTCTGCAGTGCCTCTCTCCTGAAAACAGCACAAATGGCAGCTGGGTCCAGTTGGGAGGTTTGTGGGGTTTTATATCATAATTTTTGTATTTAATTTTTATAGCTTGCACACAGCAATAACACCAGCCTCCTCAGCCCCCACTCTCCTAAGGTCCAGCATGAAATCTGCCCCTGACCCTCTGCCATTGAAGTTGCCTGAGACCCAGAGTCAACTGGAAGCCCAAAAGATCAGAAGCCACATAGACTCTCCTGCCTTCTGCAAGAATCAATGTATCCATCTGTTTGTAGAAGGTTCTGTGTGGACCTGCAGGAGGTAGATGGATGAGAGGCAAGAGGGAGAAGCCTTCGTCATCACAGTAGCACCTGTGTGTCCTCAAATGAGAGAGAAATGGAAGGTTATGCTACCATTATGGGCCATGTTCATGATTTCTCTTCCAACCTTAATCTCAGGCTACTGTGGGGTGTGTGTGTTAGTGTGTTTCTGGGTGTGATTGTGTGTGAGTGTCTCTGTGAGTATGTGTGAGTGTGTGCGTGTTTGTGTGTATGTGTGTATGTGTGTCTGTATGTGGCTTTGTCAGTGTGTGTGTATGTCTGTGTGTATGTCTATGTGTGTGTGCGAGTGTTTGTGAATGTGTGTCTTTGAGTCTGTGTGTGTGAGTGTGTGTGTATGTGTGTGTGTGTGTCTGTGCATGAGGCTGTGTGTGTCTGTGTGTGTGTCTGTGTGTGTTTGTGTGCATGTGTCCCTGTGAGTGTGAGTGTTTGTGTGTTTCTGGGTGTGAGTGTGTGTGTGAGTATGTGCACGTGTGTGTGTCTGTGTGTTGTTTGTCTGTATGTGTGTGTGTCTGTGTGTGTATGTCTCTGTGTGTGTGTCTATGTGTGTGTGAGAGTGAGTGTGTATGTGTGTGTCTGTGTGTATCTGTGTGTGTGAGTGTGTATGAGTGTGTGTGTGAGAGCATGTATCTCTGTGTGTGGCTGTGTGTGTGTATGTGTGTGTGTGTCTGTGTGTGTATGAATGTCTGTGTGTATGTGCCCCAGCAGTGGTAACCACACACCTAAGGGTCCCACCCCCAGCAGGCCTGCTCTCCCTGGAGCCCACCTGCTCTCACCTGATGGGCAGGGGCTGCTCCTTCACTGCTGGGCTCCCCTACACCCACCTGTCTGAGATCAACGCAGGATGATCCTAAGGTGAAGGCCTTAGAGCCCACCCCTGGCTGGGCTGTACTGCTGGGAGGCGAGCAGGTGGGCAGAGCATCTTGGAGCTTCACAGACACACCTGCCACACACAAGGTTGTGTCTCGTGACCACGGCAAACACAGACACAGGGTGAGGGGGTTAGGGCTGCAAGTAGCCTGAACCTGCTCCTCATGCCTCCTGATCCTAGTCCAAGGCCATGATCAGACCTTAGCTTAAGCAGCCAGGGTGGCTTCTGTTATATCCAGGTGACACTATGACATCACAGTGAGGAAGGAAGGGACTGGACCCCATGATTCTCAGCCTCAGGCTGACCAGGAGGCTGTGGCTAGAGGTCACATCTCCCTGTCTCCCTGTGCAGGTCACATTCCCTATACCCCATTATGCTGCCTGGAACTGTGCTGGCTACCTCCTGGATCACCTGAAGCTACATGCTGACACCAGCTTAACTGACCTACCAGCTGTCACCAGTGACAATGTTATTGGGAGGACCATTCCTGAATCTCTTTCAGAATTGACACATTTTCCAGTCACTTTCTTAAAATGCGTAGATAGATTCCTATTAGCCATTGATCACCAGGATCTATAGTCCTAGCCTCAAAAATGGGACCCTTTGTTCACAATTAGTCCCTTGTCCTATGGGATCTGATGACCATGTATTCATCATTTCACTCAGTTTCATGGAAGAGTGACCATGACAAACTTTTGGGTCAAGAACTTTTGACCAGAAAACCAAAGTGAGCACATAGAAGTTCTCAAGGTGCTCCATGGGCACAATAGAGAGGGTGGTGATGATCCCATGATTCTGAAGAGCTAATATTCCATGTCTGGGAGAAATAGAATCACACAGAGTCAGTGTTGCTGAGGCTTCTCCACACCAGACAGGACAAGAAATCAACCTCACAGGGCCCAGGGCCAGCATAGCTTGATTTGTGTGGGTTTCTCTTTGTTAACACCACTGTACCTGCCTTTATGATAATATCATGGTCAAGAGCACTAGGTTGACTATTTTTCTGTAAATGAGTTGCTTGGTTGAATGGTGTATTATGGAAGAATTATAGCACTCATAAAAGCTCTCAGGAGATCTCCACATGTTTCTGGCTGACACAGGACTGAACCCAAAGGCATAGAGGAGAACCTTCCCAGCCTTCCAATGTTGGTCAGGTCCACTAAGGTCAGGTGGACATCGGTGTCAGTCTGGTCTCATGGTGTGGCTATAATAATCCATTATTATGTCCAGTGTCCAGCCCTCTTGGTGAGTTGGATGCCTTCAAGTGCCAGTGGTCACATGACTGGGTGAAAAGAGACTGATATTGTAGGAGTCCAGGGAGAGACTTCCATGACATTGGTTCATGAGCCTAAATGGGGGAGTAGATGACTATGTAGAATCTTTGTTTGTTCATGCTAATTATTGGCAGTCTCTGCTCAGTAATAACCTTTAAATACTCATTTATTTTGAAAGGACTTATTTTAAATTCTGACCCATTTTTAAATATCTGGCCATACCTCTTCCAAAAGGAAATTTTCCCTAATATACCCACTTTTTTTCCTCCAAGACCTGGTAATCTGTCAAAACAGGCTGTCAACAGCATTGCCTTGCCCATCTCTGTTTGGATCTTAGTCCAAGAGGCCACAAAACTCAGAAGGAGAGAGACCAGGTGCATTCCCAATCCATGTCTGCAGGTCTCTTAACCCAAGAGAGAACAGCAGGTGCAACCAGGTCCACAGGTCAAAAGACTGAGGGTTGATGTCCATGCAACCTAGCAAGGACTTAAAAACTTACAGAGATACTGTCTCAAAAAATAAATAAATAAATAAATAAATAAATAAATAAATTGAGACATGGATAGATACACAAATTCAGATAGATAGATGAGATATATATATATATATATATATATATATATATATATATATAGATAGATAGATAGATATAATTACAAATATGACCATGAATGTAGCTCAGTGGTAGTGCGTGTCTGGATTCAATACCAAGTTTGAAGAAAAATTTGAAAAAAAAAAAAAAAAAAGAACAAAGGAAAAACTCTCTATGCTGTAGGAAAAACACCTGGAGGAGGTTTGTGTGCACAGCACTCAGGGTGACAGGTCAGTCTGAAAATCTTCATGCTGTGAGTGCCAGGCAGATGTCAGCCCAGGTGAAACTACAGGATGAAAAATCATGAAGGTCCACAGCAGAGACGGGGGTTAGGAGCAGCTGAAGCTCAGACAGTGTGAGGGCGGTACCTGCACTGTGCCAGGTCACACTGCAGGGCACATGTCACTGTCTACTTGTCTAGTTCCACCAAATGCTCAAAATGACCCTGGTGTGACCTGTAGACTTGAGCAGAGGTTGATCAATTGTAACAGGAGCAACAGAGTCTGGCGGTGGTGATGGAGAGGCTCTGGAAGCACAGGGGACATAGGAGAACCCTGTACTTCACCCCAATTTTGCTGGGGACTTAAAGTATACTAAAAAATAAAGTCTTAAAGTATTCCCATGTGGAACACATGGAGAGGCCTGTCTTTGCTGCACAACTCCTGATACTGCCTAATTCAGTCTCTTCAGATCTTAAATTACTTTCTTTATCATACAGTGAGCTCATAGCCTGCTGGGGCTGATCTGAAAAGTCAGGGTGCAGAAGAGCCCCCATTCCTCTGACTGACCCTTCTTGTAGTGCTCAGGGCCTGGCTACCTCTGAGGAGTGCTCTCAATAGGTGGAGGCAGCAGGAGGAGCAGCTGGGGCAGCCCAGGCTCACACTTCTGCACCCTAGGAGGTTTTTGTCATGGCCTGTGTCACTGTAAGAGGGGAACTGCTACCTTGTTGACAGTAATAATTGGCAACATCTTCAGGCTCCAGGCTGCTGATGGTGAGAGTGAAATCTGTCCCAGATCCACTGCCACTGAACCTCAAGGGCACCCCAGATTTCAAAGTGTTTGCATATCTGATGAGGAGCTTAGGAGCTTTCCCTGGTTTCTGCTGGTACCAGTGTAAATAATTACTAATGCCCTGACTGGCCCTGCAGGTGAGGGTGACTCTGTCTCCATGAGACACAGGAAAGGAGGATGGATACTGGGTCATTGTTATGTCACATCTGACACCTACCATTGAAAACATAAAAAGAAATATCTTTGTAAGTAGTGATGTTCCAAGAGGACTTTCTTGAGTATCCAGGCAGCACTGACGACACTGTAATTAGTAAATCCCAAGTTCTGTCCCTCCTTACCTTGGAGGCAGAGCATGAGGAGCCCTAGGAGCTGAGCAGGGGCCCTCATGGCCATGCTGTGTCCTATGGGGACTGACTCCTGCACAGGGTGTGAGAAGGGTCTTAAGAAATCCTCAGGGCAGTTGACTGTGCTGTGGGCACATGCAAATCAGCAGGGCTGGGCAGGCTGGGCACAGGTGCAGGGAGGCTTCTCCTGGTCAATCAACACAGGCTCAGTGTGTCCAGGTGTCCCAGGTCAGACAAGAGCAGCTCAGATTTTCTTAAGGTAAACATGGTTCCCTATGGACACAGGACACAGTGAGCCCTCTGAGCTGTGAGGGGTGATTTGTAGTCACTTTCTGGTTCTTGACAGGCTGTCCTTGTGTCTTAAGAACAGTTCTGAATTGGTGACTCTTGGAGGAGTAAGAAATATTACAGAAGTAAGGGGGTAGTTTATGCTTTGGAAGTAAAAACAGAAATAAAGAGAGAGAAAGATGTATAAACTCACTGAGATGTTTGGGGTTTCTGAACATTGGTACAGCATGGGTAAGAGGTAGGGAGGAGGGACCCCCCCATGGACCCAGCCCTCCCTGCCTCAGAGTCCCACAGAGCACACTCATACCCATCATGGTGTCCATCTTCTCCCGACCAGATGGTCTAAGGTCAGCTAGGCTCTTCAACTTATCTTATAAAAGAAGGAAGAATAATTTTACAAACAATGAAGGTATTTTAGAGATTTCAGTTTGGAGAATATAGGCATAGTTAGCATCTTAGTAAAAACAGTAAAGATCCAGATTCTGTATATAATTCTACTTTACCCATATTACCAAATGTCTTTTTAAGTCCTAATAATGCCTCATGACCTCAAGAGGGTGGCAGTGTCTCTAAACATCATATCCTCCGTCAGGTCCTCTTATAACTTTTAAAGAAATAAAGCAAGTCAAAGATTTTCACCCTTGCTCTTCTCAGAGGTATCAAAAAACCTTCCCAATAACTGTCCACAATCTTCTTTTTACTTTCTTCTTCTTTTTCTTTTGTTTTCTTTCTTTTTCTTTTTCTTCCCTTTCTTTTTATTTCTTTAATTTCCACCTTTGGTGCTGGTTACTGAACCTAAGGCCTGGTGCATGCTGCACATTTCTTTACCTCTGAGTCAGAGCCCCCACCCCTCCCTCCCTCAGTTACACATCATTTCTGGGATCATCAGTTGTCTCCAGATACTTACTCCTGCCCTGGTCTGGGAAGGCTCACCTGTTCCTATTACAAACAGCGGGACAGAGCTGGTGATCAGTAAACTAAAGAAAAAAAGGGGAAGGTTTAAAAGCTTCACCCTATATTAAATATTCCTTTGCTTGCGCTAAGTTCTTTAGGGAAGACAGACTACAATGAAATCTTTACTGTGGGGCTAGGAAAAGTACATTCAGGTCAAGTTTATCCTTAGCAAGTCACAACCTTCAGGTGGACAATTTTGGGAATGTGTACAGAGCATCTGATGAAGGAAGGACTTTGCTAATGACATAGATGGGAAAGGCTGGGGCAGGAGCTCACACAAGGCTGAGCTCAGGCTGGGGTGCCTGAGAGCTGCAGGCTCTGGCCCTGAGCTCTGAAGACGATGTTCTCTTAGTAAGTGTGGTGAGGACCTGGGGAAGCAGAGGCCCTTGCCTCATGCTGCCTAGCTGGGGATCCAGGGGAGGAAGGTGCTCCACTCCCCAGGACTGAACCAAGCACAGAGGCCTTGGCCAGGGAGGTTCAGAGGCCAGGAGTCAGCTCTCCCCTGGCACTGCACTCAGTGCTGAGCTCACTGTCCTGGGCAGAGACCCTGCTAACAGAGGAGGGTCAGCAAAGACCTCCAGAGCCTCTTCTCAGCCAGAGTTCAATTTAAAACTAAAGGAATACTCCATGCCACATATATAATATTTAAAATATAAATCCTATGGACATGTCTGTGTTTACTCTGTAACTCTAAATGAATATGTGTATAACATAGATATTTCTTGACTTTTTGTTAAATGTATGCTTTTATATTTATTTATTTACTTATTTGATTATATATTTATTTACTTATTTATTAGTTTCTCAGTTGCAGTGATGCTTTCAGGGTTCTGATGTGCTAGGCCACGATGAACTACATCCAAGTCAGCTCCCTTTGTTTACATACTGTGTTCTAGAGTTTTCCTGGGGTGTCCTTGAATATGCAGTCCTCTTCCCTCAGTCTCAAGGTATCTGGGACTATACATGTGTGCCACACTGCCCATAGTACTCTAAGTGCAGACACCCTGAGTCTGGGCAGGTAAATCTGGCATCTCTTGCCTAAACCCAAGGCTGCCTCTCCACTCTCAGGACTGAGCATGAACACCATGGTGTTCAGGACCTGCACAGGGCCCTCCTGCTGCCTGGAACAGTGACCTTCCCATTGCTCAGGACACTGGGGGATGTGACAGAGAGAAGCAAGTGTCATAGTGATGGGAAGGTGTTCTGTGGACCAAATAGAGTTTCTATGTCCAGAGCTGGGCATGGGCAGCTCCTTCATGGTTGCTTCCCCACACAGGGCAGAAGAGCTGTCTCAGTGACTGCATGGCCACAGGACAAAGCCATCCACGCATGCTGGTGGCCACTCCTCTGAATAGAAGGACACAAGTGCCTCTGGCAGCTCCACAGTTCATATAATGCAGGGACTCTGCTCACAGTGGACCATGTTGGCCACACGTACCGCCCTGAACAGCTGCTGCTCTCCTTTCAGGTCTCTAAAGTCCACCAGGCACCACCTTTGACTCTCCCATGAGAATTCAAGGGGTGGAGTCAGAGGCAGACCAAGGGCCAGGATGTGCAGGAGAACAGGGTTGTGACCCACATGAGGACAGCCATGTGGGGAGTGAGGAGTGACAGGTGTGAACTCAGAGCAAGAGGGGAAAGGACAGAGAAGACCAAGGCAGGAGGGCAGAGGAGAGACACTGGAGGAGCCCAGGTACAGGGAGAAGGTATGGGATGGGTAGGGAGGATGTGACTTTAGAGCTGTCCCCAACCTGCACCCCTGAGGGTCCTGTCCATAGCATTCTAAGTGCAGACACCCTGAGCCTGGGCAGGTAAAACTGGCATCTCTTGCCTAAACCCAAGGCTTCCTCTCCACTCTCAGGAATGAGCATGAGCACCATAGTGTTCAGGACCTGCACAGGGCCCTCCTGCTGCCTGGAACAGTGACCTGTCATCAGCCCTGTGCACAAGGTGCATCTGAGTGTAGGTTTGTCCCCTAGTGAGGGCAGGAAGAAGTTCAAGTTCCTTGAAGGAAGTGTTGCTACTGGTGGTCATAGTAACCAGAGTCCCTGCCCCACAGCCCTTCCAGGAAGGCAGGGTTTACAGAAGGCAGCAGAAGGCAGCAGGAGCTCAGCAGCCAAGCCTGGTCCTGATGGTGCCTGGCTGGATGCTGTTAATACTCTTGCTAGTCCTTCAGGAGAAAGTGATCTCTTACTTGGTAAGACTAACATGAGTGAGACCCTGTGTGTTTTTACTTTACCAAAAGTGAGTCCTCTCTCCACGTTTCTGATGGATAGTGGACAAAGGCAGGAGGAAATGACCTGGAGGATCACGAGGCAGTAGGTGGTGTCAGAGTGCACGAGGAACATTACTAGAATCCTGTCAGTCGGGAGGGCAGCACAGTACCTTAGGGCCTATTTTGCAAGGCTAGGTGGCCACTCCCTGGAAGTCCTTGTGGCCTGAGCCCTCAACAAGGAGTGACAAAGTGTCTCTGTGGACATCCTGGATATGATGTGAACTGACTTTGCACACAAGTGTCTATGCTTTGGCTCAGGCTGCCTGGCCTCCTCTAAGGCACTGCACTGTCCCCTGAGCCCAGCCTTGTGTCCAGCATCCCCTGGGCTTTGCAGCTGCTCCTGCTGCACCTGGAGGCTGCCCTCCCTGGGGGCTGGTGCTGTGGCTGCTGCACCTGCAGGGTCTGGTGAGGGTCCTGCTCAGGAGAGTAGGCGGCACTCCAGGACACACACAGGGTATTTTGCAGGTGACATCCATACAATCAATACAAAGTGAATACACATAGAGTCTACCCATGGACTGCAAGGTGAGAGAGGAGTCTGAGGCTCTTCATGCAGGTGGAGTATCTAATTGTGCCTCTTCACAGGAACATGATTCTCTGGGGGCAGTTACTGTGTTCTGCATGTGAGATACTGAGCTTGTGACTTCTAAAGTTCCTTGGCCAGAACAGCTGGCATTGTCTTGCATTTCCACTGATGGAAAACCATAGCAAAATGTCCTTGAATGGATTCTGGAGGATTTTACCAGACAATTCCTTCAGTGGTTGATTATTTAAGAAAGTCATGTCCAGGTGAGTTTAGCTAGAACTGTATTCACACTCTTTCCCATTCAGGGTCAGACAACAGGAGGCAGGATTATGACAGGATAAAGAAAAGTAGTACAGTTCACTCAGATGTCAGCTCCATGGGATGGTCCTGGGAAAGCCACCCTTCCACAAATGCCCACCTCCTAGGAACCCTGGGATCTCTATCTGTGGAGAAGCAGGAATATCAGAGAAAGCCTCCTTATGCTACACACAGAGCAAAAATGCTGTGGTTGCATCCACAACCCAGGGTCAGAATGTGGGATATCCCCCTCTCTTACCCTGGCTTAAATGTGAGCAGGACATGGGAACAACTTCTGGAACCATTGTTGACAGTGTCTGTGCTTGGAGAAATTTAACCACATACTGTTGAGGTCAAAATGAGGAGACTATAAATATCTGGGAATGAAACTACACTTAGGGATTCACCTTTAACTGCCTGTGCTTGGGATCTAATGGCTCTTCTGGAGACTCCATCCTCACCTGGTAAATAGGGAAATAACAACAAGTGTCCCCATCCTCTCTAATCACTCACAGTTCTTCCAGGGAAGCAAAGAGGGCCTAGGAGACCATGAATCTTTCAGACCTGAATGAAGCTTGGTTTCCACTCACACAACCTTTCCAGGTGCATTGGGAAAAGAAAAGTGCAAAGTATTTGACTGGGTGCCTCTGGGGGCTGCTGCCATACTCTATGGGGAGGGTGGCAGAGGGGACTGTGAGGTTTCTGTGGGGGACTGAACCACTGTGGTAACCTGTGTGGCCTTGCAGAGTCACACACTGCAGCCTCCCCAGGCTCCAGACTGTGATGAGAGGGTGTAGTCTCTCCCTGACCCACTGCCACTGAACCAGGCTGGCACTCCGCTGGCCCTGATGAATGCACCCTAGATGAGGAAACTGGGAACCTGCCCAGGCCTCTGCTGGTACCAGGAGAAGGAGCTGCCAACACTCTGACTGGCCCTGCAGGTGAGAGTGGCTCTTTCCTCTGGAGACAAAGCCACAGATACTGGAGTCTGTGTCAGCACAATTTCTCCTGTGGTACCTGAGATGGAAAGAGAACAGAAAGGTCACCTGTGCGATCTAGGTCATATCAAAATCTCCAGAGTAGAGCCAGGACCCAGCAGCACCCTGAGCTTGAATCACTGGGCTTGCTAAACAGAGGTGCCAGGACACAGGACCCAACCACAATGACAGAGGTTTCACAGGTGTGTAGAACCATCCCATGATCCCTCACCTGGGAGTCAGAGTAACAGGAAGCCTAGGAGCTGACTGAAGTCTTCCATTGCTCCCTCTGGGTCCCACCCAAGGCAGAGCTTCCCAGAGCCCTGCTGACCATGTGCAAACATCATGAGGTGATCCACGTTTCTGAGCTTTACTAAATGAGAAACTTTAGCCACCAGGGAAAACTTGTAAAGGACACTATATGTACATCTATTGAAAAGAAAGGGGAATGTATCTGCAACAATGTTTTTCTAGTTTGAAAAGTGGCAGATGATGCTGATGACAATGTCATGCATTGACATGGTTCAACTCTGCTGGGGTTGGAGGGAATTCAAATACCAACTGTGCCTGCAAAGTTCAGAAATAGAGTATGGTATAGCCAAGTGTCTCTATTCAGAGAGAAACAGGGACCAGCTACAGGGCCCAGCCACAGAGCTGACACTACCTGCCACAGTCTCTGGCTAAACCTTTAGTCTCCTGGAATCCACAGCAGCTCAGGCCTCAGACCTGAGCTCAGGCAAAGATAACTCTCTTGCTTTAGGTAACAGCCTGAAGTGACTGTGGTCATGCGGACACCAGGCAGCACCACCCCATGTGACTCTGCATGGATGGCCTCATTGCTTGGACACAATGAGCAGGAAATGGCAAGAACTCTGGTGTCCAGAGAAAATCATGTTCTCTAGAGGGTGGGTTGCAGACCTACAGCAACTGGCAGGCCTGTCACATTGGAAAGATGTTGGGGCCCAGATGTGTGAGGCCTTTTACCTCTTCCTCTTCAGAAGAAGAACAAGGCATTTCTCCTTGTTCCTTTAATCAGTGAGTAGAAAGCTCAGTGCTGGCTCGGCTCTGTGCAGAGTTCAGATGTCACCTTATATGCTGGGTGAGCTGACCAACCACTCATCAGCTACCTGGGAATACTTTCTGTGCTGAGGGGCCCAGAGCAGGACACTCTGCAGCAAGCTTGTCCTGTGACCCAGGAGCCCTGCTGTGTGGCCATGGGGCCCAGCACAGTGCTAAGGGAAGAAGGGTTTGAATTAGATGAGGACAGTGTGTGTGCCTCTGTCAAGTCTCCAATAAAGAGTCACAGCAGAGACCTACAGAGCATTAGAGATTAGCAGGCCATCCTCAGGAAATAAAACAGAAGGAAAGAAGGAAGGAAGGAAGGAAGGAAGGAAGGAAGGAAGGAAGGAAGGAAGGGAGAGAGAATGAGGGAGGAAGGGATGGAGTGAGGGAGGGAAGGAAGAAGGAAGGAAGGAAGGAAGGAAGGAAGGAAGGAGGAAGGAAGGAAGGAAGAAGGAAGAAAGGAAGGAAGGAAGGAAGGAAGGAAGGAAGGAAGGAAGGAAGGAAGGAAGGAAGGAAAGAGGGGGGAGGAAGTAAGACTATTGACTGTTTTAAAAGCAGCTCCAAGGCATTCGTGAGCCCTGGCACCATGCCCTGGGCACTGAGTGACTGAGTGATTGAGCTGCTCACCACAGGGGAGTGTGGAACTCAGCACAGGACAGCAGCAGCTGGGCCCAGCTCTGCTTACATTAAGATGGAAGTGGTGCATTGAGATTGGACTTGAGGAGATGCAGAGGATCCACTTAACACACACACTGTGTCCCAGGGTCCCAACAGCCTTCCCTTTCCTTTTGGCATCACTTGACCCCTGTGACCTCATTGAATTTACACATATGTTAATGCCAGAGGGAAAGATGCTAGACCATTCTCAAATGGCACAATGAAGGTTCACTGCCTTCTCAGTGGAGCTATGGTAACAAGGACAATGACATATTACTTGAGGTTAGAGATGTCTGGGCAGGGCATATAGTTGTGATCTTAATGTGGACAGAAGAGTGATCTGAGTCCAAGATGTGAGCATAGTTTCTGGGGTCTGTGCAAGGCTGGTGAGCATGGCCCCTGTTAAAAGCAGCCACACTCCCGAGCTCCAGAGGCTGCAACTTGTGCTACCCCACCTGCCCACAGAAGCCAGAAAACTCCAGTTTCAAAACTACTGCAGTGACGGTCTCCTGCTCTTTACTACACAGCTCAGAGCAGTTCACCTATGAGTGTATCAGGACCCAGGAAACTTGATGGACATGTGTCAAAAGCAAATGATAATTTGCCACCTGAGGAGGTAAGTTAAGATTGATAGCCCTCAAAGAATGAGTAGGTAAAACTGTTGTGGGTCCTGCCCAGGCAAAAGCATCACAAAGAGGAGGTACTGGCATCTGCTATGAGATTCCTGGGGAGGAGGAGGGTTCAAGGGTAAACCAGCACAGTGAGCTGATATTGCTATTGCTGTTGGCACCAGGGATTGGTTCTAGGGGCACTTACCATTGATCCACATACCAGCACCTTTTCTGTTTTATTTGCTGTGTCTGAGAATCACAACAGTTATGTGCACATTACTGCCTGTGTAATAGTTTGGGTATGAGTGTCCCCAAGGAGCTCCTGGGCTAGAGCAGGAATCTGCAGGCTCCACCTTAACTCAGAGGAGCTGTGACTTTTGAATGTTATGACTTAGACTGTAATTCCATGTATTTCAAATTTGAAGTAGGAACCCAAACTGATACAGAGAGCTGTACTCCTCCCATAAAGTGATAGTGACTCACTAAATCTGGAGGAAATGGTCATGACCAACCTGTTGGGTCTGAGAAGGAAAGAGGGTGAGGTGCAGAGGCACCTCCCTGTCCCTTCCTACCAAAGTCTACTAGAGACCTCCAGAGCCTGGTGCCCCAGAGCAGTGCCCTCAGGAGGTGGAGGCAGTAGGACAGGAAGTTGGGGAGCCCAGTCACACACTTCTGCTCCCTGGGAGGTTTTTGTCATGGTCTGTATCACTGGGGGTGGCCAACTACTACCCTGTAGACAATAATAAGTGGCTGCATCTTCAGGCTCCAGACTGCTGATGGTGAGAGAGTAATCTGTCCCAGATCCACTGCCACCAAATCTAGAAGTGACCCCAGATTGCAAATTGGATGCCTTATATATCATGAACTTTGGAGCTTGCCCTGGCTTCTGTTTATGCCAAGCTAACCAACTGTTAATACTCTAATTGGGCCTGCAGGTGATGGTAACTCTGTCTCCTGATGGTGCAGACAGAAAGTATGGAGACTGGATCATCATGATGTCACATCTGGCACCTGACATTGGAAACATAAACATAAGTATTCTTATAATTAATCATGTTTCAAGAAGACTTTCCTGAAGAGCCAGGCAGCACTGACCACTGGGCTGAACACATCCCCAGTGCTGTCCCTCCTTACTTGGGAGGCAGAGCAGCAGGAGCCCCAGGAGCTGAGCAGGGGCCCTCATGGCCATGCTGTTTCCTGACGGGGACTTACTCCTGCACAGGGTGTGAGCAGCCTCTTAAGAAGTCCTCAGGGCATTGAGCTGTGCTGTGGGCATATGCAAATCAGCAGGGCTGGGCAGGCTGGGCACAGATGCAGGGCTGCTCCTCTCAGTCACTCAGCACAGGCTCCGGGTCCTGAGTCCCAGGTCAGACAGGGAAGCTCAGAATTGCTGACAGAAAATGCTCTGCTCTCTGGGGTAGAAGGCAGTGTTTTGTTGAGTCCTGCATGTGACATGCTTTTTGATGACCTCTGGTTCCATTTTTGCTTCCTTCTATTCTGACAGAGGACATGGGCCATTGCACAACCCAGAAGCTTCAGGAACCCATAGGAGATACTTGCATTTGGCACCTGTGACCATTGATGAGTACAGAGTGACTGACTTCTTGCTCTGAATCCCTGATGGTAAAGTAGAAAGGCAATACAAAAAAAAAAAAAAAAAACATTGATTCATAAGATGGGCGTGATCTTCCCTTCCTCATCTTCCTTCTCCAGCTGCTCAAAATCTTATCCTCTATTTATCCCTCCTCTGTCCCAATGTGTTTATCAAGACAAACCAAAATCAAATATTTTTTCCTCCTACATGTGAGGAAAAGTACTAGTCCTAGCTCTGCCTCTGATTGCCCACGGCCATGCCTGATGTCCCCTGCATGCTCAGGTTATCACTCCCACTCTCTCTGGCCTCACAGTCCAATGTCTTCAGGGGTGGCAGTCCTCTCACCTCTAACCCTGATCCTGCCTTTGGTGGCAGGGAGCAGAGCATTTTATTTCAGCAAAATCTAGCATGTTCCCTACCCCTGAATATTCTGCCATGATCAAGCCTGTAGGTGATCACCAAAACATCACTTGGAGCTTGGTTTTGAACAGTGGTATGGCTCAAGTAAGTAAATTCACAATAAATAATTAGACCTAAGAGACTCACTGTTGAGAAAACAAGTGACTTATCTGACAAAAGAATTATTAATCAAAGTCTGTGTTTTAGAATGTAATTGCATGTGATCATGTAAAACTGTGATGTTTGTAGATAGAACATGAGCAAATATCATTGTGTATGGTTAAGGGGTGATTTGATAGATAAAAATACCCATACCATCTTGAAGAAATTATCCTGTTCTCTCAAAAAGAACCTATAATTTCTAAAACTAATAGAACCATGAATTTCTGGAAAATGTTTTATTCAGAATATAGGTAGGAAAAATAGAAAATAAAACCATTTTGAAACACAGGATGCAGTGAAATATTGAGAGGGTCATAGAAAAACATAAAAGAAAACAATCTGTATGTGATGGCAAGTAGACAAATTTGGAGAATTTGAAGTATTAAAATAATTAATGAACACAATATTCTGACCACTGAAGAACATTTAAACTCATTAGTGTATAATGATATTCCAAAAGACAAATTCTTATTGGTTATAAAGTGGACAACCATCATTGGAGAAATCTGGTGACACCCTGAGACTAGATTCAGAGAGCATCACTAAGATGTAGGACATGAAGCCATGACCCACCTGGCAGGAGACCATGAGAAGAGCAGAGTGTCCCCTCTGCACACTCCTGCACACCCACTATGGGCTGAGTTCAAAATTTAGAGGTAGGGGCTGTGGTCTGCTCAACTTCACCGTGTGTTGGAAGACGTATTTATGCAAATGTGAGGTTTGAGTTTGAGGTCTAATCCAATAAGAGCGGTGTCCTAATGGGAAAAAATTTGGTCTCAGAGACACCAGGAAAAGATCATGGGATACACAGGAAGAGGCCATCTGAGAGCCAAGGGAGATCAGGACAGCCCTGTTGGTTCCCTGATGTCTGCCTTAGATTCTACAGTCATGGGAAAGTCCAATTCTGTAAAAGCAGCCCAGTGGTGGTGGGGGGGGGCTATTTTATGGCAGCAGAGTAAACAAATGCTGGATTCAGGAGCAGAATTCAGTCCTGAGGGACACTGCGTCCTCTGTGAGGGTATTCTATAGAGCCAATGCCGCAGCATCTTCAACAGTGACAGGACCACGAGATCCAAGGAAGCAGAGGCTGCCACCCCAGGGTGAAAGAGGCTGAGGAGATATGGCTCCACAGTAGCTGGAGAGTCTCCACTGGGCCATTTGCTGCAGAAGATACTAGGGGGCGACTGGACACATGTGAAATGCCATGAAGATGGATGGGGACAAGGCAGTAATGTCCATGTCCTGATCACAGGTGCACTGCACTTATGGGGGGGGGGTGAGCTGTCTGTAGGAAGTCCTGCTGAGATGTGGGTTGAGGTCTCAGGTCTTACCTCACCTTCACATGATCCCAGTAAAGAAGGACTGACTTCTACATCTTATGCACAACTGGATACATGAATCCCCTCATTTCCACCTTCTCTTTCTTAATTTTAACAGGGTATTCTCAGCTCCTGAGAAGCTGAACTCTATTCAATGCCTATCCCCTGTCTGGAGCCAGGAGGAGACTATGAATGTGACCAAAGAAGAGTCTGAGTCACAGACCCCCAAAGGCTCAGCCACTGACCTGGGAGACCCTGCAGGGTGGACACCTTCTCCCACCAGGATGAGGAGCCCTGGATCTTTTTCTTCCTGATGTCCATCAGTGGTCAATGCAGACCACAATGTGGGGAACTAGTGCACAGTATTTTCCTCTACAGGATAGACCAGTCTGCTCATGGCACATTATCACATGTGTTTTTCTGAGGCATCATTTCCCCATAATTGCACTCTATCAGGACAGGACATGACATAGGGGAGGGGGTTGAGCCAAGCACACTACTATGAGGACCATGAGTACAATTGCTCTGTGTCCGTGAAGTCCACAGGAAGATGGTCTGTGGGAGGTGTGTGTAGAACAGTTCTGCAGGTGGCCTTGGACTGACCCAGGCTCTCCTGTGACCTACTTACGATTGGCATGAACACTTACTGAGTGCACTGGGTGAGCCTCTGAGACCCAGGGAACCTATCAGTAGAGCTCAGGCCCAGACCGGAGGAGGAAGAAGCCTGGCACCAGCCAAGCCAGACCACAAGAGGAAGCTCAGCGCCAATCCAGACAGGAGGAGGAAGCCCGACCCCGCCCCATGTGCTAGTCTGGAGGAAGCCCATCAACCCTTAAAACACATCAAAGGGGGTGTGGCTACCAGCATAGTTCTGTGGCTGATCCAGGTACCCGGTTTCC
The DNA here is from genome assembly GCF_045843805.1 of Urocitellus parryii. NCBI lineage: Eukaryota > Metazoa > Chordata > Mammalia > Rodentia > Sciuridae > Urocitellus > Urocitellus parryii. The sequence goes on along the minus strand of NC_135542.1, from coordinate 25,707,190 downwards.
AACTTCCCCATCCTTAGCTGCGATAACTCAAAATATTTCCCACAAGCTTTTGGGGGTTGTAGCTATCAACGCAAAACAACAACTGTACAGGCACCTGGTTTCTACCTCAGAGACTAGAGTAGGGAAGATACAGGTGGAAGCTCGTTTCCTTTCACAATGACTATACTCACCACCCTGAATACAGAGGATCAAGCTAGGAATAGAGAACGCCACCTACTGGAAGCAAGGAAAACAGTATTCTGAGAGACTTTTTTCTCTTTCTTTCTCTCTTCTCTCTCTTCCACAACTTCAACATATGAGAAACCAAGATCTGTGCATGAACAACCAAATTACAAAGTAATATAATATAGAGGAATTGCATCTACCCCACCTTCCCCCCATTTGTTTTCTTTATTGCTATCTTACTTTCCTTTTCCTTCTCTCTTATTTCACTTTTCTTCCTTGTTATTTTTTTTTCATTCATATTCTCTCTATCCCACTTTCAATCTCCTAACATTTGCTATGTATACATAGGGTAACTATCTAAGTACAGATATGAGGTTGAGTCTATACATTCTTCCATAAATTACCAGTCTATTGGTTAGAGTTCTCCAAAGGTGCTAAGTTAGTTTAACCTCATACCCTCACTCATTTCCCTCTAAGTATAACATCCTTCATCTGAAATAAAGTTTTCTATATGCCACCAGATATGGTATGCCTTTTATGAAACTAATGAATATATTCTTAAGTAATAATTAAAACCAATGTCTATAGACTTAGAATCTAACTATAAATGTATTAATAATGAAAACTTGTGCTTAGATGATGTACTGTTGATATTGGGAACTGTTAACATTGTCTTTCTCCGAAAAAGATGGATTTGGGAGCTATACAAGAACAATACAGATATATAAGGGGAAAAACATTAACACAACAGTTTCAAAAAGCTAGAAAGAATCATGAGCAGTATGAAAAGACAAGGAAAGAAAGGACCACAAACAATACAGGTCAATTCAACATTAGATGAGGTAATATCTTCATCTGATGGAATGTCAGACAAAGGGTTCAGCATATACATGCTTCAGATGATCTGGAGTCTCAAGGAAGACATTATACAGCAAATTCAGACAATGAAAGATCACTTTGACAATGAATTACATAAACAAATCCAAGAAGCAAAAGATCAACTTTATAGGGAGATAGAGCATATAAAAAACAAACAAACAGAAATCCTGGAAATGCAGGAAACAATAAACCAAATTAAAAACTCAAATAATAGTATTACCAGCAGAGTAGAACACCTAGAAGATAGAACTTCAGACAACGAAGACAAAGTTTTTTCAACTTGAAAAGAACATAGACAACTCACCGAGAATGTTAAGAAATCATGAGCAGAACATCCTAGAATTATGGGATAACATAAAGAAACCAAACCCAAGAGTTATTGGGATACAAGAGTTTATAGAGGTCCAAACCAAGGGAATGAGCAATCTATTCAATGAAATAATACTAGAAAACTTCCCAGACTTAAAGAATGAAAAAGAAATCCAAATACTAGAAGCCCACAGGACACCAAAGGTACAAAATCATAAGAGATCCACACCTAGACACATAATAATGAAGATGCCCAACATACAGAATAAGGAGAGAATCTTAAAAGCCACAAGAGAGAGGAAGCAGATTACATTTAGGGGTAAACCAATCAGGATAACTGCTGATCTTTCAACAAAGACTCTGAAAGCTAGAAGATCCTGGAACAACATATTTCAAATGCTGAAAGAAAAATGATTCCAACCAAGAATCATGTATCCAGTGAAATTAAGCTTCAGGATTGAAGATGAAATAAAAATCTTCCACGATAAAGAAAAGTTAAAAGAATTTGTAGCTACAAAACTATCTCTTCAAAACATCCTTGGAAAAACATTACAGGAACAGGAAATAAAAAATAACAATGAAAACCAACAGCGGGAGGTAGTACAGTAAAGGAAAAACTAATCATAGAGGAAAAAAAATCATGTTAAGTAACATACATAATCAAATATGGCTGGAAATATAAACCATATCTCAATAGAAACCCTAAATGTTAATGGCTGAAATGCACCAATCAAAAGACATAGGCTAATAGAGTGGATTAAAAAAAAAAAGATCCAACAATATGCTGCCTACAGGAAACTCATCTGATAGGAAAAGACTTACACAGACTGAAGGTGAAAGGTTGGGAAAAATGATACCACTCATACGGACCCTGGAAGCAAGCAGGGGTGTCCATACTTGTATCAAATAAAATAGACTTCAAGCCAAAGTTAATCAAAAGGGATAAACAAGGACACTACATACTGCTCAAGGGAACCATACTCCAACAAGACTTGACAATCATTAATATATATATATATATATATATATATATATATATATATATATCCCCCCAAAATAGTGCAGGTACATTCATCAAACAAACTATTCTCAAGTTCAAGAGTCAAATAGAGAACAACACAATAATCATGGGAGATTTTAACACACCTCTCTCACCACTGGACAGATCTTCCAAACAAAAGTTGAATAAAGAAACCATAGAGCTCAATAATACAATTAATAATTTAGACTTAATTGATATATACAGAATATACCACCTAACATCAAGCAGCTACACTTTCTTCTCAGCAACACATGGATCTTTCTCAAAAATAGACCATATATTATGTCACAGGGCAAATCTTAGCAATCACAAAGGAGTAGAGATACTACCATGCATTTTATCTGATCATAATGGAATGAAATTGGAAATCAATAATAAAATGTGAAACGAAAAATCCTACATCACATGGAGATTAAACAATATGCTACTGAATGAACAAATGGTTACAGAAGACATCAAAGAGGAAATTCAAAAATTCTTAGAGGTAAATGAAAACTCAGACACAACACATCAAAATCTCTGGGACACTATGAAAGCAGTAGTAAGAGGAAAATTCATTTCATGGAGTTCATTCCTTAAAAGAAGGAAAAGCCAACAAATAAATGACCTCACACTACACCTCAAAGCCTTAGAAAAATAAGAGCAAATCAGCAGCAAATACAGTAGAAGGCAAGAAATAATTAAAATTAGAACTGAAATCAATGAAATCGAAACAAAAGAAACAATTGAAAAAATTGACAAAACTAAAAGTTGGTTCTTAGAAAAAATAAATAAGATTGATAGACCACTAGCCATGCTAACAAAGAGAAGAAGAGAGAGAACCCAAATTACTAGTTTACAGGATGAAAAAGGCAACATCACAACAGACAATACAGAAATACAGAAGATAATTAGAAATTATTTTGAAACCCTATACTCTAATAAAATAGAAGATAGTGAAGGCATTGATAAATTATTTAAGACATATGAACTACCCAGATTGAGTCAGGATGATATAAACAACCTAAACAGACCAATATCAAGTGAGGAAATAGAAGAAGCCATCGAAAGACTACCAAACAACAAAAGCCCAAACCGGATAAAGGTAGAGCAGAGTTTTACAAGAACTTTAAAGAAGAACTAACACCAATACTCTACAATCTATATCAGGAGACAGAAAAAAAAAATAAAATACCTGGGAATCAACCTAACAAAAGAGGTGAAAGATTTATACAATGTAAACTACAGAACCCTAAAGAGAGAAATAGAAGAAGATCTTAGAAGATGGAAAAATATACCCTGTTCATGGATAGGCAGAACTAACATCATCAAAATGGCGATATTACCAAAAGTTCTCTATAGGTTTAATGCAATGCCAATCAAAATCCCTATGACATTTCTTGTAGAAATAGATAAAGCAATCATGAAATTCATATGGAAAAATAAAAGACCCAGAATAGCAAAAGCAACTCTAAGCAGGAAGTGTGAATCAGGAGGCATAGTGATACCAGATTTCAAACTGTACTACAGAGTAATAGTAAAAAAAACAGCACGGTACTGGTAAAAAAAACAGACAGGTGGACCAATGGTACAGAATAGAGGACACAGAAAACAATCCACAAAATTACAACTATCTTATATTCAAAAAAGGGGCTAAAAGCATGCAATGGAGAAAAGATAGCATCTTCAACAAATGGTGCTGGGAAAACTAGAAATCTATATGCAACAAAATGAAACTGAATCCCTTTCTCTCGCCATGCACAAAAGTTAACTCAAAATGGCTCAAGGAGCTTGATACCAAATCAGAGACTCTGCGTCTGATAGAAGAAAAAGTTGGCTCCGGTCTACATATTGTGGGGTCAGGCTCCAAATTCCTTAATAGGACACCCATAGCACAAGAGTAAAAAACAAGAATAAACAAATGGGACTTACTCAAACTAAAAAGTTTTTTCTCAGCAAGAGAAACAATAAGAGAGGTAAATAGGGAGCCTACATCCTGGGAACAAATGTTTACTCCTCACACTTCAGATAGAGCCCTAATAACCAGAATATACAAAGAACTCAAAAATTTAGACAATAAGATAACAAATAACCCAATCAATAAATGGGCCAAGGACCTGAACAGACACTTCTCAGAGGAGGACATACAATCAATCAATAAATACATGAAAAAATGCTCACCATCTCTAGCAGTCAGAGAAATGCAAATCAAAACCACCCTAAGATACCATCTCACTCCAGTAAGACTGGCAGCCATTAGGAAGTCAAACAACAATAAGTGCTGGAGAGGATGCAGGGAAAAGGGCACTCTTGTTCATTGCTGGTGGGACTGCAAACTGGTGCAGCCAATTTGGAAACCAGTATGGAGATTTCTTGGAAAGCTGGGAATGGAACCACCATTTGACCCAGCTATTCCCCTTCTCGGTCTATTCCCTAAAGACCTAATAAGAGCATGCTACAGGGACACTGCTACATCGATGTTCATAGCAGCTCAATTCAAGATAGCAAGACTGTGGAAACAGCCTAGATGCCCTTCAATAGATGAATGGATTAAAAAAGTGTGGCATTTATACACTATGGAGTATTACTCTGCATTAAAAAATGACAAATTCATAGAATTTGGAGGGAAATGGATGGCATTAGAGCAGATTATGCTAAGTGAAGCTAGTCAATCTTTAAAAAACAAATACCAAATGACTCCTTTGATTTAAGGGGAGTAAACAAGGACAGGGTAGGGACGAAGAGCTTGAGAAGAAGATTTACATTAAACAGGGATGAGAGGTGGGAGGGAAAGGGAGTGAGAAGGGAAATAGCATGGAAATGGAAGGCAATCCTCAGGGTTATACAAAATGACATATAAGAGGAAAGGAGGGGTAAGATAATACAAATGGAAGAAATGATCTACAGTAGAAGGGGTAGAGAGAGAAAAGGGGAGGGGAGGGGAGGGGAGGGGGGATAGTAGAGAATAGGACAGACAGCAGAATACATCAGACACTAGAAAGGCAATATGTCAATCAATGGAAGGGTAACTGATGTGATTCAGCAATCTGTATACGGGGTAAAAGTGGGAGTTCACAACCCACTTGAATCAAACCGTGTAATATGATGTATTAAGAACTATGTAATATTTTGAAAGACCAATAATAATAAAAAAAAGAAAACAAATAACCCAATCAACAAATGGGCCAAGGACCTGAACAGACATTTCTCAGAGGAGGATATACAATCAATCAACAAATACATGAAAAAATGCTCACCATCTCTAGCAGTCAGAGAAATGCAAATCAAAACCACCCTAAGATACCATCTCACTCCAGTAAGATTGGGAGCCATTATGAAGTCAAACAACTACAAGTGCTGGTGAGGGTGTGGGGAAAAGGGTACACTTGTGTATTGCTGGTGGGACTGCAAATTGGTGTGGCTAATTTGGAAAGCAGTATGGAGATTCCTGGGAAAGCTGGGAATGGAACCACAATTTGACCCAGCTATTGCCCTTCTCACACTATTCCCAAAAGACCTTGAAAGAGCGTACTATAGGGATACTGCTACATCGATGTTCATAGCACCACAATTCACAATAGCTAGACTGTGGAACCAACTTGCCCTTCAATAGATGAATGGATTTAAAAAATGTGTCATTTATACACAATGGAGTATTACTCAGCACTAAAAAAATGACAAAATCATGAAATTTGTAGGGAAATGGATGGCATTAGAGCAGATTATGCTAAGTAAAGCTAGCCAATCCATAAAAATCAAATGCCAAATGTCTTCTTTGGTATAAGGAGAGCAACTAAAAACAGAGCAGGGAGGAAGAGCATGAGAAAAAGATTAACATTAAACAGGGAAGGGGGAAAGGGAAAAAAATCAAGGGAGAGAAATGAATTACAGTAGATGGGGTAGAGAGAGAAAATGGGAGGGGAGGGGAGGGGGGGATAGTAAATGATAGGAAACATAGCAGAATACAACAGTCACTAGGATGGCAATATGTAAAAATGTGGATGTGTAACCAATGTGATTCTGCAATCTGTATATGGGGTAAAACTGGGAGTTCATAATCCACTTGAATTAAATGTATGAAATATGATATGTCAAGAGCTTTGTAATGTTTTGAACAACCAATAAAAAAAAGAAGAGCTCAGGGTCTTCCAGTCCTTTCAGAGGAGCAACAGGGCCTAAGTGCTTTGGATCATGGGATGTCACTGCTCAGAAAATAAAAGCCAAGATGGCAGCTATGTGAGTTCCCTTAGTTGTCACTCAGGGAGTGTTTGTAGAGATTCATGAGGGGTGTTCTCCTGGGACTTGTTTCTCTAGTGATCTCAAAAGATTCCTGTTCTGGGAATGAGAAACCTTTCCATGAAAGCCACATGTATAGAGTCATGAATGGCTGTGAACATATTTTACATACAGAGATATGAAAAAATGTGCTCTGTGTGTAATAAGAATTGTAATGCATTCCACTGCCATGTATTTAAAAATGAAACAAATTAAATATTTTTTAAAAGAAAGCAATTAACAACAAATCAGGTCTCACTGCCTGGTGCATGGAGAAGTCTATACGGTGACATGAGTTCTTATAAAAGTAAACTGCCAGTTGTGAGATGAGCTGGCAAGGAGTCAGGAGCAGGAAGCTCAGATCGCTTCCCCACTAGTGGGCAGCAGTGGGGTTGGCAGACAGGGAGAGTGGAAGAACCGCTTGTTGATTGGAAGGTCAGAATGTGTTTGTTGAGATTCACAGGGTTGTAGAAAGTCATTGTCCTCTACACAAGCCATATGCTCCCTCTGGAGGAGGTTTCAGGATCTAAATGAAGGGTCACGAATTGGTGATGTCAGTAAAGCTGCCTCCTATGCCATGTCTGTCCTGTTAGAGCCTGTTTGAAACCATGCTTGAGTGGACTCTGAAAGCATTTTCTGAAAAATGCCTGAAGCCCTTTGTGACTTAGTGAGTTGATGTCCAGGTATGTCCTTGTCTTAGCTGAGTTCACAATTTCCACTTTCAGTTTCTACCAAAGGTAAGAATTCTGGTTTGTGAGAAGAAATGGAGACTCAAAACACGCTGTTAGGATACCAGATCCTGGAAATGGGCATAATAAACTGTTTCCAGGAGAGCCTGCCTGTCCACAAATCCCCTCCTCCATGGAGCCCTGAGCCTGCTGTGTGTGGAGGAGAGGCCACAGCTGGGCGATTTCTGCAGAGACACAAAGCATGAAGGAGGTGGAGCCCCACATTTGAGGATCACAATACACAGAACTGTCCCAAGGCCTTATCCTGGAATGCAGAAGAAAGGCCTGTTAGCAGGACCTGAGGACAGTTGCTGCAGCCATCATTAGCAGGCTCTGTCCTGGACAGAGGAGGTCACCACTTGGTCAGGAAGAGAGAAGTATGCAGGGACCCTGGCACACACTTGTACTTGTGTAGTCACTGTGAACCCTGCGCATAGCCCTGGGTGTGTATGGCCCTCCCTGAGCCTCCATTTCCTCCTGTTCACCTGCATGTAATAGCAAATACTCCCCCATCCTGTTAAATCTCTTCCATGCACCTGGGGAAGCAAAAGAAGGTCTAAGGGACCAAGCATCTCTCATACATGAATGAAGGTGTTTTTTCTGTCTCCTACAATCTCCTTCTCAGAGGGGCAGAGGACACAGAAAACTGCAGAAGTCTAACTTTGTGTCTCTGGATAGAGCAGTTATGTACCAGGCAGAAAGGGACTGAAGCAAGATGACAGCTGTTATTTCCCTGTAGAATCATCTGGGATGCTCTGGTGGCTCCTGAGGCTTCCTGGGAGTAAGGAACTGTGACATCCCAGGCTCCAGGCTGCTGATGGACAGAGGGAAGTCTCTCCACAACTCACTGCCCCTGAGCCAGGCTGGGACATCACTAGGCCTGCAGGATGCAGTACAGATGAGGCCTCATGTGTCTGCTCAGGCTTCGGCTGGTGCAGGGTCACGAGCTGTCCTCACTCCAGCTTGCTGTTCCCATGGAGACAGAATCAGTGAGGCTGAGGTTTGTGTCAGCACAATATCTCACATGGTTCCTAAAATTGGAGATAAGACTATTCTATCCTTCCTGCTCATGGGACCCTTGTTTTGTCTTTTAATCTTCTCTCTTATGTTTGTCAAATGACTCACAAAAAGGAAAACCCACCACCTCCATATGGGGTTTGCTTCAGTAGAATTCCTTCAGCTTTCTCTTCTAGTGTCTCAGGAAATGTACAAGAAGCATATTTCCTAAATCAATGTTTAATAAAATGGGTTCATTTATCAATTTCGGGCTAATAAATTTATTTAGATTTTTTAAAAAATTTAAGGCATTATAGTTTACATAATCTTGGTCTATGGTGTTTCTCTTTGTATGTGTTCATGATCAAACATTTTAATGATGGAAAGTAGAAAACAGGTTGAATATCCTTTTTCTAAATGTGAGAAACTGAAAGTGCTTTAGACTTCAGTGTTTTTTTTTTTTTTTTGTTTTGTTTTTAGATTTTGGAAAAGTTTTATCATTTACCAACTGAGTATTTCTATACAATAATCACCCACTAGAATCCATCCCAAACCTTTCAGATTTCTGAACTTTTTGGATGTGGGATGTCAGGACTAGAAAGGCTCAGCTTGCCATAGAATAAGGTGTACTAGAATACAGTCACCCAGAGCACCCAGGATGTGACTGTGGACTAGGGGGAGCACTGCTAGATGGACTCTGTGTGTGAGGCATGTGCTGTGTGCTGTGGTCCACTCTCTATTTCTGATATTTAGAAGTCTAGGTGACTTTCATAACATGGTTAGGATTTTTGACTCTGGTTCCCATGAGGCTGCACTGCTAATCTTTACTATTGCTCAGGGAGCTGACCCATTGCATCCAATCTGGGGACAGATTCTGTAGTGAACACAGATGTCCATCTCATATCAATGATCTTTCTTGTAGCTGAGGACAGATGACTAACAGATAACCAGAGATTCAAAAGTGATAATTGAGAAGAGAGTTAAGGGCTGGACACTGTGGGGCATGTCAGAGGCCAAGGCTGTGGCTTCAGAGAGGCTCCTGAGGATGCAGGTGTGGAGGCAGGGTGGGGGAGCCCAGGCCTCCTGGCTTCTCTGTCAGTGTAGTTTTCCTTCTGCCCTCAGAAGATTCCTGGGACAACTCAAGACCACACCACCTGTGCCTACTAAGAAGGCCCGGGGGTTACATAGGCTTGTGACAACCCACTGGGAGGTTTATGCTGTTAGCTACAACATCAAAGATGGTCAATCCAACCTTTTAGACCAACATGGGCCACTAGAATATCTTGTTTCCACCAGTCACAAGTGTGTATTGACCACTTGAGACACAGCAAGTACATCTGAAAATTTCAATTTAAACTTGAATTTTATTTTAGTTCTGTAAACTCACACATGTCTAATCTGCCACCATGGCTGGAATCTACCAGCCACACAATATTCTGCTGCTCAACCTTCTCTAGGTAGCAATGGAGGCACCAGAGAATCATGGTGCTCGGGGTCCAAGCTGTGCAGTTTTTCTGTGGTTCAAGGACAACTTTGTTGGCCCGTTTCAGTTGTTATCAATGTACTATGATAAATAAAATATTCCAAAATGTCCTCAATGTAATTAAAGAGATGAAGAATGCAGGGTAGACAGAGATTTAAAAATCAATCAGAATTCTGAGCCCCAAATCAAAACCTCTGCTCCATATTTTTGATTGATAGTTGGATTCATCAAAAACACATGGCCAACCACAGGAATTCAATCTTAATGACTGTGAAGCTTTTGTCCATCAAGTTCACTTAACCAATAGCAACAAGTGTGTCCCTGAGAAATGCTCACTTATCATGAAGATTGACACTATCTGTGCTGTTTCACCACTTTTATCCACACTCATTATATTCTCAGTGTAAGCAATCTATGCCTCTTCAATGAACTTTCATTAAAAAAATGTCCTTGGCTTTCAGGGTGAGTGGACCTGCTACTAGGTGGGATGACGCCTGGCCACTGGCCATATCTGGTGTCCCAGCACCTGGTGCTTTTTTCAAGAGTCTCTGAAAAGGCAGATGATCCATTTTATATTTAAGAAACTAGAGTCTGCAGAGGTTTGGGTCAACAGATAGTGACCATTTTCCCTCCCTTGGACATGTGCAGCTTCCCTGGGACCCCTCAGGAAGACAGAGTGATTGAGACAGAGAGAACTGTTCTCAAGGCCTCCGTTCAGATCTCAGCTTCCATTAAAATGCCTCAGAGGACCAGCTTGGGCCTGCAGGGATGGTGGAGGGAGGAGAAGCCTCCCTATCTCTCTAATTCAGTTGTTTCCTGTATTTAAAGAGGGTTCAACCTGATGATGAAAGGAAGATTCAAATGTTTTTTTCCAAACTGCACTGAATTCAGTGTCTGAGGCCTAGGAAGAGTGCATCTGTGCTCCCCACAGTACAGTGAGTGACCCCTAATAAGCCTCCAACAGTCATTGACTGGTCCCCATGTGGGGTAGTTGAGGGCCCATCAGTGGGTCATTCTGCCTGTTGGCTGGATGCTCAGAACCGTCAGGAGCCCTGTGAGCCCTGGCTGATGGCACCTGCAGGAACATGACTGGAAAGGTTAGGAGGATGGCTAATGAGTCCTTGTGTTGGGTCATATGGGTGGGTGTCTGGAAGTATTTTGCTAAGCAGAGACCAGCTGATTTGTATCCACTTGGAATGGATATTTCCAATGATGGCCATTTTGAAAGGTCCAGTCACAGTTTTTTGTTGTTGTTGTTGTTTTGTTGTTGTTGTTGTTTCTTTTTTTCTGTTTTTTTAATTTGTTTCCAGACTTTTAGTCATGTTTACTCTTGGATCTGACATTCTGTCAAAAGAAGCCTTTAAAGTCACTGAAGTGCCCCCTGCTGTTTGCAAAAGCACAGTGAAGGGCAGCCCCTGGATTTCCCCAGGGCTATCTCCAGTCTACCAGGGAATCCCTGAATCAGACCATGGAGGGACATATTCCAGTATAAGCATTTGACAAATGTCAAGACAGACACATCCCAAATCCAGAAATAACTCAGAAACAGACAAAGTGCCTGGAGGAGCCGAGATGCCTTGCCTCACCTCAGGCCCAGGGCAGTGAAGTGGCCAACCATGGACTAAACACTGAAACCATGAGCACCAACTAAATGTCCCTCCTCTGAATCTGTTCTTCTCAGGTCTTTTGGTAACAGCGTGAAATGTTCACTACCACCCTGGGCCACCAGCTGTCCACCTCATTCATCAGTTTCATTCCTGAAGGACGTCTGCCATTAACACTGTCCAGTCCTTCTTTCCTGGAGGGTTGCTCAGGAAGGGACCAAGGAGAGTGAATCCTGTGCAGCCCCAGCACCTGTGCTAAGACCTGTGCCCACAGGGGGGATGGAGGAGCCCCTGGGAGGGGTGAGCACAGAGGGCATCTCCACCCTCACCCTGGGGTCCCAGAGAGTTGAGGGCCTCATGAATAGAGATTCCCACATTCTGTGGCAGATGACACTGATGGCTGGGGGGGACCAGAGCACCTCCATGTCTAGAATCTTTGCCTTATAATGCCAAATGTCCAGGGCTTTGAAAGACTCACCAGAAATTAATGATGAATTTTAAGGTGAGGAGTGTGATAATTAGAAAATTTTATGACCCTTAGCAGCTCCCAGAAGCTCTCAGGACCAGGCCAGCACTCAGCAGACGTGTAGGGTCATCCAGGGCCCCAGGGGAGTAGCAGAGAAGGTCCCAGAGGTGCTGCAGCTTCAGGTGCCACCAGACACTGGGCCTCTCCCCTCAGTGTCTTCAGGTACTCAGTAAGGGAGGGACCTACCCCTGGCCCCTGAGGACGCCCACTCAGACCCCCACCTTCCCTGTAGAAGTCCTGGGGCTCCAGGTTCCTGTGTTACTGGGGTGTTCTCTGACCAGGCAAGAGCATCTTCCATTTTTCTTTTTTAATCAAGATTTCTTACATGATTTTTGTATCAAGAGCAGACCCATGTGAAGGTGGGTCAGGAGAATGGTGACCCTGGAGCTCTGCAGGGGAGGATGTGTCAGGAACTTGGTCCCTGGATGAGGTCTGGAGTCTTCTGTGGCTGGGGAGGTTCAGCACATCACAGATGTGACTCATCCCAGCCACTATCACAGGGACAGAGGACATGGAAACAGGAGGGGGAAGTGAAGGTTCCAAGGTCACCTACACAGGAACCCTCTCAGGACAGCAGACACCATGGAGGTCACATTGAATGAGAAAACAGTTTGTTTCCCAACCCTGGAGACAGATCATAAAGTCCCATGTGAGGGGGAAGAAGAGGATGGGAAGTATAGAAAATCATCACAGTTATATCTTCACAGCACTGTTGAAAGTCGGCTCATCCAGGCTGTAGGTTGTGGTCAATTAACTAGTGGTTTTTATATGAAATATTTTGAAAAGTTTATCAATCACTGTAGGTCTAGTTGATTTTCCCAGTGCAGAAGTAAAAAAAAAATGTGATATATAAATATATATATATATATATATATATATATATATATATATATATATATATACTTTTCAATGAACAATATTCTGAGATCTTGAGGCCCTTGCTGTTTCCAGGGGCACCTTGTGGTATTTGCTTTTGCTGTCCCTTATTGGTCATAGGTATCCCACCTCCCATCTCAGTTGCCACACACTCCACACCCCAATCAACACAGCAGACCCACATGTAATTCATCAGGGTTAAAATGATTCTGCCCACTTTCACTCCTTCAGCCACTGTTTTCTTCATGGTCTGGTCCCCACGACTACAAGGACATCAAAGCCTACATCACACACTGGCTCAAGTGCACTTGACCCATGTGAGGGCTGTAACTTGTTCAAGCAAACTCAGCCATGAACCTGAAAACCCTCAAACATCAGAAAATGTCTGGGCTTATATTGAAAAAAATGGTAAATTCCATTAAACTTCAGGTAAAATTACTTTCACAGTTGAAAAAAATATCTATTGGGAAATGGAAAAGAAAGTTACAAGAACAAGAAAGATTTTTTGAAGTGATACAAAGATAGCTTTGTGTAAAATATCTATAAAGTTTTAATGTACCCCAAGTAGAGGAGGGAGAGAATCCAAGAGTGTGGTGCTTCATGCAAGGGTCAATCTTGGGAAAGCAGTGGGGACTGAGGAGCAGCCTCAGGCCCAGTTGACTAATTACAGCTCTCTTTCCTTGAGTTTTGACATGAAGGGAGTGGGGAAGTGCTCTACATGGACCTAGAGTACTTGGAATAGAACTTGAAAATATCATGCTTCCAATCCAGTGCACAGAGCTCACACACATGCCCACTGGTGTCCTATGTAAGCTCCATTTCACTCAGCTTATTTTCACATTTGAATTCAATACTCTTGGCACAATTCCAGGCTATAAGTGTGATGTTCTCTTGTACTTGTATGAAATTGTTTTGTGAAGTTAACTGGTGAGTGTGTCTATCAGAAGCCACTGTGTAGAAATATCATTTTATTAATTTTCTTGCAATGTTTGGGATAAAATCTGTGCAATGCTGAAAAATAAATGACTAAAAAGTGATATAATTTTATAAACTAATTTGTGAAATTTATTAGGAGATGTCATCAACTGAGATCCAAATTTGTATTTTCAATGTTGTGGTTTTATGCCTAGTATCATTTTGACAATGTGAAAGAGGAGATAGCAAACACTTTATTCTAAGTTGCAGATGACACCTTTGGGAATCAGCAGATTCAGAGCAAAGTTCATGTACAGATACCAGGTGTCCATACCAAGTTTCTCTCTTACCCTATACCTTATCATGATCTCACTCTGACAACCATGAGGATTGTCCTCATCAGTTAATGCAAAGAAGTAAGGGGGGGGGGCTGGAGATGCTTTGACTTGAATGCATTAACATCATAAGGTGCCACAGGTAAGATGATTGCCTTCACAGTGTAGCCAGAATGATGGGTGGCTCTGATATATTTTATCAAGCTCATAATTAAAAAGAGTGTATGGTCACAAGCTCTGCGTGGAGAGATATGTGCCCTTGTCAAAGATCTGTGCATGCATTCCTGGAAAGCAGGTTGGATCAGGGCATGGAGGAATAAGACAGAAATCAGAGTCCAAGTGATCCTGAGAAGATATCCACTTGTCAAAAACAGATGACAGCTGTCCTCAAATGAAGAGAGAGTGAAATTGGGAACAATCAGAAAAAACAAAAACAGAGAGAATATTTAAATTCCTGTCTCCGCAAACACAGCGTTCAGCAAAGGATGCAGCTTTGCTATGGCAGGCTAGTGACAGAAAGAGGAAAGGGAACAGGCACAATGAGGACTTCTTAGCTTCTGCTCCATAACATACTTCCCTCAGATCATGTGCCATGTGTGGCATTTGGTTCCAAAAAAAAAATTGTTATTTTTTTAAGAAAAAAAAATTTCTGTTAGAATCAAAACAGTTATATTGATGTCATTGCTTGTGCAGTTCTGTAGACTGTGCTTTGGTTTCAACTTCAAGTGACCCCCTACCCCTACTGTGTAAATACAGGAATATTCAGAGATAAAATGACAAGACTAGAAGAGCTGAGGTTATTCAGTCCTTCCTGGCCTGAGTGGACTAAAAGTATGGTGACTGAGGGCAGGGAGGTGTAACTGGAGCAGGTGATCACTAGGGGTGAACCCTGGAAGGTCGCATCTTCCATGAGGCCCCTTCCTGCTCTCATTACACATCCTGGCCACCAAGGGTGAAGCAGCTCTCCTCCCCAAAACCCTTCTGCCCTGATGTTCTGCCCACCTGGGCCCAGATCAATGGGGTCAGCTGAACATGGACTGACTTTCTGAACCAATGCACTTAAATAAACCTTTTCTCCTCTAAGTTAGACGACTGTTGGAATTTTGTCCCACTGATATGAAACTGACCACACGTGATTAAGAGGATTTGCTTGAATTCAGGCATTTGTGGGGACTAAGTGCTTCCAAGGAGAATGAGCTTCCTGGGCCAACAAGACAAGAAACCTTTCTTTGGGGTGAGCTTTGGCCCTCTGTAGACCAGAAGTCAAAGCACTGGCACTAAATAGGAGCTTCTTAGAAATTAAGGATTTTAGGCCTATGAGGGGACCCAATACCAGTAGTGTCCAGGTAAAAAAGGAAACATTCTTCCTTATATGAAAATCTGGGTAAACTCATGTCAATGAGAAAGTTCAGTCAGTTCACATTAACACTGAGTTGAAATGTATCTAAGGATTACCTGAACGGGATTTTAAAGCAGCCACAGTAAAAGTGCATCTACAAGCACCTGCAAATATGTTTGAAAGAAACGAAAAACAATCAGAAAGTATCAACAAGAGTATTTAATCTGTACAAAGGCAAAATATAAAAGTTTCAGAACTGAACAATGCATCCACCATAATAAAAGCAGAGGTGAGCTTAGCAGGTGAATGGAGCAGACAGAGGGAGGAGGCAGCAGGAGGGACAGCCAAGGTCACACCCAGCTAGAGAACCCTGGGAGAACCTGAGAAGGAAAATGCACAGGGACTCCGAATGAACCAGGAGGTGCCTCTCAGCTCCCCTCACAGCCACACTGCCAGCTTCTGAAGACAGAGACAGAATCCTTAGCTTTATGGGAGAAGCAACTGGAATCACCAGAGAATTTCTCCCCAAAAAACTGGGAGGACAAGAAAAATGACACACTTTCAAGTGCTGAAGGACAATTCTGTTGACCTAGAACTCTAGACCCAGGGAAATGTACTTCAGAAATAAAGGCAAAATCAAGAGCCCCTCAGGTGTAGAAAAACAAAGAGAATAATACATACCTAATCCCAAAGTGGGGGCAAAGTGCTCTATAAGAAAATAATAAGTGATGGGAACATTGATCTTGGAACATAGGGAAGGAGAAGGACCAGAAAGGAGGGACAGATGACAATCATTTGACAGCTGGGTCTGATCACTGCACATTGTGGACATCAGCCAAACATCACTGTGACATCCCAGGTCACAGGGGAAATTCAAATTAAAACACACGAGAAAACACCTCTGTTAGGGAATGCCAAGACACATTATGGGACACATATCACTGTCCACTTGTCTAATTCCAAGGAATGCAAAAAGGGACCCTAATGTGACTGTAAATGTGGGCAGAGGCTGATGAATTGTAAGAAATGCAACAGTGTCTGAGAGATGCTGATGATGGAGGGGCTGTGGGAGCAGAGGGGACACGGGACAACTCTGCACTTCACCCCAGTTTTTCTGGGATGTACACTATACTAAAAATAAATTCTTAAAATATTCCCATGTGAATAACATGGAGAGGCCTAGCTTGGCTGCACAACCCCTGACACTGCTTAATTCCATCTCTTCAGGTCTTAAATTATTTTCTTTATCATACCAGTGAGAATATTGTTATGGTTGCCTGCTGGGGCTGAACTGAAGGAAAGAGTCAGGGTGCAGAGGAGCCCCCCTGGATCCTCTGACTGACCCTCCTTGTAGTGTTCAGGGCCTGGCTGCCTCTGAGATATGCCCTTATCAGGTGGAGGCAGCAGGAGGAGCAGCTGGGGCAGCCCAGCCTCACACTTCTGCTCCCTGGGAGGTTTTTGTCATGGCCTGTATCACTGTGGGAGGGTAACTTCTACCTTGTTGACAGTAATAAGTGGCAGCATCTTCAGACTCCAGGCTGCTGATGGTGTGAGAATAATCTGTTTCAGATCCACAGCCACTGAACCTTGAGGGGACTCCAGGTTGCAGATTGGATGCACCATAGATGAGGAGCTTAGGAAGTTGCCATGGTTTCTGCTGATACCAGTTTAAATTATAATAAATACCCTGGCTGGCCCTGCAGGTGATGGTGACTCTCGCTCCAGGAGACACAAACAAGGAGGATGGAGACTGGGTCATCGTGATGTCACATTTGACACCTGATATTAGAAACAGAAAAAGAAATATCCTTGTAAGTAGTGATGTTACAAGAGGACTTTCCTGAGTAGCCAGGCAGCACTGACCACACTGTGATTAGTGCTGCCCCTGCTTACCTGGGAGGTAGAGCAGCAGGAGCCCCAGGATCTGAGCAGGGACCCTCATGGCCATGCTGTGTCCTGAAGGGGACTGACTCTGGAACAGGGTGTGAACAGCCTCTTAAGAAGTTCTCAGTGCACTGGTCTGTGCTGTGGCACATGCAAATCAGCAGGGTTTGGCAGCCTGGGCACAGCTACAGGGAGGCTCTTCCTGGTCAATCAACACAGTCTCAGTGTGTCCACGTGTCCCAGGTCATACCATGGCAGCTCAGATTTGCTTAGGGGAACATGGTTCCTGGGACCACAGGACACAGTCAACCCTTAGAGCTGTGAGGGGTGATCTGTAGTATTTCCTGGTTGAGGACTGGCTGTTCTTGTGTGTTAAGTGTTAAGGCAAGATTGCAAAAAATCACGGGATCTTAGAGTAGGACAGTTCTGTGTTACTGATGCTTGGAGGATGAGGAGGCATTAAAGAAACAAAGTTATTTACCAGTTTGTGGTCCAGATCAACCAGTTGGGGGGCCAAGAGGGAGGCTGCAAGTCTACAACCTTTGACCCCCTCCTGGGGTTTGAGTTCACACTTTATAGTCCAAAACCACATTAAAACATAAGTGTCTGTTGCTATGATTCAAAACCATGAACAAACATCATGAGATCTAAAATTATAAGCAGAAAAGTGAGTGGGCCCAAACCATCTTCGTAGAGTACAAGTTAAAAAAATGTTAGTAACATCTAGAAAATTAATCTCTGACAGGGTAATTTATCCAAGAAAAAATGGTAATGAAGGAAAGAACATTTTTACAATGTATAAGAATTGCCAATTTGTGCTGCCAAACATGGTGTGCTCAGCCACTGTGGATGGGTAGGTGTTCCCTGGGAGAAGCATTTCTTACATGATATGGAGTCTCAGGGCAAAATGGAGTCTGTGTAGTCATGGCCCATGTAGCCTGGCCCATGACATAAGCACAGTTCTGTTTTACTGACCCTTGGAGGATGAGGAGGCATTAATGAAACAAAGGGGTAGTTTTTGCTTTAGAAGTAAAAACAGAAATAAAGGCAGCAAGAGAGGAAGATGTATAAACTCACTGAGGCATTTGGGATTTCTAGACATTGGCACAGCATGTATAAGGGGCAGGGAGGAGGGACCCTCCCACAGACTCAGCCCTCCCTGCCTCAGTGTCCCCCAAACACACTCATATCCATCATGATGCCCGTCTTTTCCAGAACAGGTCTAAAGCCAGCCAGGCTCTTCCTTTTAATTGTCTGTTAGAAGAATAATTTTACAGACAATAAAAGCACTATAGCAGTTGATGTTTGGAGAATGTAGGGCAGGGTCATCATCTTAATAAAAACAGCAAAGTTCCAGATTCTTTATATAATTCTATTTTACCAGTATTACCACAGGAGTTTTTCAGTCATGGTCTTAATGCCTCATAGACTCAAGAAGGCTTCAGTGTCTCTAAACATCATGTCTTTTATCAGGTACTCTTGTAACTTTTTCAGAAATAAAGCAAGTCAAAGTTTGTAACCCTTGCTTTGCTTAGAGTTCTCAAAAAATTATCCTGTAATTGTCCATGATCATTTTTTTTCTTTTCTTTTCTTTCTTTTTTTCTTCTTCCTTTCATTACCCTCTATGGTACTGATGACTGAACCCAAGATATTATGCCTGCTACACAATATCTCTATCTCTGAGTCAGAGCCCCAGGCCATCCTCCTTCACTTACATATCATTTCTGAGAAGATCAGTTGTCCCTTGATACTTCCTACTAACCTGATCTGGGAGGGCTCACCTCTTCTTACCACAAACAGCAGAACATAGCTGGTGATCAGTAAATTAAAGGAAAGGGAAGATGTTTTATAAGATCTACTCTAAGTTCCTTAGGGAAGAGAGACTACAATGAAATCTTTATTGTGGGGCCTGGGAAAATTACATTTAGGTCAAATTTCTCCTTTGCAAGGTGGCAATCTGAAGGTGAACAATTGTGGAAATGTGTACTGAGCTTTAGAAGAAAAAGGAGTTTGCTTGTGTAGTAGTATCATGGCAAGATTGCAACAAATCAACCAGTTTAAGATAAATCCTGATCTTCAAGCAGGAGAAGAAACACTTATTCACCAGCTACTGGTCAGAATTCACCAGCCAGCAGGCCAAGGGGCAGACTACAAGTCTACACCTTTAGACCTCCCTCTGCCCCAAGGTTTGAGTCCACTTTTTATACAGTAAGTAAAGAATGGCATTACATTAATCACAAGTGGCTGTTGCTGGTTCAAAACCACAAACAAAAATCACAAGATCTAAAATCATAAGCAGCAGGGAAGTGGGTCAAAATCACTTTAACTTGTTGAGCACAAGTTAAAGAATGGTCACCAACATCTAGAAGACCATTCTCTGACAGGAAACATGGCCCAGGAAATGTGGGGATCACAAAGACAACAACTTTACATTGTATAAGAATGGCCATTTTGTGCTGCCAAACCACTGTGCCATCCACTGTGGATGTGCACTGAAGCCAGGGTTCCCATGGGAGAAGAACTTCTTACAGGAGGTGGAGTCTCAGGGTAAATTGGAGTCTGTGTGATCGCTGCCCATGTAGCCTGGCCCATAGCTGTGTATGGGAGAGGCTGGGCAGGGGCTCAGCCAGGCTGAACTCAGGTGGGGCTGCCCCAGAGCTGCAGGCTCTGGCCCTGAACTATGAGGATTAGAGAAAACATTCAGCCTTTGTTTTGGGGGAATTGGCTTATTTCACTTAGCATGATATTCTCCAACTCCAATCATTTACTGGCAAATGCCATCATTTTATTCTTTTTTAAAGCTGAGTAATATTCCACTGAGTATACTACTACATTTTATTTTTCCATTTATCTATTGAGGGACACCTAGGTTGCTTCCATAGTCTAGCTATTGTGAAATGAGCTGCTATAAACATTGATGCAGCTGCATTACTGTAGCATGCTGATTTTACGTCTTTTGGATATAAACCAAGGAGTGGGATAGCTGGGTCAAATGGTAGCTCCATTCCCAGTTTTCTGAGGAATCTCCATACTGCTTTCCATAGTGGTTGCACCAATTTGCAGTCCCACCAGAAATGTATGTGTGAATCTTTTTTATTTTATTCATGTAGAGTGTTCCTATAATTTTCCTGGGGTGGCCTAGAACCTGAACTCCTTCTCCCTTAGTCTCTAAGGTAGGTAGGCTTATAGACATGAGCCACCCTACCCATTGGACGTTAAGTTTCGAAGCAGTTAGCTTGGATGTTTGAAGTTGGCATCTCTTGCCTAGACCATGGCTGCTACTCCACTCATGGATCTCATGATCTGCTCCTGTGTGCCTGCTGTGTTAACATTAACCTTTCCATTGCTGAGGACACTGGGTGACCTGAGGAGCTCTGGTTACAGATAGAAGCAGGTGTCCTACACATGGGCAGTTGTTCTGGGCCACAAGAAGACAGAAGGTTTTGGTCCAGAGCTGGGCATGGGCAGTTTCTTCCTTACATTTTCCCCCACAGGGCACAGAACAGCTGGCTCAGTGACTGCATGGCCACAGGAAAAACCCAGTCATAGCAGCTAATGGCCACTCTTTTGTCTGGAGAAACAGGGGTGCCTCTGGCAGGTCACAGCTGACATGATGCAGGGACTCTGCTTGCAGTGGACCATGGTGGACACATGTACAGCCTTGAACACCTGCTGCTCTCCTTTCTGGTCTCTAAAGACTACCAGGCACTACCTTTGACTTTCCCATGGGAATCCAAGGGGTGGATTCAGAGGCAGGCCAAGGGCCAGGATGTGCAGGAGAACAGGGTTGTGACCCATATGAGGACAGCCATGTGGGGAGTGAGAAGTGACAGGTGTAAACTCAGATTAGGAGGGGACAGGACAGAGAAGATCCAGGCAGGAGGGCAGAGGAGAGACACTGGAGTAGCCCAGGATCCAGGGAGAAGGGATGGGAGGTTTAGGGAGGATGTGACTTCAGAGTTGTCCCCAACCTTCTCTCCTGAGGAGGCCCCAGACTCTAGGTAGTAACTGGCAGCAACAGCATCTCGGGGGAGGGAGGTTCATCCCCTAATGATGACCAAAAAAAAGTTCATGTTTCTTGAAGGAAGTGTGGCTGCGGGGGCCAGAATTACCTGTGTCCCTGCCCCACAGCCCTCCCAGGCAGGCAGTGTGTGCAGAGCCCAGCAGCACAGCAGGAGGCAGCAGGAGCTCAGCAGCCAGGCCTGGTCCTGCTGGTTCCAGGCTGGATGCTGCTAATGCTCTTGCTGGGTCTGCAGGGGACTGGGACCTTCCTCCTAGACACAGAAAGAAGTATTAGAAATGTGTGAGACTCTGTTCACTTCCCAGAAGGTACAGGTCATTCTGTGCAGGCATCTCTTCACATTTTTGATGGCTGGAGACAGGGACATCACTGGGCATTGCAGGAGAAAGTGCCCTGTGCATTATGGAGCCGTAGGTGGTGTCAGAGTGCAAGGAGTGTATGGGGACTTGCCTAGTATCCTGGCAGTAAGAAGGCAGCGGGGGAGCCTTAGTGACTCTTCTGTGGAGGACAAAGTGGCCACTCCCTTGAGGGCCTGTGAGGCCTGAGTCCTCAGGAAGGAAGGAGGGAGGGCTGCTGTGGACAACCTTCCCACGCCCTGTAAAAAAAGAAGTCACAGGAGCTGGGCAAGGCTGATTGAAAATGTAAAGATTTTAACTGCATTTCTAAGGCTCCTAAGTAAGTCTCCTGAAGACCACTCACCAATATCTTGGTCCAAATATAAACACACCTCTAATACAGCTCAAAATATTTTCTACACTTTTAACATATTTCTGGGCAGGTCAGCTGAAATGCATCCTGCATATAATTCTTTACCAAGTCTCCTGATTATGCAATCAAGTGATTCCTCCTCAAAAATACCACAGACAGATTTTTTAAATCATTCCTGAAAACTGAGTAAGCTGGGATCTTTTTAGATCTTTTTTTCTTTTTGCTTTATTATCATGTTCAGAATTGCAAAATGAATTTATTTCTCTGAAGACAAAGAAATAACCATTCTTAACATTGCTTAACATTCCATGCTTAACATTCCTCGACAAAAAAATAATTCCTCTCTCCTCTTACTCTCAATATACCAATCCACAATATTCTAGTCTACAATATTCTAGGTCACAATATTTCAACCCACAATATGCAAAAAAAACAATGTGTGCTTTTCCCGTGAGAGAGGGCCAAGGGCCAAACCCCCACTAGCTGCTTTTTGATTACATGCAACAAGGATCCCTGTGCCAGGTGCCAGTTTTCACCCACGGCCTGCGCAGGTGACAGAAATGAGTCTCTCTTGGAGGAATGGGCTGGCAATGAAATAAAAGCTAAGAAAGAGAAAATTGTAATGAAAACCACAGGCCACAGAAAGGAATTCTAAAAAGCAGGGGCAGGACGGGCTAGCCCATCTTAGGGATCGAGCTTCCTAACTGAAAAGAGAAAAGCAAGATGGAGACTGTGCTTGCTATATTTATATCGGGGAGCATCAGATGTTTTACATGATTTTTTTTTAAGGTAGGAGGTAGGAGGAGGGCTGCCCAGCTTCCAAAGATTGTGCCCAACACGGGAACTACCAGAGGGATCTTTAGTAGAGTGAAGACAGAGGTGATGTGCATTGGGCCATGCATTGAGTAAGAGGAGCCACAACATAGTTCTCAATGCCAAACCTAAATTTCCCTGTC